>NC_091980.1:176385451-176705807 GCF_044704955.1 Pristiophorus japonicus | reverse complement strand
GCTATGTCCGGGCTGGTTCTTAGTGATGCAGATAATATACACATACACCAGGGCTTTCAAAGCTACAGCCCAGCTAAGGGAAACCAGCCATCCGACCCCCCCCACTCTCCTCTCTCCGCACACCCCCACCCCACCCCACTCCCCCCACCCCCCCTCTCCCCACCCCACCCACCACTCCACGCACTCCCTCCCCCACTCCACCCTGCACCCCCCCCCTTCTTCTTCTTCTTCCTCCCCCACCCCCTCACAGAAAAAAAAACTTCAATTTTATATAGAGCCTCAGGAAGTCCCAAAGCGCTTTACAGCCAATGAAATACTTTTTGAAGTGTAGTCACTGTTGTAATGTAGGAACCGCGGCAGCCAATTTGCGCACAGTGTCCTCGTCCAGGCCAACATCCTCAGCATTGAAGCACTGACCACACTTGATCAGCTCCGCTGGGCAGGCCACATTGTTCGCATGCCAAACACAAGACTCCCAAAGCAAGTGCTCTACTCGGAACTCCTTCACGGCAAACAAGCCAAAGGTGAGCAGAGGAAACGTTTCAAGGACACCCTCAAAGCCTCCCTGATAAAGTGCGACATCACCACTGACACCTGGGAGTCCCTGGCCAAAGACTGCCCTAAGTGGAGGAAGTGCATCCAGGAGGGCGCTGAGCACCTAGAGTTTCATCGCCGAGAACATGCAGAAATCAAGCGCAGGCAGCAGAAAGTGTGCGGCAAACCAGTTCCACCCACCCCTTCCCTCAACGACTATCTGCCCCACCTATGACAGAGTCTGTGGTTCTCATATTGGACTGTACAGCCACCTAAGGACTCATTTTTAAGAGAGGAAGCAAGTCTTCCTCGATCCTGAGGGACTGCCTATGATGATGATGAATCACCAGATCATCTGTTTTCAGTGATATTGATTTGAGGGATAAATATTGGCCAGGACATCGGGGAAAACCCCCCCTGCTCTTCATTGAAATAGTGCCACGGGATCATTTATGTCCACCCGCAAAGGCAGACCGGGACTCGGTTTAACATCTCAGCCCAGTCCCTCACCTTGGGTGGTGTTCGACCCCACCTGCTGGGTGGGTTAAGCTAAAAAAAAAACACACCCCTTCTCATTTTATTTGGGGAGGGGGGGGGGCAGTGTTTAAGAAGGGGGCAGTGTTTAAGAACGACAATAGGAAAAGCTGAACAGGAATATAGCAAAAGTCGCAAACCACTCACTCGCTCGTGTTTCACCCTCCCCGCTCCCCCGTCTCCTGAAGGTGCTAACTCGCACTGGGGCAAGGTTCTGCTCCTTCACTAGCGAGCTTTCTGACCACAGGAGGTGCTGTACTGTATTTGTTTCATGGGTTCTTTGCTTAAGAATTTATTGTAACACATTGCTATTAAGAACTAGTTGGTTTATTAGCAAAGGTTTATCAATCACACTACACATTACCAGTTCATCCACCTGGCTCACAACCACCTGCCTCATCGTGGATCCCCCGAACCCAACTGGCTGGGGTTTTATTGAGTCTTGTGAACATCACGTGGCTGGCTAAGACACTCACAACTCAACAACTCTACAACTATGTTTGTAAAACTTTAAATCAAGTGAACCGACAAATTAACAAATTAAACTTCTGAAAATTAAACGAATCAAATTAGAATTTGGTTACCAGGGTCGATGATGCACTCCAGTCCCTCCGGTGCCCATCTCTTGTGGAAGGCCGCAAGCGTACCTGTGGGCACTGCGTGCTCCATCTCCAGGACACCCTGGCGCGAACGTAACCGCGGAAGAGAGGCAAGCAGTCAGTCAGGCGGAACAATCCCCTCGACCGCCCACTGCCTAGACCCGTTAATGGCCATCTTGGCCAGGCCCAGGAGCAGTCCTACGAGGAGGCCCTCCGATCTGCCCGCTCCTCTCCGCACAGGATGCCCAAAGATCAGGAGTGTGGGACTGAAGTGCAGCCAAAAATCGAGGAGCAGCCCCTTTCAACAGCTCTACCAACCGGTGAGCATACTCACAGTTGCATTCAGTACAGGCGCCAAGACCATTTCCCACACTTGGCCCGACACCCATGCTCTTTCAAGCCATTAGATGGCAATCTGGTGTCGACACTGATGGGCTTTGTCATCCCCATTTCCTCTTTCCCAGCCCAGCAATGCCCCAGTTGGAGTCCTGACTGAGGTCGGCTGACCTAGCAGAGACCAGCAGGGTCGAGCCTGGTATCAGTTATACAGCAGACACCACTTCAGCAGCTGAGCCATTGTGGAAGTCAGCTCGCCTTATTTCTGGCACATCGCCCACCTCCCTGGCTTCTCACCGGGTTCTTCATTTCCCTCTCCCTCCAGCAACACACACAGTTCCTTCTTGAACCCACTCATCACGTCTGCTTCAGCATAATTTCCTGGTAACTGGTTGCACAATTCTATGGCAGCCTGTGTAAATAAAGTCCCGCTGACTTCCCTTTTATTTCCAACTTCCTGTAAAGTTCAGGACTGGGCTGCTACAGAGTTCTGCAGTACCTCATTCTGGAGAGCGTGTTCGACACTTCAGCAGTGTCCTGTCACTGGCTGGGGCATGGTTCAGCCACAATCGGGGCAACAGTGGAACAGGAGGCCGAGGGGGGGGGGGAAGGGGAGCGAGAGAGGGGGGGAGGGGAGGGGAGCGAGAGAGGGGGGAGGGAGGGGAGCGAGAGAGGGGGAGGGGAGCGAGAGAGGGGGGAGGGGAGCGAGAGAGGGGAGGGGAGCGAGAGAGGGGGGGAGGGGAGCGAGAGAGGGGGGGGGGAGGGGAGCGAGAGAGGGGGGGAGGGGAGCGAGAGAGGGGGGGGAGGGGAGCGAGAGAGGGGGGGGGGAGGGGAGCGAGAGAGGGGGGGGAGTGGAGCGAGAGAGGGGGGGGGAGTGGAGCGAGAGAGGGGGGGGAGTGGAGCGAGAGAGGGGGGGGAGTGGAGCGAGAGAGGGGGGGGGAGTGGAGCGAGAGAGGGGGGGAGGGGAGCGAGAGAGGGGGGGGAGGGGAGCGAGAGAGGGGGGGGAGGGGAGCGAGAGGGGGGGGGGAGGGGAGCGAGAGGGGGGGGAGGGGAGCGAGAGAGGGGGGAGGGGAGCGAGAGGGGGGGGAGGGGAGCGAGAGAGGGGGGGGAGGGGAGCGAGAGAGGGGGGGAGGGGAGCGAGAGAGGGGGGGAGGGGAGCGAGAGGGGGGGGAGGGGAGCGAGAGAGGGGGGGGAGGGGAACGAGAGAGGGGGGGGAGGGGAACGAGAGAGGGGGGGAGGGGAGCGAGAGAGGGGGGAGGGGAGCGAGAGAGGGGGGAGGGGAGCGAGAGGGGGGGGGAGGGGAGCGAGAGAGGGGGGGAGGGGAGCGAGAGAGGGGGGGAGGGGAGCGAGATAGGGGGGGAGGGGAGCGAGATAGGGGGGGAGGGGAGCGAGATAGGGGGGGAGGGGAGCGAGAGAGGGGGGGAGGGGAGCGAGAGAGGGGGGAGGGGAGCGAGAGAGGGGGGGAGGGGAGCGAGAGAGGGGGGGGAGGGGAGCGAGAGAGGGGGGGGAGGGGAGCGAGAGAGGGGGGGAGGGGAGCGAGAGAGGGGGGGGAGGGGGGGGGAGGGGAGGTGGCGGAGAGAGATAGACGCGCGCACACGAGGGACACACAGACACAGACACAGAGCCACATCAAAAATTGTATAATGCTTTGGAACATGTTCAGTCCTGATTGGAAACGGATTTTAAAATCAGTGTGAACTTATTTCACTCCACACTCAAGGTCTGACATATGGCATCACATCCCACTCAATTCCCCATTGCACAGGACAGAATGCCCAGTAACAACAGGAACACACAGCTCATCTCAACTGCAAAAGGAAAAAGGCAGCGATTCGGAACCCAACCCCAGCTAACTCAGTTACCACAGAGAGGGTGCTGGGCTTTGTGCGCTCGATCTCTTTAACCCCCTCCAGCCCCAAGACTCTCCGACAATCAATCAGACTGCATCCTTGATGTAGAGATTGGGGGGGGGGAGGAGTGGGGAAGAGAATATATTCACTTCCTCACATTTGTTGTCCAGTGATCCCTGTGACCTCTGCCCGCAAGTGCACTTGCCATGCGTGGGGAAGGCAAAGTGTGGCCGTGAGGCTACCACAGTCGATTAGCTCGCTGACGCTCATCGTCAAGGCTTGTGCAACAAAAACTGGCCACTCGGGTGGGACATGTGGGACTGTAGCCAATAATTCATCTCATTTGGGGAGAAAAGGGAAGCAAATCGGAACAAAGAAGGCTTTTGCGAGTGTAAAGTAATTGAAATGAACTCAACAAAGAGCCTAGGCTTAACCACAGAGCTTCTGAGCAAACTGGTTTAACAGCTCTCGGGTTTCAGCCCAGGTATCGGTATCAGCTGGTGTGCAAACAAGTTCCAACTGATGGTTTCAGCTTCTGCCAGGGATAACCCGATACCAGATGCATTTTTACAGAAGTTACTTTATTGCTGAATTTGATGAACAAAATTGACCCGCAGCAAAAACAGAGAGTTAAAAAGCAGGCAAGTTATGTTACACTTATATAGGACGTTGGTTGGACAACAACAAGTTGCACTTATATAGCATCTTTACAGTAGTAAAACGTACCAGGTCACTTCACAGAAGCGTTAGTAGACACAAATTTGACAGCACATAAGGAGATATTAGATCAGATGACCCAAAGCTTGGCAAAGAGGTAGGTTTAAGAAGGAGAGCAAGGTGGAGAGAACATAAGAACATAAGAATTAGGACAGGAGTAGGCCATCTAGCCCCTCGAGCCTGCCCCGTCATTCAATAAGATCATGGCTGATCTGGCCGTGGACTCAGCTCCACTTACCCGCCCTCTCCCCGTAACCCTTAATTCCCTTATTGGTTAAAAATCTATCTATCTTTGACTTGAAAACATTCAATGAGCTAGCCTCAACTGCTTCCTTGGGCAGAGAATTCCACAGATTCACAACCCTCTGGGAGAAGAAATTCTTTCTCAACTCGGTTTTAAATTGGCTCCTCCGAATTTTGAGGCTGTGCCCCCTAGTTCTAGTCTCCCCCACCAATGGAAACAACCTCTCTGCCTCTATCTTGTCTATCCCTTTCATGATTTTAAATGTTTCTATAAGATCACCCCTCATCCTTCTGAACTCCAACGAGTAAAGACCCAGTCTACTCAATCTATCATCATAAGGTAACCCCCTCATTTCTCGAATCAGCCTAGTGAATCGTCTCTGTACCCCTTCCAAAGCTAGTATATCCTTCCTTAAGTAAGGTGACCAAAACTGCACGCAGTACTCCAGGTGCGGCCTTACCAATACCTTATACAGTTGCAGCAACACCTCCCTGCTTTTGTACTCCATCCCTCTCGCAATGAAGGCCAACATTCCATTTGCCTTCCTGATTACCTGCAAACTAACCTTTTGGGATTCATGCACAAGGACCCCCAGGTCCCTCTGCACCACAGCAGGTTGTAATTTCTCCCCATTCAAATAATGTTCCCTTTTACTGTTTTTTTCCCCCAAGGTGGATGACCTCACACTTTCCGACATTGTATTCCATCTGCCAAACCGTAGCCCATTCGCTTAACCTATCCAAATCTCCTTGCAGCCTCTCTGAGTCCTCTACACAACCCGCTTTCCCACTAATCTTAGTGTCATCTGCAAATTTTGTTGCACTACACTCTGTCCCCTCTTCCAGGTCATCTATGTATATTGTAAACAGTTGTGGTCCCAGCACTGATCCCTGTGGCACACCACTAACCACTGATGTCCAACCGGAAAAGGACCCATTTATCCCGACACTCTGCTTTCTGTTCGCCAGCCAATTCTCTATCCATGCTAATACATTTCCTCCGACGCCATGTACGTGGTTTAGGGAGGGAATTCCAGAGTTAGGGCCTAGGCAGCTAAAGGTATGGCCCCCGATGGTGGAGTGAGGAAAATCACTCAAGTGCATGGCGCAGTTCTGGTATCCATATTACAAAAAGGATATAGAGGCAATGGAAAAAGTGCAAAAAGGATTTACAAGGATGATACCAGAACTGAGAGGTTACAATTATCAGGAAACAGACTGGGTCTCTTTTCTCTCGAACAGTGGAGGCTGAGCGGTAACCTAATAGAGGGCTTTAAAATGATGAAGGGGTTCGATAGGGTAGACATTGGGAAGATGTTTCCACTTGTGGGGATTCCAAAACTAGGGGTCATAAATATAAGATAGTCACCAATAAATCCAATAGAGAATTCAGGAGAAACTTCTTTACCCAGAGAGTGGTTAGAATGTGGAACTCGCTACCACAGGGAGCAGTTGAGGTGAATAGCACAGATGCAGTTAATGGGAAGCTCGATAAACACATGAGGGAGAAAGAACATAAGAAATAGGAACAGGAGTAGGCCATTTGGCCCCTCGAGCCTGCTCTGCCATTCAATAAGATCAGCTCCACTTCTCCGCCCGCTCTCCAATCGCTCAAAAACAGGAATAGGAGGATATGCTGACAGGGTTAGGTGAAGTCAGGTGGGAGGAGGCATGGACCGGCTGTGCCGAATAGGCTTTTTCTGTGCTTAACTTTAGATCTAATTGTTCTGTCATCGCTGACAAATGCTGGGAAAAGATCAGCTGCTCCATACCTGAAAGGACCCAACCATGGTTTGTGGTGGGTTAAAACCTGTCAGCCAGTGGCACAGTGGGTAGCACTCTCACCTCCAAGTCAGAAGGTTGTGCGTTCAAAAATCCCACTCCAGAAACTTGAGCACAAAAATCGGAAGTGTTGTCTTTTGGATGAGAGGCTAAACTGAGGCCCTGCCTGCTCTCTCAAGTGGACATAAAAGATCCCAGGGCACTACTTTGAAGAAGAGCAGAGGAGTTCTTCCCGGTGTCCTGACCAATATTTATCCCTCAATCAACCTAACAAAAACAAACAGATTATCTAGTCATTATCACATTGCTGTTTGTGGGAGTTTACTGTGTGCTATTTGACTGCCGTGTTTCCTACATTACAGCAGTGACTATACTCCAAAAGTACTTTATTGGCTGTAATGGGCTTTGGGACGTCCACTGGTCATGAAAGGCGCAATAGAAATCCAAGTCTTTCTAGCAAATGAGGCCTTGCAAGAAGTGATACCTGAAAAGACTCTGATTTTTTTCCATTATGGTAACGATTTTTGTTGAATTCATTCTCGGGATGTGGGCGTCACTAGCAGGTCTGGCATTTATTGGCCATCTCCAGTCGCCCCGGAGAAGGTGGTGGTGCGTCACCTTCTTGAACTGCTGCAGTGCCTGTGGTGAAGGTGCTGCAACGTTCCATTAGCCTTTTCAATTAGTTTCGTACCTGTGCACTAGCTGTTCGTGATATCTGTACCACCACCACATCCTCACCCAGACCAACAGATGTCTACAGGACTCAGCTGGATGTCAACATCTATCAACCGCAACATGTTGCTGATTTAGTCAAGGGGCATGGCTTCCTGTCTCTCACAACCCAACCCCACAACTTCAGAAAAACATTGCAGACATCTGTTGTAGGTTTTCAGAGCCCCAAACATTACACAATCAGATTCCAACACCCTCCCTTCCCCTCCCCCAACCCCCCAGACACACCCCATTTTGTTACTGAACGTTTTAATAAGCTTCTTTTCTCTTTCAACAACCTGCATTTATGCAACAGCTTTAATGTAGTAAAACATCCCAAGGTGTTTCACAGGATCATCAGCGGACAGACATTTGTCACAAAGCCACATAAAGAGATATTAGGACAGATGACCAAAACCTTGGTTATAGAGGCAGGTTTGAAGGAGGAGAGAGGCGGGGAAAGGATTTCCAGAGCTTAGGCCCGAGAGAGCTGAAGGCACGGCCGCCAACAGTGAGGCAAAGGAAATTGGGGAGTGTGCAAGAGGCCAGAATTGGACAAGTGCGGAGTTCTCAGAGGGTTGTGGGGCTGGAGGAGATTACAGAGATAGGGAGGGGCGAGGCCATGGAGGGATTTGAAAACAAGGATGGGAATTTTAAAATCGAGGCGTTGCCAGACCAGGAAACATTGTAGGTCAGCAAGCACAGGGGTGATGGGTGAAAGGGACTTGGTGTGAGTTAAGACACAGGCAGCCGAGTTTTGGAGGAGTTCAGGAGAGTATTGGAATAGTTGAGTCTAGAGGTAACAAAAGTATGGATAAGGGTTTCAGTAGCAGAGGAGCTGAGGCAAGGTCAGAGACGAACAATGTTCCGGAGGTGGAAGTACTATGATCGGTAAGGAACTATGTTATATGTAGATTATTGGTTTGTTAATGCTTGGGAGGGGGAATCTTGTGCTCCAGTGTACTAAAGAATGATGGGTATGCGAGCACTGGTAAACACAACTACAGTCTGTTAATTAGTTACAAGTCCATAACCATTGCTACTGCCACCTCCCTCCCCCCCTCAAATACACTGCCTGTAAAAGAGTGCTGGATGCAGGTTCAATATATATATATACACATATACACACTTGAAAAAGGAAAAATTTGCAAAGGAATGAGGATTAACGGGGAAGTGGAACTAATTGGGCAGCTCTTTCAAAGAGCCAGCACAGGCACGATGGGCTGGATGGCCTCTTTCTGTGCTGTGTGATTCTATGTTTGCAACGAAACATCACTGTATGCAAGATGAGAACATTAACATAAAAAGGCCATTAGGCCCAAGAAGTCTATCGCTCCATATCCTGCAATCTCTTCATTGAGGGTCATCAAAAAGGACTTGCATTTATATAGCGTCTTTCACGACCACCAGACATCCCAAGGAGCTGTGCAGCCAATGAGGTACATTTTGAAGTGTAGTCACTGTTGTAATGTAAGAAACGCGGCAGCCAATTTGCGCACAGCAAGCTCCCACAAAAAAAAAATGTGATAAGAACCAGATAATCTGTTTTAGCTGATGTTGATTGAGGGATAAATATTGGCCAGGACACCAGGGATAACTCCCCTGCTCTTCTTCAAAATAATGCCATGGGATCTTAAACATCCACCTGAGAAAGCTTGGTTTAACGTCTTATCCGAAAGACGGCACACCTCTGACAGCGCAGCGCTCCCTCAGCACTGCACTGGAGCCTCAGCCTAGATTTTTGTGCTCAAGTCTCTGGAGTGGGACTTGAACCCACAATTTTCTGACTCAGAGGCATGGGTGCTACCCACTGAGCCATGGCTGACACTGATATGTCTTTAATCCCATTTATCAGCTTCCAACACTTTATCTTCTTAGTATCTTCTTTAACAAGTCTATCATTCTCAAACATCCTTTATCATTCTCAACTTTCTAATTTTAATGGTATTTTCTGGTTCTGTGGCTTCACCAGAACCTGATTTGCCAGTCTCCATTTAGTAAATTTCAGAGAGATAATCTATTCCAAAACAAAAACAGGTCCAACAACTCGTAAAACAAAGGCAATATTTGACAACGGCAGGGCTTGTCCAGGGTCAGAGTTCAACC
The DNA here is from genome assembly GCF_044704955.1 of Pristiophorus japonicus. Classification (NCBI taxonomy): domain Eukaryota; kingdom Metazoa; phylum Chordata; class Chondrichthyes; family Pristiophoridae; genus Pristiophorus; species Pristiophorus japonicus. Next base: position 176,696,395 of record NC_091980.1, on the reverse strand, counting down.
CAGAGCACAGCTCACCAAACAAATGGATTATGTGGAACTGAATGGCAAATGCTTGTGCTAGCTGATGCACTGCGGGGGCGTTAAACCTATGGAACATGGGGTCACTCAGCGCAGCCAATAGGAGAACTCTATTTATTTACTTGGTCAGTGGAAACCCATCACCATGTTTGAAAGTCTCCAATCCGATCTACGGAAACATCTGCACTTACCATAAGGGGTTATGTTTGCCCAATATAGATTGTACAACACACTTACTTCAACCCAGAATGTCAGATGTGACTCAGTTGGCAGCACTTTGCCTCTGGTTCAGATGACAAAGGCAAACTATCCCTCCTTGTCCTTCTTGACTTGTCTGCAGCCTTTGACACGGTTGACCACTCCATCCTTCTCCAACGCCTCTCCACCGTCGTCCAGCTGGGTGGGACTGCACTCGCTTGGTTCCATTCTTATCTATCCAAGTGCAGCCAGAGAATCACCTGCAACAGCTTCTCTTTCTGCCCCCGCTTCTGGTGTCCCCCAAGGATCTATCCTTGGCCTCCTCCTATTTCTCATCTACATGTTGCCCTTTGGCGACATCATCCGAAAACATAGCGTCAGTTTCCACATGTACGCTGATGACACCCAGCTCTATCTCACCACCACTTCTCTCAACCACTCCACAGTCTCTAAATTGTTTGACTGCTTGTCCGACATCCAGTTCTGGATGAGCAGAAATTTTCTCCAATTGAATATTGGGAAGACCAAAGCAATTGTTTTCGGTCCCCATCACAAACTCCGTTCCCTAGCCATTGACTCCACCCTCTTCCCAACTCCTGTCTGAGGCTGAACCAGATTTTTCACAACCTTGGTGCCATATTTGACCCTGAAATTAGCTTTCGACCACATATCCGCAGCATAACTAAGACCGCCTATTTCCACCTCCGTAACATCGTCCGTCTCCGTCCTTGCCTCAGCTCATCCGCTGCTGGTGCCCTCATCCAAGCCTTTGTTATCTCTAGACTTTCCCCCTTCCCCCCCACCCTGAGATGTCTGCGCTGTTCTAATTCTGCCCTCTTGTAATCGCTCAACCATTGGTGGCCGTGCCTTCTGTTGCCTAGGTCCCAAGCTCTAGAATTCCCTGCCTAAACCTCTCCGCCCCTCTACCTCTCTTTCCTCCTTCAAGACACTCCTTAAACCTACCTCCTTGACCAAGCACCTGTCCTAATTTCTCCTTATGTGGCTCAGTGTCAAACCTTTTGTCTCATAATACTACTGTGAAGCACCTTGGGATATTTCACTACGTTAAAAGGAGTTATATAAATAAAAGTTGTTGTTGTTGTAAACGATTGTGGCCAAATAGCAAGTTTAAGTCCCACTGCAGAGAATTAAGCACATAATCTAGGCCGACACTCCTAGTGCAGTACTGAGTGAGCGCTGCACTGTCGGAAATGCCATATTTCGGGTGAGACATCAAACCAATGCCCCGTGGATATAAAAGATCCCACGGCACTATTTTGAAGAAGAGCAAGGGAGTGCTGGCCAATATTCATTCCTCAACCAACATCAGTAAATAAGATTATCTGCTCATTATCTCATTGTTGATTGTGGGAGCTTGCTGTGTGCAAACTGGCTGTCACGTTTCCCTACATTACAACAGTGACTACACTTCAAAAGTATTTCATTGGTTGTAAAGTACTTTGGGATGTCCAGAGGTTCTGAAAGTAGCAGTAGAAATGCAAATTCTCTCTTTGCTCCCCCACCACTCCCTGGGCACTGAATGGTCCATGGAGTATTTGCTCAGCTTGGCCTATATTCCCCTTTACACCAAACAATTTACCAAGCAGTGTTCTAAAGGAGTTAACTGACACAGCACCAACTAAAAGCCACCAGACCGGTCAAGACTAAATTCTTCTCAAACAGAAGCCAACAAAGCTCTCAGGAGTGGGTATGGCAAGGAAAGATCGCTGTATTGGGGTTTCCAACGTTCCCTACTAAGCCACCCAGCCACCCACGCCGCTGCCTGCCGGTCCCACGCAGCCCGGGACCAGCTTTTCCAATGTGAAATTCCGCACCTGCACGAAACTTTGAATGGGCTACCCCCCAAAAAATTAGGGAGAACACTGATCGCCAGCTCTCCGGAATTGGCCGGGAGTCTCCAGGAATTGAAGGTTAATCTCCAACCCACTGCTGTGAACAATCCAGGAGAAAATCACAGGGGCATTACAAAAGCAAATGTGTCTATTGGTTATAGAAATATTGGCGATAGGAGGGAAAAGTCTATTTGACCAACAGTCAAGCATCATCCAATCAGGTATTGAGGAGTCTTTTCATTTTCCAGTTCAGAGTGATTGTTTGCACCAGTTTTTTTTCAGTGTTTTTCTGCGCCTGCGCGCTCTGAACTCCGCCTCCGACTCGTACGCATGCGCACCACCACCCGCCCCCGTCCTCCCGCGCAGACTCCTCAAACGCAAAAGTGGAGCCTGTATCGTGCGGGAGTGTGGGGGCGGGTCGTGTGATGGAACTCCAGGAATACATCCCACCAGAGTTGGCGACAGGCTGGGTTTTCAACCAAACCCGCTGGGCTCGGAAAGTGTTAATGTGCTCGACGCCGAGGCAGTATTGCGGCACAGGAGTCAGGCGGCCTAATGGGATGCTTGCGTGAGGACAGACTGCAATATAAGATGCTTGCTGTAATAAACAGAGTTCAACGTGCAGCGTGTCTCCTAGCAACGGCAATCTGGCCCGTTCTCGGAAGTAAATTATGGTATCTGGGGCAGTCTGCATCGGGCAGCTCAGACCTCAGTATTGACATCACTCGTGTAGTTTGGCACAGGGGAGATGGGGAGCAAGGAGATGCTATCCCCCTTCCCCACCCCCACCCCATTTGCCAGCATCCTGCAAGGCTGCAGATCATTTTACAAAGACCAGGAATGAGGAACAGCCTGGGGCCCAAAAACAAACCGAGGGACTGCCAGAATTGGCCGGTGTTGAAACGCTTATGTAAATGAAGACTGGGCTGACTGAGACCTTCGTGTGTCGCAAGCAGAGCAAACAAGCTGCAACAAGGGCCTGCACACGCCAACCTCCCAGCAGAGTCAGACATTCTAGACTCCCACAGTGCAATCCACCATAGCGTGCCTACGGAATGGCCCGTCTAGCCCTTCTGTTGAGGGACAGGCTCGGGTGCATTCTAAACAATGCAACCATTCCTGTGTGAACGGCCTCCTCACATACTCAGCCTGAAACCCAGATGTGGTAATGGCAGCCAATATGTTAAAATAAACTCCACCCCTCATTTTAACAAAGGATCAGCGTAACGAATATCATACGGACAAGAATTCCCACCTCAATTATGTAGCTAATTGAGCTGGACTCAGATAAATCAGCGCTGAGTGGAAAGAGAGAAGGGGAAAATAGGGGGCTGGATGGCACCTTGTATTCTTCCAAAGCAAGATGTAGCAATCCTGGATCTGCTTAAGCTACAAAACCGCTTCTAACTGCGTGTTTTGTTTTTTTTTAAATAAATTCGTAGCCAATCGTTCCAATTCTTTGTCAAATCACAAACGCCAGAGGTCACCTTGCACATGCCAAGGATCACTCTGCGCCAATGCTCTTAGCCAAAAGGCCTAGAGCCACTGCACCGTTCCTGGAAGTACTGCAATACCAGGTTCGTGCCATGGAGGTGGATGGGTCAAGCCACCCCACACACCTCCGTGGAGGTGGATGGGTCAAGCCACCTTCTAACTGCGTGTTGTCACAGATCAATGCCCGATAACCATGGCCATTCTAAAGCGCTGGGATGTCGGGGTTCTCTTAATGCTGCGTGTCAGCTTTTGCTGCTTTTCTGAGTTAGCCCACCTTAAGGTTTTGGACGTTTTAGCGCTGTCTAAAGGTTCACTGCTAGCTGGAGGATCACCTTTAAGTGAATGAGACTCCCCAGTTAATAGGCGTACTTCTTCCAAATACTTACTTTCCCCTTCCTTTGTAATGTCAGCTGGCATGCAGGTCACATCTCCTGGTGGACACCCCGATTCAGCCCACCTCACCTCAGGACCAAATTGGCCATCGGGGGGCCTGACACTTCCTACCAATTGCTTCCTCCTGAGTAACAGGAGGAGTACAGTGGAAGACTAAGCAGCTGGCTAACTTCAGCCATCCCAGTTTGGTTAACAGGCAACCACAGAATTCCAAATCGGCCAACTGGCCCATTTAAGCTTCACGAGAGCCTCCGCCCCACCTGACTTCATCTCACCCTATCACCATATCTTTCTATTCTGTTCTCCCTCATGTACTTGTCTAGATTCCTCTTAAATGCATCTATGCTATTTGCCTCAATCACTTCATGCGACAGCGAGTTCCACATTCTAACCACTCTGAGTAAAGAAGTTTCTCCTGAATTCCTTATTGCATTTATTGATGACTATCTTTTATTTATGGGCCCCAGTTTTAGACTCCCCCACAATTTGAAACATCTCTATGTCTACCATAACTAACCTCTAATTTGAAATCATGGGGGTTATTGTTTTAAGTGTTCTTGGGACTGAAACATTTCAGCACAGGGTGCATTTACGACATTCAAACATTCTTCCAAAGCTCTGCTATCCGTATCCTATCTATAATGAGTCCCTTTGACCCATCACCGCTCGCTGACCTACATTGGCACTCAGTCCAGCAATGCCTCAATGTTAGAAATTCTCATCCTTCCAATCCCCCTCATGGCCTCGCCCCCCTCCCCATCTCTGTAACCTCCTCCAGCCCTACAACCCTCCGAGATCTCTGCACTCCTCCAATTATGGCCTCATTGTGTACCTTCAATTTCCTTCGCTCCATCATTGCTGGACATGCTTTCAGCTGCCCAGGCTCCAAGTTCTGAAATTTCCACCCTAAATCTCTCCACCTCTCTCTCTTCCTTTAAAACCTCTCTTAAAATCTCCCTCTTTCCCCAAGCTTTTGGTCACCTGTCCTAATATCTCCTTTTGTGGCTCGGTGCAAAATGTTGTCCGATCACGCTCCTGTGAAACACCTTGGGACATTTTACTGCATTAACGGCGCTGCATAAATGCAAGTTGTTGTTTTTGTTCCAACGAGACACCAGTGACAGGAGGCTCAGGAAACTATCACTGGATGGATCTCCCGACCCTGACCCCGAGATACGATGGGATGTGAAGACCTACCAGTTGACGCTATTCCTTTAAAGATGCAAGCGAGCAGCACCAGCAGCAGCGTTACTCGGTGTTGCCCGTGGCTGTTCTGTTCAACCATCCCATTGCACATTTTTCAGCCTAAGAGACTAAGGCCGTTCTCCGAAAGTTTCAAACCTGTGGCAGGAAGGGGGAAAAACAGAAAAGTTTATTACACCAGTAAATGCAGCAAAAGAACTTGCATTTAGATATCGTCTTTCACGACCATAGGACATCCCAAAGCATTTTACAGCCAAGGAAGTACTTTTGAAGTGTAGCCACCATTGCAATGCAAGGAAACGAGACAGCCAATTTGCGCGCAGCAAACTCCTACATACAACAATGTGGTAACGACCTGATAATCTGTTTTAATGATGTGGGTCGAGTGATAATTATTGGCCAGCACATGTCTGCTCTTCTTTGAAATAGCACCGTGGCATATTTTACATCTACCCGAGGGGGCAGACGGGGTCTCAATTTAACATCTCATCTGAAAGATGGCACTTCCAACAATGCAGCACTTATTCAGTACTTCAGTGGCGTGTCAGCCTACATTACGTGCCCAAGTCTCTGGAGTGGGATTTGAACCCACGACCTTCTGACTCCGTGCTGAGCGTGCTACCCTTGAATCATGGTTGAACACAAGTGATAGAACTGTTCCCGTTTCAACAATCACTCCGTACAAGAGTCCTGGACCAAACTCTTCAGCAGAGTGCGTATTTAAACATATTCATGCAGCTGAATTGCTATAAAAGCAACAAGTTGCATTTATACAGCAGCTTCAATGTAAAATAAAAATCCCGAGGAACTTCAGATAGGAGGAGGAGAAACAGATAAAAGTTATAAAGGATTGGATATTGAGCCAAGATGGGAACATTTGTGAAAACCCTCATCTATGCCATTTTTTACCTCTAGATTTGACTATTCAAATACTCTCCTGGCCAGCCTCACATGTTCCACCCTCCAGAAACTTGAGCTCATCTAAAACTTTGCTGCCCGTTTTCTGATTTGCATCAAGTCCGATTCACCCATCATCCCAGTGCTCATTGACCTACATGGCTCCCTGTCCAGCCATGCCTCCGGCTTAAAATTCTCATCCTTGCATTCAAATCCCTCCAAGGCCTCATCCCTCCCTATCACGGTAACCTCCTCCAGCATTGCTTTCCTCTGACTCGCCTCTTGTCCATCCCCCACTTCCTTCGTCCCGCCATTGGCGGCCCTGCCTTCAGCTGCCGAGGCCCCAAGCTCTGGAATTCCCTCCCTAAACCTCTTTGCCTCTCTACCTCTCTCTTGCTTTAAGATCCTACTTAAAATTCTACCTCTTTGACCACATAAATCTAGGCTGACACTGCAGTGCAGTGCTGAGGGAGAGATGCAATGTCGGCGGTGCCATCCGGTCAACTACAGTTCCTGCTTCTGATCCCTGTCAGGGTAGGGGGGGGCGGTGGCAGAAGAACAAAAGGGAAGGTCTGTGATAGGCAGGAGTGATGAAATAACAAAAGATATGATAGTGCAAGCCAAAAAGGGGGTGGTAATGGGATAAAAATGAACGTGGAGGCTAGGAGTCTGGAAAGGAGGACTCCATATACATCACCTGCAAGAAGTGTGCCAGCAGTGTGATGAGAGTGGGTGATGTTGCAGAAGGGAAAGAGACTCACTCCCACCTATCTATATGTATAACCCATCTGACCCCCTCTATTTGATTCCAGCCTACACTCCCAGGTATCTCCTACACCATGTTGGTGGCACCACCTGTGAATTCATTGCTGCCCAGTTTACCCTTTGAGTTATCTCACACACAACATCATGAGAAAACAACTGTTACAATGGGATTTATCAGGGGACCAGACAGGACATCCTGATTGTCACAGATCAAAGCTTTTACATTCGACACAACAGAGCAACAGGAGGTCAATGTTGGACACACTTCCTGGATTGCAAGAAATCACAAGAACAATTGGGAATACATTGCTGAAAGTTTAACTGTTCATCATGAAATCAGTTCCCATGTTTGCTGGCTCCATGCTTACGGCTGCCAACCCGTCAGGATTGTGTGGAGTCTCCAGGAATTAAAGATTAATCTCTACAAACAACTCAGGAGTAAAATCATAGCGGCATTAAAAAAAAAGTGTGTTATTTGAACACTTGGAGATTGGGAAAATAATAGGCTGTTTGACTGACAGTCAAGAATCATCCAACCAGACAGCCAAGAATAGAATCATAGAAATTTACAGCATGGAAGGAGGCCATTTCGGCCCATCGTGTCTGCGCCGGCCGACAAAGAGCTACCCAGCCAGTTCCACTTTCCAGCTCTTAGTCTGTAGCCCTGGAGGTTACAGCACTTCAAGTGCATATCCAGGTACTTTTAAAAATGTGGTGAGGGTTTCTGCCTCTGCCACCTATTCAGGCAGTGAGTTCCAGACCCCCACCACCCTCTCGGTGAAGAAATTTTCCCTCTCATCAACTCTAACCTCCTACCAATTACTTTAAATCTATGCGCCCTGGCTGTTGACCCTTCTACTAAGGGAAACAGGTCCTTCTTATCCACTCTATCTAGGCTCCTCATAATTTTATACACCTCAGAGTCTACTCACTTTCCAATTGGCTGGGAAGGTGGGACGCAGCAAGGATGGAAATGTCAGGTGATCAAAGGCGGAACGTAGGGATAGGATGATTGGAGGCTGCAGGTCATGTGATGAAACCTCCAGAAATGTGTCCTTACAGGGTTGGCAACCCTAGCCAGGCTCCACCTTAATCCATAGGTCTTTCCTTTCCAGAAACTGACTGTACAACATCAACAACATGTATGTATATGGTGTCCTTAACTTGCAAGATGTCCCAAGGCAGTTTACTCAGGGAAATAAACATCAAGCCAGGGGAGAGGCACAAGGAGTTGAGTGAGCAGAAGTGGAAGAGGCTCTAGGGATCAGGAGCTAGGTCTCGTGGAAGAGACGAGTTTGCAACAGGCAAGGCAACGATGCTCAGGGATTGGGTAGTTGGAAGACAGAGATTAGGAGCCGAGTGGGAAGAGGAAGAGGTGGAGGTAGCAGAGGCAGCTGCTCGGGTCTCGATCTTAAGAGACGATGAAATCCACGAGTTTCCCCGCACTTACAACCAAAAGTAACCAGAATGGTAGGTAGATGCACCTGCCAGTGAGCCACACAGAGCAGGAAGATGCCAGGTTTGATCACTGGTGCATTCTGAGCTAGCTAATCTCAGCTGAGTTGGCTACAGCACCACTGGGAGGAAGAAAGAAAATTTCTAGCCAGTCAGCCTCAGCTGGAAGACACGCACATATTATTCATATCACTTTATGTCTTCTTCATTTATACAGAAATCTGACAAACTGTCTCCACCCCATCTCAATACTACATATTTCTAAAGAGATCCCAACAGCGCTATGATAGCCACAGTTGAAGGTGTATTTAAAAGCCTTGAATTTATATAGTGCCTTTCACGACTTCAGGACGCAAGCGCTTTACAACCAATTACAGTATTTTTTGAAGTGTAATCACTGCTGTAATGTAGGAAACATGGCAGCTAATTGGCACATAGCAAGCCCCCACAAACAGCAATGCGATTATAACCAGATCATCTGTTTTTGGTGATGATGTTGTTTGAGGGATAAATATTGGCCAAGAACTCCCCTGCGTTTCTTCAAATAGTGCCGCGGGATCTTTTATGTCCACCTGAGACAGCACATGGGTCCTCGTTTTAACATTTCATCTGAAAAATGGCACCTCGGACAAGGCAGCACTCCACTGCGAGTGCCAGCCTCGATTTTGTGCTCTAGTCCCTTGACCGGGACTTGAACCCACAACCTTCTGACACTTACGTGAACAGGACACATGGCAGCAGATCTTGTGTCATGATTGCGCGTAGCTAACAGAGCAGATCGAAACTGGGCTCAATGCCCACACAGGAGCACTTTGAACAGTGGCCACAAAATGGTTAAAAGTAGCAGGAAAATGGTCTGGATTTCCCTCTCCCTGACCAAGGGCGGCTGAGCTGTTGTATATTAGACAAGTAGCTCAAGACAGAGCAGGTGACAGAACCTGGATAACCTCTTGCTCTCCTGGCTCATTACCACAGTCACTTGTTGTGAAAACCTCCAGTTCCTTATTTTAAATTGTCAACCTTGGCTCAGCTGGTAGCACCCTCTCACCCGAGTCAGAAGGTTGGGAGTTCAAGTCCCGCTCCAGAGACAGGAAGACAAAATCTCGGCCGACACTCCAGTGCAGCACTGAGAGTGCCATCTTTCGGATGAAATGTCAAACCGAGGCCCCGCCTGCCATCTCAGGTGGACTAAAGATCACACAGCACTATTTGAAGAGGAGCAGGGGAGTTCTTCAAGCTGTCCTGGCCAATATTTATCCCGACCAACATTACTGAAACAGATTATCTATGTTTGTGGGATCTTGCTGGGCGCTAGTTGGCTGTTGCGTTTCCTATGTTACAACAGCGACTACACCTCAAAAAGTACTTCATTGGCTGTAAAGCGCTTTGGGGCGTCCGGAGGTTGTGAAAGGTGCCGTATAAAGTCCTTCCTTTCTTACTTTGACTGATCTAGTGGCTGTGTCTGTTAGAGTGTCAACCAACAGGCATGAAAGCTTCAAACATGGTGTCCAGGAAACAGCCTCTTCTCCACTGGGACCCATCTGCTTCCCAACAAGAATTCAAGAAGGAATTCACAGATACAAAAAATAAGGTTGCAACACACAGGAACTGGGAAAGGAGAACAGAGAGAGAGATGGTGATTAAGACAATTACAGGCATATATAAAGTGGGCATAACTGCAGCCTACACAAACCATGAGTAACCACTTGAAGTGAAACACAGTCTGTTCTGCTTTCTCAATCTCGGAAGGTTCCCACGATGCAACCAATTCTAGTTCAACTGGGAAAGTTTTAATTATACAGTAGAATGAATAGCCCAACTTCTTCCTCTAAATATACCAATCACTGTCATTCAAATATTCACTGACAAGAGTTTAGGATTAACTCCAATACAGGGGATTAAATGTGGCCTGAACATACACAGACTGGATTTTATTGAGCTGGGTTCCTCAGTGAGATTCTCATAGTACAAAACCAGAACAGAAACGTCAAGGAGGACCAGAGGTGCAGTGGATCAAATACTATCCCCCACCTCTGGGACCCTGATTCCAATCCAACCCAGACTGGAAAACCTCCTATCCATCATAGCTGGTAAGGTCATACATGAAACAAGTCTGAGTGTGTGAACCCAGTTACTAATGGTGCTGGTCCCTAGACACAACAGTCCTAATTCAGCATAAATTGGTGACAAATTGTCAGCATCAGAAAGGATACAAGGACAGAAAGGAATGCTACTCTGTATCTAACCCACATTGTACCTGCCCTGGGAGTGTGTTTGATGGGACAGTGTAGAACGCTGTACCTGTCCTGGGTGTGTCTGATGGAATAGTGTAGAGGAAGTATTACTCTGTATCTAACCCACGCTGTACCTGCCCTGGGTGTGTCTGATGGATCAGTGTAGAGGAAGTGTTACTCTGTATCTCATCCACGCTGTACCTGCCCTGGGTGTGTCTGATGGATCAGTGTAGAGGAAGTGTTACTCTGTATCTAACCCACGCTGTACCTGCCCTGGGAGTGTGTTTGATGGGACAGTGTAGAATGCTGTACCTGTCCTGGGAGTGTTTGATGGGACAATGTTAAGGAAGTATTACTCTGTATCTAACCCATGCTGTACCTGCCCTGGGAGTGTGTTTGATGGAACAGTGTAGAGGGAGCTAGAGGCATGTTTGATATTAAAATGGGAACATCCAAATGCAATTACACCGACATGCCAACAAAAGAATTTTCTCAAGATGCCCTTCGACTTTACTGTGATGCGTGGCAAAAGGACATCATTGGAAAGATCCCAGGGTTTCACAGAATGCCAAAAGAAGGAACTGAGAAACAACCATGCACATTGCCAGCTCAGCAGATTTAAATCCCATGGTGTAGAATTGATTCACACTGTTCGAAAGGTCTGTAGGTTTAATCACTGCCTCGTGCTGATTTGGGCGAGGTCAACCATGCGAGGGGTGGGTTACTATTACTGATATCATCCAGAGCTCTGGTGAAATGGGCATGAAAATGGTTTCAGTCTCCCTGGGCTGGGAAGGGGAGGGGAAAGACAACTAGGGTCCCTGCTCCTGCCAGCGACTCCTGCTGGAAAGCTCAGGTGCCTTCCATATCCCTTTATTCACCTTTTCCTTCAACCACCCAGCTAACCTGCTCTTAAATTTTGACAAGGTCTCTGCTTCACTCACTAAAACTGAGGGTGTATTTCACAGCCGCACAACCCTGTATTCAAAGGGTTTCTCTTGCTCTCTGTCCTAAATCACATGTATTTAATCTTATATCCATGTCCCTTCATTCCAGCCCCCTCAGCCACTGTAAACAGTCTGTTTCTATCTACCCTGTCCCATCCTTTCAAAATTTTAAAGACCCGTAAACTCCATTGCTTTTTTTTTTTTAAAAGTCCCAATTTCCCCCCCCCCCCCCCTCCCCCTCCTCCCAAGTCATTCTTCCTCATTCCAGACAGCACTTCCTCCAACCTAGATACTGTATTCACTGCTCATAGCACGATATCCTCTGCATTGGAGATACCAAACGCAGATTAGATGACAACTTTACCAATCAGCTCTGTTCTGTCAGCAAGCACGACCCCAAGCTCCCCATCACTTGCCACTCCCACTCTGGTCTCTCCATCTTTTGACCTTCATTATAACAGTGACTACACTCCAAAAGCACTTCATTGGCTGTAAAGTGTTTTGAGATGTCCGGTGGTCATGAAAGGCACTATATAAAATGCAAGTCTTTCTTTCTTCTTACTCTAGGAGTTCTGGTAAAGCTAGGCCTGAAAGATCTACTCATCTGCTCTCCCCAGATGCCCACTGACCTATTGAGAGGCTCCATCTGTAGCTCAGAGGGTAGAATGTCATGGGTTCATGTCCCACTCCAGTGAGTCGAGCACATAATCCAGGCCGACACTCCTGGTGCAGCATGCAGCACCGTATCAGCTGTGGCTCAGTGGGTAGCACTCTTATCTCTGAGTCAGAAGGCTGTGGGTTCAAGTCGCACGCCAGAGACTTGAGCACAAAAATCTAGGCCGACACTCCAGTGCCATACTGAGGGGTTGCTACACTGCCGGAGGTGCCATCTTTCAGATCAGACGTTAAACCGAGGCCCCATTTACCCTCTCGGCTAGATGTGAAAGATCCCATGGTGCTATTTTGAAGAGCAGCGGAGTTATCCCCGATGTTCTGCGCAATATTTATCCCTCAATCGACATCTAAAACAGATTATCCGGTCATTATTACATTGCTGTGCACAAACTGGCTGCCGTATTTCCTACATTACAACAGTGTCTACACTTCAAAAGTACTTCATTGGCTGTGAAGTGCTTTGGAACATCCTGAAGTTGTGAGAAGTGTTACAGAAATGCCAATCTTTCTTTCCGACACCCTGCTATTCCCTATCTGACTAACTGCAGACAAGTCCCACTCAACAGCAGTGAGGCTCACTCACTTTGCTTAAAAAAAATTGGCCTAGTTTAACAATTCTGAATCTTAGGAATAAACTCAGCTCTATACCTGAAAATGGCTGTTGATGATATTCGTGGGCGGATCTTGAATGTGTTCATGTGGCACTACTTTAACAGAACAATTGGTTTAAATGGGTCAACCAACGCACCTTGAGAGCTGGTACACTAGTACCGCCGGTAGGGACTTCTAGGCTTGTGTTGTGGCGGGGTGTTTATATTGTACTGATCTCTCTCTCTCTCCCACTCGCTCTTGGCCTTTCCCTGACAGCCCTGTTTAAAACTTTGGCAAAAGTTTTCTCGGTCGCAAAATTAATGGCACAAGTGGGGGCAGTTTGCCAAAGCTAAATCTTTCCCATCGTCAGCGGCGACACACACACCAAAGCATTTCACATTCACTGGGCCCCGCTGTCAACCCCGCGCTAGCTCCCGGGTTTGTGGTGGGAGATCTCGCTGTCTCTCCTCGCACCAACAGCGGAGGCCTTGGCGTGCTCTTATTCACAGATTACACTCTGTCCGTGTGTGCGTGTGAACAAAAATGGGAAACTTCATTCAAACGAAAAGAAAGCGGCCAGATGAAATAATGTCGATGGGATTCCGAGATAAAAATGAGTAATTATATAACACAAGGGTCACTAGTTCCAGGGATGGGTTCCGGGATGCAGACGGAAAGGCCGAATGAGTGCAACCGAGCAGTTAGAGGTTCCTAAACTCCGGAGTAACTGGAGCCTCTCGGCCAGCCTGAAATTATGAGACAACCTTTTAAACACACACACACACTCACACAAAAGGTTTGGTCTTTTCCAGATTACTGGTCTAGTGGCAAAGATTTCCCCTATTCGAATACAATTTTGGAGAATGAGCAGACCTAATCGCCATTTAAAAATATATGTAAAGCACATATGTTGTGCATGTCGAAAAATTGTCAGTTTAGAAAATAATGCAGTTTTAATTTATTTTTATCTTAAACAGAGGGTTCGGTTGCAGCAACGACACTGACAGGCTCCCCAGGACATTGTGCGCGGACACACTTGGCTAATATTTAACTAATACTGCACTGTAACAGCGACCCGGAGGCACCAGCAATCAGACCCGGCCGCTGCAACCAAGCTGAAACTGACCATCTGAAACTGATCTAGCCCCACAGAGAGGCCAGGCCCAGCTGAAACTGACCAGTTGAAACTGATCTGGCCCCACAGAGAGGCCAGGCCCAACTGAAACTGACCAGTTGAAACTGATCTAGCCCCGCAGAGAGGCCAGGCCCAGCTGAAAGTGACAAAGAACAGCCGTCGTTAAAACTTACCCCTAGTGAACCGATCGCCCGACTAGCAGATCAGACCGACATTCTCATTGTATCCATGCCAGACACACGGGAGTATTCCGATTGCGAAATGTATCCGAGGAAAAGGTCGTGTATCAGGATTCCAAAATGTATCCGACCGCCAGTGCAACCGAGCAGGGGCCGTGTATCCGATCACACCTTCACTGCTCACTTCCTCCTCCAAACATCTCTCAGCAACTGCAGTCGTCATAGCTTCCACCAATAAGAACCCAGGGTCAAATCGGTCATGTTTTGGGTTTGCAGCCTTAAAGGGGCAAAACCTTCGTTTTCCTTTATTTATTACGAACACATTTCCTGTCGCCGGCACAGAGCTTTCTTACTAGTCAGGCAGTTTGCAGCAGCGAGCTTACCACTAACTGGTCTTTAATCGTCTCTTCATTTAAGAGCGAAACATATTTCACTGTAAAATACGGTGCCTGAGATGTTTATGCCATTCCTAATCAGCAGGCCAGTTGATAGTTTTAATCTATATAATGCCCCATTATATCGATTAAAACCATCTGAGGGAGTGCTGCACTGTCGAAGATGTCGTCTTTCAAATGAGACGTTAACGGGCCAGCCCACACTGCGATATGTGCACGCACTAGGAGGTCCGTGCAGCAGAGCTGGTCTCCAGTCGTCTTGGGTAATCCTTGCCAGTGGACCAAGACCTAGCTCTGTCAAGCCCGTGTGGTGGCTGGTGTGCAACAGCCACCACACATTAAAAAAAATCCACACACAGGCATCTTCCACCCTTCAACATGTAATTCGGGACCTGGAATATTAGGTCCTTCATTGAAACACCTGTGAACTCATCCCTTTTTGGCATGGAAGCAAGTCATCCTTGTTTCGAGGGACTGCCTATGATGATGGGGGATGATAAACTTCATAAAAGATCCCATGGCACTATTTTGAAAAGGAGCAGGGGATTTCTCCCCAGTGTCATGGCCAATATTTATCCCTCAATCAATATCACTTAAAACACATTATCTGGTCATTATCTCATTGCTGTTTGTGGGACCTTGCTGTGCAAAAATTGGCTGCTGCGTTTCCATTACTACATTACAATAGCCATTGAATCTTTATGAGATTTTTACACCTCACTTTAGAAGCTGTTTTTGGACCCTGCCATTCTGAGGGGGGGCAGAGGGAGTGACTGTCTTCTAGCTTAGACAAGCACTGTTTCAAAATGCATTGAACAGAACTCTTTACTTCAATAGGTTTATAATCTTTTTAATTGTAATGTATTGTTCCCTTCATTTTTATTTCAATTTTCTTGTCCTACAATAGCTAGTCCAAGTACATATTGGTAGGCTATTCAACTGCAGCACCATGACTGCTGAGTGTCATTCCCTTCCTCGCCCAATGTCCCTCTGCACTGTCACTTCCCAGCGGGGTTGCTGAATAGCAATCAGGAACTGGAAGGTTATTTCAAATAAGAAAAATGCAGGTCACAGAATTATTTTGTCAATGACCCTTTTCCCCACGACCTCCAATGCCAAGAAGAACAGCAACATCATGGGAACACTGGCACCTCTAAGTTCTCATCCAAGTCACACACCATCCTAACATAGACATATGTATCCCTGTTCCTTCATTGCTGCTGGATCAGTACTCTGGAATTCCCTATTAACAGTGAAGGCTCTATCACCACAAGGACGACAATGGTTCAAGGAGAAGGCAAACCATTACCTTCTCAGGATGACTAGGGATGGACAATTAATGCTAGCCATGTCAGCATCCCCCAAACAACTCATTCAAACCAATCTTCCAAGCTCCAAAGATGGCCATAGATGGGGAGTTCCAGGACTTTTACCCAGTGACGACGAAGGAATTTACGTCCAAGTCGGGATTGATACGTCCTTACTACACAGTATAAATGCACAAGAGGCCCATGCTTGAGAGAAGGTCAGTCTGTGACCTGTCCTTTATTCCTTAGCACTCAAGTGATGAAGGTGGGTGGAGCTTCCCCTTTTATACCTGAAGGTCCAGGTTAGGAGTGTCTCCCACCTAGTGGTCAGTGTTCTCACGGTGTACAACTTAGGTCAGTTTATACATGGGTTACAATGCTGGTTGAATACATGACATCACCTCCCCCCCCAAAGTCTTATTGGGATCACAGGTTGAGTGTCTCTGGTGGTTTACGCTCCCTTGTATTGCGCCTGAGTTGGGGCTCCGGTTGTTGGGCGCTGGCCTGAGTGTCTGCTGATTGCAGTGCCTCAGGCCTGTCCGGACTGCCCACAGTGACTGGGCTCTCCTCCCTTTGGTTCCGGTGTTCGGTCACCTGTGGTGGAGTGAACTCTATATCGTGTTCTTCCTCTGCTTCTTCTATGGGGTTGCTGAACCTCCTTTTTGTTTGATCCACATGTTTGCGGCAGATTTGTCCATTGGTAAGTTTAACAACCAGAATCCTATTTCCCTCTTTGGCAACCACAGTGCCTGCGAGCCATTTGGGCCCTGCAGCGTAGTTGAGGACAAAAACAGGATCATTTACATCAATACATCGCGCCCTCGCATTCCTGTCATGGTAGTCATATTGTGACTGGCGCTTGCTCTCGACAATTTCTTTCATGGTGGGGTGTATAAGGGATAGCCGGGTTTTGAGTGCCCTTTTCATTAGTAGCTCTGCGGGTGGAACCCCTGTGAGCGAGTGTGGTCGCGATCTATAGGCCAACAGGAGGCGTGACAAGCGGGTTTGTAGGGAACCCCCTTGGAATCTGAGCATCCCCTGTTTGATTATCTGCACTGCTCGTTCTGCCTGGCCGTTTGAGGCCGGCTTGAACGGTGCCGTTCTAACATGGTTAATTCCATTGCCTGCCATGAAGTCCTGGAATTCAGTGCTTGTGAAGCACGGGCCATTGTCGCTGACCAAGATGTCCGGTAGACCGTGGGTGGCGAACATTGCCTGTAGACTTTCTACCGTGGCAGAGGATGTGCTTGAATTTAAAATGTCACACTCGATCCATTTGGAGTAGGCATCTACTACAACCAAAACCATTTTCCCCATGAAAAGACCTGCGTAGTCCACATGGATGCGTGACCAAGGCTTGGCGGGCCATGGCCAGGGGCTAAGGGGGGCTTCCCTGGGCGCATGGCCCAGCTGGGCACACATGTTGCACCTGCGAACACAAAGTTCCAGATCTGCGTCTATCCCTGGCCACCAAACGTGTGACCTGGCAATTGCCTTCATCGTGACAAAGCCCGGGTGCCCATTGTGGAGTTCTCTGATGAACACCTCTCTGCCCATCTGTGGCATGACTACGCGGTTTCCCCACAGTAGGCAATCGGCCTGAATCGAGAGTTCATCCTTGCGCCTGTGAAATGGTTTAAATTTCTCAGGGCATGCCCTGTACGTGGCTGCCCAGTCCCCATTCAGGACACATTTCTTGACTAGAGACAATAGCGGGTCTCTATTTGTCCAGACTTTAATCTGACGGGCTGTCACGGGTGAGCCTTCGCTTCCGAAAGCTTCAACAGCCATGACCATCTCAGCACCATGCTCAGTAGCCCCCTCAGTGGTGGCTGGTGGGAGCCTGCTGAGTGCATCGGCGCAGTTTTCGGTGCCCGGTCTGTGCCGAATTGTGTAGTCATAGGCAGCTAATGTGAGTGCCCACCTCTGTATGCGGGCCGATGCGTTTGCATTTATGACCTTGTTGTCGGCCAAAAGGGACGTTAGGGGTTTGTGATCTGTCTCCAGCTCAAATTTCCTGCCAAACAGGTACTGGTGCATTTTCTTTACCGCATATACACATGCGAGCGCCTCCTTTTCTACCATCCCGTAGCCCCTTTCTGCCTGGGACAGACTCCTGGAGGCATAAGCTACCGGCTGTAACTGACCCTTGGCATTGACATGCTGCAACACACACCCGACCCCATAGGACGACGCATCGCACGTTAACACAAGTTTCTTACATGGGTCATATAGCGTTAACAGATTGTTGGAACATAACAAATTGCGTGCTCTATTAAAAGCCCTTTCCTGGCTGTCCCCCAAGACCCATTCACGACCTTTGCGTAGGAGCACATGTAGCTGCTCTAGCAGCGTGAGCAATTTGGGAAGGAAGTTACCAAAATAGTTCAGGAGCCCCAGGAACGAACGCAGCTCCGTCGTGTTACGGGGTCTGGGTGCTCTCTGGATCACTTCCGTCTTGGATGCAGTAGGGCTGATCCCGTCTGCTGCTACCCTCATCCCCAGGAATTCTACCTCTGGAGCTAGGAAGACGCACTTCGCCTTTTTCAGTCGCAGACCTACCCGGTCCAGTCTGCGTAGCACCTCCTCCAGGTTGTGGAGGTGTTCTTCAGTATCATAACCCGTAATGAGGATGTCGTCCTGAAAAACCACCGTCCCTGGAATCGACTTGAGGAGGCTTTCCATATTTTGTTGGAAGATCGCGGCGGCCGAGCGAATCCCGAACGGACATCTGTTGTACTCAAACAACCCCTTGTGTGTCGTGATGGTGGTCAGCTTCTTCGACTCACTCGCCAGCTTCTGGGTCATGTAAGCTGAGGTCAGGTCCAATTTTGAAAAAAGTTTGCCACCGGATAACGTCGCAAAGAGGTCCTCCGCTCTCGGTAGCGGGTACTAGTCTTGGAGTGATACCCGATTGATGGTGGCCTTGTAATCGCCACATATCCTGACCGACCCATCCGCCTTGAGCACCGGCACAATCGGGCTCGCCCAGTCACTGAATTCGACTGGCGAGATATGCCTTCCCTCAACAGGCGGTCCAATTCGCCTTCTATCTTTTCCCGCATCACGTACGGCACCGCTCTGGCCTTGAGGTGTACTGGTCTGGCGTCCGGGTTTATGTGAATCACTACTTTGGCTCCCATGAAAGTGCCAATGCCGGGTTGAAATAATGAGTCAAATTTGTCCAGGACCTGTGAGCATGATACTCGCTCCACAGAGGAAATTGCATTGACATCGCCCCATTTCCAGTTCATGACAGCAAGCCAACTCCTCCCCAGTAGTGCGGGACCGTCCCCTGGGACAATCCAGAGTGGCAACCTGTTCTCCGAATCTTTGTGGGTCACGACTACCGTGGCGCTGCCTAGCACCGGAATGATCTGCTTTGTGTAAGTCCGTAGCTGTGCGTCAATCGGCGATAATTTTGGCCTCCTGGCCTTGGATGCCCACAACTTTTCGAACTGTTTGATACCCATCAGGGACTGGCTGGCACCTGTGTCTAACTCCATTGATACTGGGATGCCATTGAGGAGCACTTTCATCATTATCGGTGGCGTCCTGGTGTATGAACTGTATACGTGCTCCACATGAACTCGCTGAACTTTAGCTTCCAGCGATTTCCACCAGTGTCCATTTCTGCAATTTCTGCAGGTATTTTGCTCATCTCTGCAAACTCCGGCTGAATGTATGCCTCCACGCCTCCAGCATGAGTTGCGGTTTGAAACAAAAGGTCCCTTGCCAGTCGATCGCCCCTGACTGCCCCTGTTATTGTCCTTGAGTGCACCATTAACAGGTGTTGATGGCCCCATTACTGGCCGCATTGTCCCTTGCAATGGCGTGAATCGCTGTTCAGCTTGCCATTGTCTCTGTCGAACTCCCCCTCTGGGTTCGACTACATGTTGGGGCATGCCTGACTGCCCTTGTCTGCCTGGAGAACTGTGTGCTGCTTTAACAATGTTGAATCTCTGTCCCAACCATTCCTTAACACAGTACCTCTCGTCTGTTCTGCTAGTGGCCATGCTCGCGTGGTTTAAATCCCAGTTTCTTGTCGCCATTGATACGTCCTTACTACACAGTATAAATGCACAAGAGGCCCATGCTTGAGAGAAGGTCAGTCTGTGACCTGTCCTTTATTCCTTAGCACTCAAGTGATGAAGGTGGGTGGAGCTTCCCCTTTTATACCTGAAGGTCCAGGTTAGGAGTGTCTCCCACCTAGTGGTCATTGTTCTCACAGTGTACAACTTAGGTCAGTTTATACATGGGTTACAATGCTGGTTGAATACATGACAGGGATGGAGTGTGACTTGGAGGGTAATTTGGAGATGATGTTGTTACCATGCACCTGCTGTCCTTGTCCTTCTAGGTGGTAGAGGTCCCGGGTTTAGAAGGTTCTGCCGAAAGGGATGGCTTCACAGATCATAACCACTGCTCCCATTTTTTGGGATATCAGCTGTTGCTATTGATTCTGCTGTTGCTGCTTACAGCTCTAGTCCCATCTTTTGTTTCTTTTCTTGTCCCATTACCACACCTTTTTTCCATTTAAAAGAAAGAAAGCCTAGGATTTATATAGCGCCTTTTTTTAACCATCGGACGTCTCAAAGCACTTTACAGCCAATTAAGTACTTTTGGAGTGTAGTCACTGTTGTAATGTAGGAAACACGTCCCCTTTTTTAAAGATGGTCATGATCACTGCATCTCTGAGATCTCTCAGCATGCTCTCCTCCCTCCAGATGAGAGAAATGAGGTCATGTATTCACGCCAGTCGTACCTCTCCGCCATACTTCAGTACCTCAGCAGGGATTCCATCCCCTCCCATAGCCTTGTTGTTCTTAAGCTGTCTTAAGGCTGACTGCGGCAACTACAGAGGAATCTTCCCATTATCAGCCACTGGGAAAGTCATCGCTAGAGTCTTCCTCAACCGTCTTCTCCCTGTGGCTGAGGAGCTCCTCCCAGAGTCACAGTGCGGATTTCATTCCCTACAAGGCACAACGGACATGATTTTTGCAGCGCGACAGCTGCAATAAAAATGTAGGGAACAGCACCAACCCTTATACATGGCTTTCTTCGACCTTACAAAGGCCTTTGACACTATCAACCGCAAGGGTCTATGGGGCGTCCTCCTCCGGTTCGGATGCTCCTAAAAGTGCATCACCATCCTCCGCCTACTCCACGACGACATGCAGGCCATAATCCTTACCAACGGATCCATTACAGACCCAATCCACGTCCGGACCTGGGTCAAACAGGGCTGCGTCATCGCCCCAATCCTCTTTTCAATCTTCCTCGTTGCCATGCTCCACCTCACAGTCAACAAGCTTCTCGCTGGAGTGGAACTAAACTACAGAACCAATGGGAACCTGTTTAACCTTCGCCGTCTCCAGGCCAGGTCCAAGACCTCTGTCGTCGAGCTACAGTACATGGACGACGTCTGCGTCTGCGCACATACAGAGGCTGAACTCCAGGACATAGCCGACATATTTACTGAGGCGTACGAAAGCAAGGGCCGTAAGACAAAGGTGCTCTGCCAGCCCATCCTTGCCGCACAGCACCCAGTCATCAAGATCCACAACGCGGCCTTGGACAATGTGGACTATTTTCCATACCTCGGGAGCCTCTTATCAACAAGAGCAGACATTGACGACAAGATTCAACACTGCCTCCAGTGCGCCAGTGCAGCCTTCGGCTGCCTGAGGAAAAGAGTGTTTGAAGACTAGGCCCTCAAAACTGCCACCAAGCTCATGGTCTACAGGGCTCTAGTAATACTCGCCCTCCTGTATGGCTCAGAGACATGGACCATGTACAGTAGACACCTCAAGTCGCTGGAGAAATACCACCAATGATGCTTCCGCAAGATCCTACAAATTTCCTGGGAGGATCCCCACTGACACCTGGGAATCCCTGGCCAAAAACCGCCCTAAGTGGAGGAAGTGCATCCGAGAGGGAGCTGAACACTTCGAGTCTCATCGCCGAGAGCATGCAGAAATCAAACGCAGGCAGCGGATAGAGTATGCGGCAAACCTGTCCCACCTGTGACAGGGACTGTGGTTCTCGTATTGGACTGTTCAGCCACCTAAGGACTCATTTTTAAGAGTGGAATGAAGTCTTCCTCAATTCCGAGGGACTGCCTATGATGATGATGATGATGATGATGTAGGAAACGCGGCAGCCAATTTATGCACAAGCAAGCTCCCACAAACAGC
Organism: Pristiophorus japonicus; assembly: GCF_044704955.1. Classification (NCBI taxonomy): domain Eukaryota; kingdom Metazoa; phylum Chordata; class Chondrichthyes; family Pristiophoridae; genus Pristiophorus; species Pristiophorus japonicus. The sequence continues at coordinate 176,674,459 of NC_091980.1, read as the reverse complement.
AATGTGATAATGACCAGATAATCTGTTTTTTTGTTGATTGAGGGATAAATATTGACCAGAACACCGGGGATAACTTCTCTGTTCTTCTTCGAAATAGAGCCATGGAATGTTTTACATTCATTTGAGAGAGCAGACGGGGCCTCGATTTAATGTCTCATCTGAAAGACACAGCTTTGATAGTACAGCACTCCCTCAGCATTGCACTGGATTGTCAGCCTAGATTTTTTGTGCTCAAGTCCGTGGAGTTGGACTTGAACCCACAATCTTCTGAGTCAGAAGCAAGAGTGTTACCTACTGAGCCACAGCTGACACTATTTAATAACTCCTGCTTTCCATCCTCCTACCTTACAACAGTGACTACACTCCAAAAGTACGTCATTGGCTGTAAAGTGCTTTGAGACGTCCGGTGGTCGTGAAAGGCACTATATGAATGCAAGTCTTTCTTTACTTTTTCACAGACCTTCCCTTTTGCTCTTTCCTCCTCCCCCCTTCCTTGCCTCTGTTCTTGAATAAATCCTGCTACATTTCTAACTTTTTCCAGTACTGATCAAAGGTCATCGATCTGAAAGATTATGGGCTCAATTTTCCCGGGTCATTTATGCCGTTTTTTCTGCCGTATTTATTTTTTTCAAAGTTTCCCCCTGTGATCTGCGCCGGCGTAACTGAGTTAGTTACGATTTTTCTAGGTGAGTTTTTTTTTACATAATGGGGGGGGGGCATTCCCTCATGTCTGTGCCGGTTTTCATAAGTTTTCGCAGTTTGGCCAAATATTTTTCCTCCTAGGTCGGCGTATCTGGCCACTCCCAAAAAATCTTCTGGCGAGTTAGCAGAAAGCAGCGCACATTGACAAATCGGTGCTGAAAGACGCCATTGTTTTTAATTGAAGATTTTGGAGGGAGTCAAGAACACTGTAAAAATCAATAAAGTTCAAATTTTTTTACCTGTCAACGTAGTAAATGGAAGTTTTTTGGATTTCAGAAGTTTTCATTTTTTTTCTTACTTACACGCCACCACCGAACGTCTTCAAGCAAGGCTGGAGGGTGCAGCTTTGGCCGGCAGAATCGGCCCGACGCCCGGACACAGGGACTCGCGGCTCAGCTGGAAAATAAGCCAGGGGATGGAGGGGGGGGGAAAGAGAGGGAGTTGCTGACCAATCGGAAGCCTTCTGCACTGAACCCGGGGAGTGAGGTGCCAATCGGAAGGCTTCTGAAGACTGCTATAAGTTTGGGGGAGGAGGAGGGGGGGCGAGGAGAGAGAGGGAGGTGCCGATCAGAAGGCTTTTGCACACTGAGCCCAGGGAGGGAGGTGCCGATCGGAAGGCTCTTAAAGACTGCAATGAGTTTGGGCGGAGAGTAGGGGAGAAGTCACAAGACTTCAATGAGTTGGTGGGGGGGGAGGGGGTTGGGAGGAGAAATCACAAGACCTGGGTGTGGTCCATCCATACAGACCTTGGGGAGAGAGAACAAAGAACCTGTTCTGCCTGCTTTCCTGCCGTTTTGAGCTTCTTGCAAAGATAACATTTAACGACGGGGGCAATACTGACAATGCCATACCTTGTGCGAGCCTTCTGCATTATGGTGCTACGTAGGAGACAATTGATTCAATGTCATCGCATGAGGAACATCAGAGCCCGTAGGGTGCTGGGCAGGAGGCCTTACTCACATCGGATATATCAAGACAGGCGTTCGTACCTCCACCTGAGTGATGCAGACTGTGTCAGATGGCTACGTTTCCGCAATGAAGTTGTAAATGAGATCTGTGAGTTGGTCAAAGCAGACCTGCAACTTAGAAGCATCAGGAGGACTGCTTTGTCGGTTGAAGTGAAGGTTACAACTGCACTTTCATTCTATGCTTCAAACTACAACTGAGGATGTGTGCACCATCTCTCAACATGCAACACATGTCTACATTCGGCAGGCGATAGCTGCACTATATACCTAGAGGAATGACTACATAAAGTTCCCCATGACCACCAAGGCAATGCATGACAGGGCTATGGGCTTCTCCAGGATTGCTGGCTTCCCAGAGGTACAGGAATGCATTGATTGTACCCACATTGCCTTGCGAGCATCTTTGGAGGATTTCGAGGTGTATAGGAACAGAAAAGGCTTCCACTCTATTAATGTATAGCTCGTGTTTGACGACATGCATCGCATCATGTCAGTCGATGCAAGATACCCTGGGAACACCCATGATGTGTTCATCCTACGCAAGAGCGTTTCTCTACCATGTTTCAGCAGCAGCCAGAAGGGCAGAGCTGACTACTGGGAGACAAAGGGTACGGCCTTGCCACCTGACTCATGACGCTCCTACACGCAACCCGGACAGAAGCTAACCGGGAATACAACATGAGGGAGTGAATGTTGCAGGTTGTTGAGACACTGTCAGGGCACATGAGGGACAGCATGTTGGAGTTAGCTGCTTCCGATGCCTAGACCATTCCGGAGGCTACTTGCTGTACTCCCCTGAGATTGTCGGTCAGTTCACTGTTGTGTGCAGCATGCTGCATAACTTAGCCATCATGAAGCAGCAGCAGCTGGTAGTGGAAGACCCACCTGCGGTGAGAGTGACTGATGATAATGAAGAGGAAGATGCAGATGACGAGCAGGAGGAGGACAAGGACGAGGAAGCCATGCAAGTACTGAACTCGGAGCATGACGGTGGAGGAGGGCGGGCCGTCATGCCCCTTTAACGATTGTTCGAGCCTTACGCCAGCAGCTCATCCGTGAACGCTTTGTTGCCTGAAGGCTCAGCGACAACTATTCCACATGGACCATGTTTACTGTTTGGACCTGTTCTGTAATGTTGTGTTGTGTTAATGGAACAAATGATGGAACTGATTCTTGTCTACTTCAAAGGTTGTGTTAATAATCGAACAAATAATATAAATGATTCAGATTTAATGTAAAATATATTTTATTCAAAAGTTTAACAAACAGTTCTTTGTACTTAACTTAGCTTTAATAAAATAATTCTTGTATCAAACTTTAAAGTTTTCAGTTACGATCACTTACAAACTCTAAGATCACTTAAAAACTTTAAGATCGCTTACTAACTTTTAAACTTGTGAATTTACATAACTTACAAAAGTGTTTTAATTTGAGAACAACAGTTACAACAGTAACAATAATAATAACAACAACAGCAGCAGCAGCAAAGAAAGGCTGCACCCATCTCTCCTCCACCTTATTCTAAGACTGCCCGCCATGCTTGTTCTTGGTGACTCCACCACCCCTGCCCGCAGGCGGCGACGCAGTGTTTCTGGGGTTGGTACCAAGCTTATTCTTTCTAAGATCACGGGTAGTGCGCACCTGTAAAGGGGGGGGAGGGGGGGGGGGTGGGGGCAGGCGGCAATGTGGGGGGCGCGGCTTGGGGCTCTTCAGAGGCTGGTGTGGGAATTGGAGTGGGAGTGGCAGTTGATTCTGTCACTGGGCGCGGGGTACAGGCGTGTTCCTTTATTGCAGCAGCTAACTCCAACATTCCCTCCCTCATGCGCCCTGACAGTGTCTCAACGACCTGCAACATTCCCTCCCTCATGTTGATCAAAGCTGTCTCAACTACCTCTGACATTCCCTCCCTCATGGTTACTGACATCATTCCATTTCTCGTGCGATTGCTGTTACCACCCCACTGATGGTGTCCAGGAGTGATCGGGTAAGGTCAGTGCTCTCCCCACTCACTGCCATCATCTGAAGCACATCTGTTAGATCCTGCACCTCAGGAGAGCACGGTCCAGCTCTCCTTCCCCTCCTCCCCACAGGTGTGGCTCGCACCCCACCACTGGGACCCGCTGCCTGGGACAATGGGGCCCTGGGTATGCCTCGCTGCACCCCTCCCCCCCCCCCCCCCCGGGACCCGCAGCCTCAGACATTCGGAATGTCCCACCAGCACTCAAACCACTAGTCACGGAAGGGGCTGTCACCGCAATGAGTGGCTACTCCTCCAAAGTCAGTAAAACAGTGGGGGCTTCATCCAGCTCCATCCCCTCCCCCTCCTCCTCACCCCCATGTTCTTGGTCTGGAGGGTTGGATTCGAAGATGTTATCCTGTTCAGGCTCGTCCTCATCTGAATTTTCTTCTACATCGGCCTCAAGTTCTGCAAAATATAACAGAACACAGACAAATGGATAGCAGCAGAGGAGGGGGCAGGGTGGGTGACATGAGTAGGCTCACACAGTGCAGGCCAAGCAGCAGGCTGATTTGAAGGACCACGATGAATGATAGCACATTGCATCAACCAAAGCGTAGCTGACGGAGACATCCCCAGGAGCCAAAGTATAGCTAACCTGTGCAGTACTTAACATTTAGCGAAGCCAGACTGTGGAATTTGCAGGACTTACCCTCTCCCTCCAGTGTGGGCCCAGCTTGTGCAGTACTGATTGCTGTTCTCCAGGCAGGACCCATCAAAGCAGCGACCCTCTCTTCCAAGGGTGTCAGTAGGTGCAGATTTTCCGGGCTTCCTCCTGTTCAGTTCTTTCTCGTTTGTTGTGTGCCACTTTCCTCTGCAAAGATGAAAATGCAACTTTTTATAGAGGGAGTCTTTCTGCTGGGTGGGACATATACAGCTGGTCACATTTAGAATTGCAATTGCATTGAATAAATGAAAATATTACTTATACCAACTACTTGACCAAGGTCCTGCCACTTCTTTTTACACTGACCTTCGGATCTCGTGGTGGTTACCATTGTGCAGTAAACTTCTGCAACTTGGTTCCAGCGTTTCTTCATTTCTTTGGGTGAAACTTTTATGTGATCACTGCTGGTGTCCAGCTCCTGCCACCTGTTCTCAATCACAGTAACTAGTGCCTCCACTTCATCCTGCAAGAAATTCATGGTCCTAGCACTGTGCTGCATCTTGCATTGCTGCAGCTCCGAATTTTCCAATGCTCTCACACACACAACACTCCTTCTCACAAACACTACTGGCTCTTTAAAAATGGCCAATTGCCAACTCGGGGCTTTACTGCGCATGCGCGTCAATTGCAACAACATCAAAAATGTCACTTTTTTTGTCGCGCATGCGCAGAAGGTGCAGCATCGTTTTTTACGGCAGACAGCAGGCCCCACCCCCCGAGGTGACTGGACATTCTGCACGGCGCCAAATTCAAATTATACTTCGGGGAAACTTTGGCAAAATATTTACGGTGCATTTCTGGCCTAGAAAACCGAACGTAACTCTGGCAATATGCCAGGATACGGGCTTGAGGAAAATTGAGTCCTAACTCTGTTTCTCTCTCCACAGATGCTACCTGATCTGCTGAGTATTTTTTGTTGTTACTACACAATGTTTGAGATTGTCTTCAAATAATGGGCTCCCCAAATGAGTCAGCGGGTAAGTGCGTAATGCTGTGTGATGTGCAGCAATCTGCAATGGGGAAGTGCTACATTCAATCTCTGGTCTGCGTGGAAAATAGCTGGGTGGGGCGTTCTTAAGGATGGGGGCTTTCCTTTTCAGTGTATGTGGGAGGGAGGAGGAGGCCAGTGCCTGAGGGCAGACAGATAACTGCTGGACCAGTGTCGTCCAATAGAAATCGCTGTTTGACCACGGTGTAGCGAAGGCGATATTGTTTTAGCTGCATGCATTAATTTTAGTAGAAAAGGTCTCATTGCAGGTAAATGTATTTTACACATGTATAGTTACTCAATAGTCAATCAGCTACAACCATTCAGTAAGCAAGGAAGTAAATCAGTCACAACGATCAGAAAAACACTCACACATTTTGCTTTTCATCTTACCAACAAAAGCACAGGATAAGGGGAAAGGGAAAGATAAGGGAAAGGAAAGAGAGGGGGAAAGAGAAAGATAAGTCAGCCTAGGAATTTATTGTGGAGGTCTTAATCACACAAACGTCATCCGTTAAAACGATGGAGCGACAAATCTGATCCAACATGTTAAGTGTGCATACAATTACATGGTTAACAGTGATTTCAACCCTATGGTGCAGCTGATACAGACTAAGAGGTAGAGGCACATTCAGATAGATTAAGACGGGCCCACAGATATAAAGATTGAGAAAGAGACAGAGATGGACAATTAGAGAGGTATATAACAGTGAGAAAGACACATACAGATAAGGTTATGTAGACAGAGAGATTACAACATAGACAAACACACAGAGGTAACAGACACGTCGATAGGGAGCAATGAATCCATCAGGTTTTAGCGGTGCGTCCTGCTTTTATTTTTTGGAAATCTGACCAGTTGTCTTTAAGTGAGCTCTCACTGTGGCTTCTTACAATAGAACCTCTCCAGACACGTCTCATCTTTCAGGGCAGAGCCAAGCGGGGAGGGGAGGGGTGGGGCAAGCCCAGTGAACCCATTCCGCTGAGGGTCAGCATTCTTCACAGAAAGCCCCGCAGGCAGCCTCCCTCCATATGGCTAACTGTATCTATCACCCATCTGTTGTGTTCTTGTGCACACAGAGACACCACAGGATATCGTCCCATGGACCAATGCCAGCTCCCGGCCCTCCAGATGAAGCAGAAAAGAATATTGCATGTTCCGATAATTTGTCAAATTAAAGCCAGGAGGAAATGTTACTTTAAAAAAAAATGTTTAAATGGAATTTTAAAATGACTTTGGTGGAAGTATATAAATACATTTGTGACTCATGATAAAATATGTTATGTACTTGATGCCATACAGTGGCCTGCAGCAAATTGTGCTCAAAGACTTTGCTTTTCGTATCTGTGTCATCCTGGAATATAAAGGGGTGTAAGTTATGCTACAGTTGTATAAAGCTCTGGTTAGACCCCATCTGGAGCACTGCGCTCAGTTCTGGGCACCGTATCTCAGGGAGGATATATTGGTCTTGGAGCGGGTGCAGCACAGATTCACCAGAATGCTATCGGGGCTAAAAGGGTTAAATTATGAGGATAGGCCACATAGACAATGCTTGTATTACCTTGAATATAGAAGATTAATGTGCGATCTAAATGAGGTGTTTAAAATGAATGAAGGGATTGCTAGGGTAGATAGAAACTATTTCCTCTGGCGGGAGAGTCCAGGGCAAGGGATCATAGTCTTAAAATTAGAGCTGGGCCGTTCAGGGGTGAAATCAGGGAACACTTCTTCACACAGAGGGTAGTGCAAGTCTGGAACTCTCTCCCCCAAAAAGCTGTTGAGGCTGAGGATCAATTGAACATTTCCAAACTAAGAGTGCTAGATTTTTGTTAGGCAAGGGTATTAAGGGTCACCGATCCAAGGCAGGTAGGTGGAGTTAAGATACAGATCAGCCACGATCTAATTGAATGGCGGAACAGGCTCGAGGGGCTGAATGGCCTCCTCCTGTTCCTATGTTCCAGTCAGACATGGCCTGGCTTTGACAATTCTATACTAACTCTCTCTGATCAGCTCATACTTGCCAACTGCTTAGTCACTTTATCCCTGACGATAGATCCCAGTAACTTCCCCACAACTGATGGCTCTGTCATTTTCTGTTTTTGCCTTTCCCCCTTCTTAAATAAAAGATTGACATCTGCAATTTTCTGCTTGAAAGGCGCAATTCCCGAATCTCAACACGAGTCAGGAAAGGAAAACATTGAAAAAGAAAATTCATGGTGATAAGACTCTGAATTGGTTATATTCCAGTGCCTCGTCATAATGCAATCACACCAGTTTGTACATCACCAGTGATTTAAAACTGGTTCTTTGATGATTCAGCTGGGTTGCCTGCTTGGGGCGTGCCTCTGATGACATGTCTCTGCTATTCAGTCTCTTACCTGCCTGTCCTGCTCTCTTCCTCTTCTGATTCATTCCATTTGGGTTGTCTCTAGCTTCTCGTGATCCCCTCAGACTGGTTGTGTTACCATTGTACTGCGGCCCATCCCAATCCAACTATTCCCTGCCCTAGTCTCGGACCAAACAAGGATGTTGGTGGGAGTAATGGGGTTTGGTAGAAATCACCATGCTTTGAAAATAGGCTAACTGCTCCGTGAAAATAATGGGGAAAGGAATTTTTGTACAAACACGTTAATCATTTTCATACTATTCAATTACCCTAGTTCCAAGCCAAAATATTTCTCCATGATTTATTGTTTAGAGAATTCGCACCTAAAATTTAAGTGTGTGTGTGGGATGGGGTGGGGCGGATTGGGAGGCGGGGGGAGGTGGGGGGGGGGCAGGGTGGTTCTGTATCTAGGGTCAGGTTATAATTTTATCCAAAGATCTGTCTTGTATTCATGCCCTCCTTTTCAATAAAATCCTGCACAGTAGAATTTAATGGGATTCATAGGAGTCTGTCGTGGCTCAGCTGGTAGCACTCTCGTCTCAGAGTAAAAAGTCCCACTCCACAGATATGATCACAAATTATAGGCTGAATGCAGTCCTAAGGGAGCGCTGCAATTTTGGAGGTGCCATTTTTCGGATGGGATGTTAAACCTGCCTGCCCATTCAAGTGGATGTAAAGAAATTCCCACGCCATTATTTCGGAGAGTTCATCAAGGTGACCTGACCAATATTTATCCCTCAACCAAGAACACCAAAAAACAGATTATCTGGTCATTTATCTCTTTGCTGTTTGTGGGAGCTTGCTGTGCATAAATTGGCTGCAGGGTATCCCCTACATTACAACAGTGACTATACTTCAATAGTACTTGGCTGTAACGCGCTTTCAAATATTCTGAGGCTGTGAAAGATGTGATATAAATGCAAGTCCTTTATTTCTTCTTTGGTGCAAGACAAGGCCTTGTGTATGGGGAATGAGTCAAGTCTAAAACATTTAGACGTCACGATTTGCCTAATCACTCATTCAGCACAATACGGAACATACTAATAACCCTCATCCTGAGAGTTCCAGCCTTTTATGTAGCACAACACACAGTTTCTCTGTTCCCAGTGTGAGATTATCTTCACCCTTGCTTGCCCCCTGTTTCCTCAACTGATACGTTCAATGCACCTGGATGACAGATATCCTGTCCACAAGAGGGCAAGCTCACCCTACACTCTCAAACATCGAGAATTAGCAACCCGGCCTCTTACACAGGCAAGTTGTGCATTGTGAATAGTTCCAAATATGGCCAACTAAAATGTTTTGAAGAGTGTTTTTTAACTCCATACATATTTTAAACTACTATCTTCAGGGTTAAGGCTGTGTTGTTCCAGAGTTGCTTTTTAACAGACATTAACTTTTTGTTGCTGTTAAAATAATGATTATATTTAATGAAGGGCATATTCAATCCTCATCATCATCATCGGCAGTCGCTCGGAATCGAGGAAGACATCCTTCCATTCTAAAAATGAGTTCTTAGGTGACTGAACAGTCCAATACGAGAACCACAGACCCTGTCACAGGTGGGACAGACAGGAAAGGGTGAGTGGGACTGGTTTGCCGCACACTCTTTCCGCTGCCTGCATTTGATTTCTGCATGCTCTCAGCGATGAGACTCGAGGTGCTCAGCAATCTCCCAGATGCACTTCCACCACTTAGGGCGGTCTTTGGCCAGGGAATCGCAGGTGTTGGTGGGGATGTGGCACTTTGTCAGGGAGGCTTTGAGGGTGCCCTTGAAATGTTTCCTCTGCCCACCTTTGGCTCGTTTGCAGTGAAGGAGTTCCGAGTAGAGCGCTTGCTTTGGGAGTCTTGTGTCAGGCATGTGAACAATGTGGCTGCCCAGCGGAGCTGATTGAGTGTGGTCAGTGCTTCAATGCTGGGGATGTTAGCCTGGTTGAGGACACTAACGTTGGTGCATCTGTCCTCCCAGGAGATTTGCAGGATCTTGCGGCGACATCGTTGGTGGTATTTCTCCAGCGACTTGAGGTGTCTACTGTACATGGTCCATGTCTCTGAGCCATACAGGAGGGCGGGTATTACTACAGCCCTGTAGACCATGAGCTTGGTGGCAGATTTGAGAGCCTGGTCTTTGAACACTCTTTTCCTCAGGCGGCCGAAGGCTGCACTGGCGCACTGGAGGCGGTGTTGAATCTCATCATCAATGTCTACTCTTGTTGATAAGAAGCTCCAAAGGTACGGGAAATGGTCCATGTTGTCCAGGGCCGCATCATGGATCTTGGGCGGGGACAGGTTGGTGGAGGACCTTTGTCTTACGGATGTTTAGTAAGGCCCATGCTTTTGTATGCCTCAGTGAATATGTTGACTATGACTTGGAGTTCAACCTCTGTATGTGCGCAGACCCAGGCGTCGTCCGCGCACTGTAGCTCGACGACAGAGGTTGGGGTGGTCTTGGATCTGGCCTGGAGACGATGAAGGTTGAACAGGTTCCCACTGGTTCTGTAGTTTAGTTCCACTTCAGCGGGGAGCTTGTTGATAGTGAGGTGGAGCATGGGAGCGAGGAAGATTGAGAAGAGGGTTGGCGCGACGACACAGCCCTGCTTGACCCCGGTCCGGACATGGATTGAGTCTGTAATGGATCCGTTGGTAAGAATCATGCCCTGCATGTCGTCGTGGAGCAGGCGGAAGATGGTGATGAACTTTTGGGGGCAGCCAAAACAGAGGAGGACGCTCCATAGACCCTCGCGGTTGACAGTGTCAAAGGCCTTTGTAAGGTTAAAGAAGGCGGTGTACAAGGGTTGGTGCTGTTCCCTGCATTTTTCTTGCGGCTGTAAAAATCACGTCCGTTGTACTCCATAGAGGACGAAATCGCACTGTGACTCTGGGAGGAGCTCCTCAGCCACACTTTCTCGAGCAATAACTTTCCCAGTGGCTGATAACAGGGAGATTCCTCTGTAGTTGCCGCAGTTGGACTTGTCCCCTTTTTTAAAGATGATCACGATCACTGCATCTCTGACATGCTCTCCTCCCTCCAGATGAGAGAGATGAGGTCATGCATTTGCGCCAACAGCGCCTCTCCGCCATACTTCAGTGCCTCAGCGGGGATTCCATCTGCTCCCATAACCTAGTTGTTCTTAAGCTGTCTTATGGCTTTTTCTACCTCGTGCAGGGCTTAGGTTTTACTGAGGTGATGGCGGGTAGCATGCTGCGGGATGGAGTCGAGGAAACTCGTGTCAAAGGCAGAGTCTCGGTTGAGATCTACGAAGTGCTCCCTCCAGCGGGCCCTGACTGCCTCGGTGTCCTTGATGAGTGTTTCCCCGTTCTTGGCCAGCAGCGGAGTGGGGCCTTGGGAGTTTGGACCGTAGGTGGCCTTGACTGTGGTGACGAATCCTCGCACATCATGGCTGTCGGCCAGCTGCTGTATCTCCTGTGCTTTCTCCATCCAACATCTGCTCTTTAGGTCCCGGGTTTTTTGTTGGATGTTGGCCTTAAGTCGTCTGTAATGCTGCCTTGCTGCTCCCATTGTTGGGTTGTTATTTAAGGCTCAGAAATGCCCTGCGCTTGTGATCTATTAGCTCTTGGATCCCTGATCATTCTCATCAAACCAGTCCTGGTGTTTCCTGGTTGAGTGACCGAGCATCTCTTTGCAGGCACTAGTTATTTTAAACTACTATATTCAGGTTTAAAGCTGTGTTGTTGCAGAGTTGTTTTTTAACAGACATGGGGCTAGAACCTCCACTTTTGAGCATATCGCCCAAAAATGGGTGTTATTTCCGACGTGAGCGTTAAAAAAGGGTTTTCAGATCACCGGCTTCTCGTCCATTCTCAAAACACCTAGTTTACATTTTTGAAAATGGGCGTTACTGTGAGCGATATCAAATGGGCTGTAGCATTTAATTTTTCTGACCTTCTGCTGTAAAGTGTGGCCGTCCTTAGCAACGGCATGGCAATGCTTGATTCCCGCAATTCAGGAGGTCAAGGGTCATCATGACATGTGCAGCAGAGGAGACAGAGCGAGAGGGAGCTCAGAGACACTGAAAGCGTGTGTCTTATCGATGCAGACTATAGATTTACTCTCTGTGTAGTCACTGTATAGTTGCATAAAATGGAGATTTGTTTACCTGATGTACTAGCAATAAGGCCTACACTGTGTATATACTGTGCTGGCACCACTAGAGGGTGCAACTGGTGGAGTTTCCTGCCCTGGTGGCAGGGGCTGTATAAAAGGGCAGCGACCATGCGGCTGCTTCACTCTGGTGTTACGAATAAAGGACCAAGGTTACTACAGGTTGAGTACAACATGTTGCCTCGTGGAGTCATTCATAAGTACATTACAGGCATAATAACTGGCGATGAGAATATGGACTTACATGCGATTATGGCTACCTTTGGCACACTAAAAGACTTCGCAGAGGATGATGATTGGGATGCCTTCACGGAAAGACTCGAGCTATATTTCATGGCAAACGACCTGGCGGGGAGACGGACGCATCAGCGGAGAAGTGCAAGCCATACTGCTGACCAGTTATGGGCCCAAGGTCTACCACCTCATCAACGACTTGCTGGTACCCACGAAGGCCAAGGATAAGACATACAATGAGCTGACTGAACTAATTCGTGACCAACTAAAACCAAAAGAGAGCATCCTCACGGCCAGGCACAGATTCTACACTCACCGCAGACCTGAGGGCCAGGAGATTGCAAAATATGCTGCCGACCTCAGGAGACTTGCGGCACTGTGTGATTTTGGCACGCACCTCAACGAAGCATTGCAAGACATCTTCGTTATAGGAATTGGCCACGAGGGCCTCCTTCACAAGCTATTATCTGCTGACACCACAGTCAACCTGCAGAAGGCCATCAGCATCAGTCAGGTGTTCATGACCTCGACCTGCAGCAACAAGCAAATTATTCATCCTGTGGACTTAAACCTAGCAAGTACTGTACACAGGCAAGACTATAGAACGTGGCTCTGCCCAGGGCAGAAAGCACAGACCTCAGGGATCCAGAACTCAGAGTCCGTCGAGGGGTGCTAATCGAGTAGCACCATGCTGGCGTTGTGGAGGAAACCATAGGGCTCACCAGTGTCGGGTTGCTGAGTACGCATGCAAAGCCTGTAACACGAAGGGCCACCTCCAGCGTATGTGTAAAAGAAATACGACTCACCGTCTAGCAGAGGATTTGGTAGATAACTTTGAATCTAGCAGGGAGTATGATGACTTGGCCAGAGAGGCAGCTTAGCCCCAAGAAGAAGTGTATGGAGTGTATACCTGCACCACTGATTGTCCTCCAGTGAAAATGGAAGTCAAGATAAACGGCGTTCCAGTCTTCATGGAAGTGGACACGGGAGCGAGCCAGTCAGTGATGAGCCAGGATGCCTTTGAGAGGCTATGGAACGAAAAACGACCCAAGCTGGTTCCAGTACAGGAAAAGTTGTGCACCTACACCAAGGAGCTGATCCCAGTCCTTGGTAGTGCGGATGTAAGTGTAATCCATAATGGCGTGATGCACAAGTTACCTCTGTGGATTGTTGCAGGTGATGGTCCAACGCTACTCGGAAGAAGATGGATGGGGAAGATCCAGTGGAAATGGGAAGACTTCTTAACTCCAGCAATCGATGTCCTCCATGCTCAGAGGCAGAGCAAAACCTCACCTTCGCTTGGGCCAGGCACCAGAGAACAGACCAGCGCAGCACCTGAGGTACAGACCGTCCATCACGACTGTGTGGCAATGGTCCGACCAGAACGACCTAAAAGTACCTTCCCGGCTCCAGTGGCAGGACTCCTGGGGAGGAGGATCGAATTCACAGGCATTCTTCCAGCTTTTATGGCAGAATCGTGGGAGAGAAGGATCAAGGCAGTCGACCTTGAGGACAGAGGCAAGATGGCGTCCCTGCTACAGCGAGGTGCAGTTTGGTTGAAAAAAAAGATGGCTGCGGCAATACCACGAGGTGCAACGCTGAGGAAACAACACGTGGTGTCTAACAAAGGATCTGATTGGGGTAAAACCAGCAGGGTTCTCTTAAAGGAGACATGCAACCAACTGAACTTAAAGAGATATTGTATACATGGCAATCAACATAACGAACCAAGTAATATTGTGAACAAAATATTGTTGCGAGATGTCGGTAGTATTTCCAATGTAAAGAACAAAATGTTGTGGCAAGATGTCGGGAAGAGTGTCCCCAAAAGTAGCAAACGAGTGAATTCGGGAGGGAAAAGGTGCTGATCCTGATGCCCTCCCCCAGGAGTCCCCACAGGTTATAGGCCAGCGACCTCAGGAGGGTGAAGGCACTGATCCTGATACCCTGCCCCAGGTCTATCCCACGCTGCAGGCAGCCGATGGCAGTATTTGTCATGGACCTGGAAATGAAAACGGCGCAAATACGCGCAGTCGGCCGCCGTTGTCCACCACCCAGGTGGAGACGGCACAGCCCCCAGACCCAGTCGCTACCTCGGCCATGTCCGGGAACGAAAGGTCAGAACCAACGAGTTCCCCAAACGGGACCTGGAACAGCCAGGTTCCCAACCGTTAGAGAGCAGTCAGAAGATTCTCAAAGGAGGACAGGGAGGCCACACATATCTGTGGATCTGCCCACCACTAGACAACGGCAAAGGCTCTGCGTCCTGGCAAGGTGAACTAACCAAGCCCACCCCAGCACCGCCATCAGCCGACTAGGACCCCGTCCGGGTTGCTCTGTAACTAGTGTCCTCGCATACCTGTACTGCTATCTCAGTACTGACCATGACTTAGCCATGAATGCAATCTACCCAATCCTGGCGCACGACCGTAAAACGTAAGTCACTGAACTAAGGTGCCATGATACAAACTGTAAAGAAAAAAACATTTTTTCTTTTGTCCTTTCTTTGCACTTGCACTGTGTCTGATCCTGTATGTTAATGTAACGGGCTAGCTGCATGATCTCGCTGTGGTGGGGGGGGGGGGGAACGGAATGGATGCATGTAGCCATGGACACACACATGATCACACCTAGAGCCCACTGGAACCTCCATTGCATCATCGAACCATCCAAACTGATAACCACTACCCAACATTGTGGCAAAAGAACTTGGGGGTTAACAGGGAAAGATCCAAGCCAAAGCACAGTCAAGGTGCAAGGGCTTTGGCACTCAAGTCTGGGGAGAGCTAAGCCAGAGCTAATTGGCAAAAAGGCCTTGGGGGAGAGTGATGTTATATATGCAGACTATACTCTCTGTGTAGTCACTGTATAGTTGCATAAGATGGAGACTGGTTTACCTGATGTACTATCAATAAGGTCTACACTGTGTATATACTATGCTGGCACCACTACAGCGTGCAACTGGTGGAGACCGGGGTTTCCTGCCCTGGTGGCAGGGGCTGTATATACGAAGGTCACTACAGTTTGAGTACAACACATTGCTTCGTGGAGTCATTCATAAGTACATTACAGACATAATAGTGTGTGGCTGTGGTGTGTGCTTATTTGGCTGTTGTGGGAGGTACGACGGAGATTCACCAGCAGCAAAAAGCCCACTAAGCACCAAGAACATAGTTGGCACCGAGTTTTTGTCCAACAAATAACATATATAAAATGGAAGGAATGGAGGAGCTCTGAGAGCTGGTAGCCAGGACTCCCAGTGGTCCCGGAGCGCGTCACTGCACCCCAAGGTGCCACACCCCCATTGCCAACCATACATGAGAGCCAGCAGCAACATCTTGCTTCTGGCTCGGAGCACCTCGGGACCGTCCTCTCCCTGTACAAGCAGCGCTTTGGCCGTCACCCCTCCCACCCCACACCCCCCCCCCCACAATGAAGCATCGCTTGAGGACCTCCTTGGGCCAGGCGGCTTGGAGTCAGGAGGGGAAGGGGAAGGGGTAGAGGTGGGGAGGAGAAGCGAGGGGAGGGGGGGCAGAGGGTTGGTTTGTACAGAAATCCTGATGATTTCAGATTAATGTTCGGTTTAAATGTTTTTTATTTAACAAAACCTTGCAGCACATTGGCTCAGATAGCTACACCATTACATGCTGGTAATTCCTTTACATCAAACGGTATAATAACACTTAACTTCAATCAACTTAAACTTTAACTGTCACCAAGGTGATTCCCACCATTGATGTATGACCTGCACACCCAGCAGTGTGCCAGCCTTGTAAATAACACCAATGTTCTTTCAGGCAAAGTGATCATTGATGAGCTCCTGACGTAAGGCTCTTGCAGCTATCATGCCATCATGGGCCCTTTCATTCGGTGTACAGGGGGGCGGGGGCATGGCTTCAGCATCAGCCTGATTGTCTGGGCCGATGTCAGCATCCACGTCCTCGTCCTCCTCTTCCTCTCTCTGGTCAGGTGGACTGTCAGGCTCATCAGGCAATTCTTGTCCCCTCCTGATAGCCAAGTTGTGTAGCATGGAGCACACCACCACAAATTGAGCTACCTGCTCAGGGTGGTATTGGAGCTCGTCTCCTGAGTGGTCCAGGCATCTGAAGCACTGCTTCAGCACTCCAATGGTTTTCTCCATGATATTGCGAGTTGCTCTGTGGCTCTCGTTGTATCGCCTCTCGGCCTTGGTGTGGGTGTCACGCAGGGGGGTCATCAGCCAGGTGGTGAGGCCATACCCTTTGTCCCCAAGCATCCAGCATTGACCTTGTGGTTCATTGTTAAACAAGTCAGATACCGTGCTCTCACGCAGGATGTGAGCATCATGGATACTGCCCGGAAATTGAGCATTCAGTGCCAGTATAATTTGTTGGTGGTCGACAACCAGCTGGACATTCAGGGAGTGGAATCCCTTGCGGTTCTTGAAAACCTCAGCATCCTGAAAAGGTGCCCGCATTGCGATGTGCGTACAGTCTATTGCTCCCTGCACCTTGGGGAAGTTTGCTATTCTGGAGAATCCTAGAGCCCTCTCACTCTGTGCCTCCCTGGTCATAGGGAAGCTGATCAAGTCCCTCCTGCATGTGTACAGAGCTTCAGTGACCTGTCTAATGCAGCGATGTGTGGCATGCTGAGAAAGTCCGCAAATGTCGCCAGCTGTGGCCTGAAAAGAACCCGAGTGTAGAACAACAGTGCTGCGGTGACTTTGACCTCGACGGACAGTGCAGTACTGATGGTGCTGGCAGGCTGCAGATCTCCCCTTATGAGCTGGCATACCTCAGTGATAACCTCTTTGTGGAAGCGCAGTCTCCAAAGGCAGGTGGTGTCGGGCAAGTTGAGGTAAGAATGCTTCTCCTTGTACTTGCAGGGGGGTGTAACGTCTGGTCCTCCTCATCTGTCTGTCACGTCTTACATTGGGCACATAATGCAGTGGAGCGTTCCTTCTGTGATGTTGAGTCTGCTGCATGTAATTGGTCACCAAGAGAGGGTGAGAAAGGACAGACCCCATTTCCACCAATTGCACACCAACAACGAGCACACCTCTTCAATTCCAATCGGTCACAGTGTGGTCAAGATGTTTTTAGAGATGTTCACATCAACTCTAACGACCTGCAGAGCACATCCGAACTCCGCTGAGGTTGAAGCACAGCAGCCTTTTAAAAGGCGCGACATGTGATCTACAACGTGGCGTCCATAACGCTGTGATTCGTTTCGGTTAGTTCCACTTTTTGTGGCCGGTTTTTTGAACAAGCGATATTGTGGGCGATATGTGTGCGAGGTGGTGAAATTGACGATGGCCGATCTCCATGGCCACTAGTTTGGGTAAATATGCGCTTTACAACAAAAAACAGTCGCCGGGTGTTAATATTGAATCTCGGCGTTAATTCCGTGTGGAAAGTAACGCTGGGCGATATTATGGGCGTTGAATTCACCCATCCTGCTGATTCTGCCCCAAAAAAGTGAGCGGGCAGTAATATTTTTTCTCGGCGTTAAGCACATGGGGGAAGTAACACTCGGCGATAAGTTTCCGAAAAATGCCCGTCAGTTTCCATTTTGTGGCTAAATGGGCGATATATGTCATTTCAGCGGTAAAATGGGTGTTAAGTGGGCATTAAGCAGGCAAAAAAAGTGGAGGGTCTAGCCCCACTAGACTTTCCATTAGTTTTGCATCGATACCACCCACTTAACGTCCATTTTAATGCTGAGATGAGGTATACCGCCTAGATATCGCCCATTCAGCAATAAAATGGAAACTAATGCCCATTTATCGCTCACTTATCACCCAGCGTTACTTTCGGTATTTACTTAACGGCGAGAATGAATAATACCGCCCGCCCATTTTTTTTGTCGTAACGATCAGAATAGCCAAAACTAACGGCCATAATATCGCCGAGCGTTACTTTTGGCATTTCGAACACATATCGCCGAAAATATCGCTCGCCAAAAAAACCATTGAAAAAATGTTGCTCTCACTTGAACTAAACCCAGCGGTATGGACGCCATTTTGTAAATCGGAGGTCGTTTCATTTTAAAGGCTGCTTCAACTTCTAGGGAGTTTTGAAGTACTCTGGAGTTATTTTAAGGTGATTTGAACATCTGAACAAACATGTTATCATACTGCGGACAATTTGAAGTTATTTTAGGTGTTTTAGTAGGTAAATTTATTGTTTGTGTATGATAGATATACTGATCGTTATTGTAATGGGGCCTGTAATTTCTCAGCCTGTCTTGATGACTATGCACATGCTGCAGACTAGAGATGGCAGAAGGTATATTCAAGAGCATTATGTGCCCAATCAAAGAGGTGACAGACTGTTGAGGAGGACGAGAACCTACACCCCACGCACTTACAGGGAGAAGCAGTCTTACCTGAACTTGTCCGATAACACGTGCTCTTCTGGAAAGAGGTTATCAGTGAGATATGCCAGCTCATTAGTAGAGATCTGCAGCCTGCCAGCACCATCAGGACCGCACTGTCCATTGAGGTCAAGGTCACTGTGGCACTTTCCTTCTATGCATCGGGTTCCTTTCAGGCCTTAGCTGGCGACATTTGCGCTATATTTCAGCATGCCACACATTGCTGCATTTGACAGGTAACTGAACCCCTTTACGTATGCAGGATGGACTTTATCAGCTTCCCTATGACCAGGGAGGCACAGACTGAGAGGGGTCCAGGATTCTCCAGAATTGCAAACTTCCCCAAGGTGCAGGAAGCAATAGACTGTACGCACATCGCCATGCGGGCACCTTTTCAGGATGCAGACGTTTTTCGGAACTGAAAGGGATTTCACTCCCTAAATGTGCAACTCGTTGTTGACCATAAGCAAATTATAATGACAGTAAATGCAAAATTTCTGGGCAGTATCCATGATGCTCACATCCTGCGTAAGAGCACTGTACCTGACATGTTTACCAGTCAGCCACAAGGTCAATGCTGGATGCTTGGTGACAAAGGAAATGGCCTCGCCACCTGGCTGATGACCCCCCTGCATACCACCCAGACAGAAGCCGAGAAGCGATACAACGAGAGCCACATAGCCACACGCAATATCGTCGAGAATACCATTGGAGTGCTTAAGCAGCATTTTAGATGCCTGGACCACTCAGGAGACGAGCTCCAATACCACCCTGAGCAGGTAGTTCAATTCGTGGTGGTGTGCTGCATGCTGCACAACTTGGCTATCAGGAGGGAACAAGAATTGCCAGAAGGGACTGCCGGTCCACCTCAGGAAAGAGAGGAAGAGGAGGACGAGGAGGTGGATGCTGACCTCGGGGCAGACAATCAGGCTGACGATGAAACCATGCCCCTCCCCCCTCTAGCCCGCAGGAAAGGGCTACATAGAAACATAGAAAATAGGTGCAGGAGTAGGCCATTCGGCCCTTCGAGCCTGCACCACCATTCAATATGATCATGGCTGATCATACAACTTCAGTACCCCATTCCTGCTTTCTCTCCATACCCCTTGATCCCTTTAGCCGTAAGGGCCACATCTCTCTTTTGAATATATCTAACGAACTGGCCTCAACAACCTTCTGTGGTAGAGAATTCCACAGGTTCACAATTCTCTGAGTGAAGAAGTTTCTCCTCATCTCGGTCCTAAATGGCCTACCCCTCATCCTTAGACTGTGACCACTGGTTCTGGACTTCCCCAATATCGGGAACATTCTTCCTGCATCTAACCTGTCCAATCCCGTCAGAATTTTATATGTTTCTATAAGATCCCCTCTCATTCTTCTAAATTCCAGTGAATATAAGCCTAGTTGATCCAGTCTTTCTTCATATGTCCGTCCTGCCATTCTGGGAATCAGTCTGGTGAACCTTCGCTGCACTCCCTCAATAGCAAGAATGTCCTTCCTCAGATTAGGAGACCAAAACTGCACACAATATTCAAGGTGTGGCCTCACCAAGGCCCTGTACAACTGCTCCTATACTCAAATCCTCTCGCTATGAAGGCCAACACACCATTTGCCTTCTTCACCGCCTGCTGTACCTGAATGCCAACTTTCAATGATTGATGTACCATGACACCCAGGTCTCGTTGTACCTCCCCTTTTTCTAATCTGTCACCATTCAGATAATATTCCGCCTCCTTGTTTTTGCCACCAAAGTGGATAACCACACATTTATCTATATTATACTGCATCTGCCATGCATTTGCCCACTCACCTAACCTGTCCAAGTCACCCTGCAGCCTCTTAGCATCCTCCTCACAGCTCACACTGCCACCCAGTTTAGTGTCATCTGCAAACTTGAAGATATTACATTCAATTCCTTCGTCCAAATCATTAATGTATATTGTATATTGTACATAGCTGCAAGACTCTTACGTCAGCAGCTCATAAATGAGCGCTTTGCTTGAAATAATGTTGGTGGTATTTACAAAGCAGCAAGACTGCTGTGTCTGTAGCTTATACATGAATGGTGTGCATTACTTTGGTGACAGTTAAAGTTTAAGTTGATTCAAGTTACGTTGAATTATCCTCTTTTATGTTAAGGAATCACCAGTGTGTAACGGTACAGCTATCTGAGAAAATGTGCAAAAATGTTATGTGAAATAAAAAACATTTAATGAAACATTTGTATAAGATCAAAAGTATAACTGTAAAAAAAACACCCCACCCCACAGCAAATTTATAACATTTATATCATTCATTAAATTTTTAACATTTTCAACAAAATTTCATAAACATAGAACACTAATGCAAAAAACAAGGTACCCCCCTCTCCCCTAAACCTCCCAACATTTATTCAATAGCAGCAACAACATCAAAACTCTCACAACTACAACTCCTGCGGCCATGCAGCTCACTTTCCTTTCCCGACCCCCCCCCCGCCCCCCCGCTTCTCCCCCTCTACCCCTTCCCCTCACAACTCCAAGCTGCCCTGCTTCATTGGGGGTGATGTTGGCAGATCCGCTGGTTGACCGGATGCTGGAGAGGACAGTCCCGAGGAGGGAACGTCCTCCGAGCCAGAAGCAAAAGCTTCCTCCTGGCTCACATGTGTTGTTGGCAATGGGGGTGCGGCACCTCGGGGTTCAGTGCCGCATTCCGGGAACACTGGTAGCCCTGTGGCACCAGTGTTCCTGGCTATCACCTCCAGGCCTCCGCCATCCGCGGCATGTAATCTGTCATGGTCGCGGATATGGTGGCCAGCTTTTGGGATATGCCCCCCATTGTCTGGAGGATCTGCTGACCGAGGTCAACACTCCTCCTGGACAAATGAATCATGTCCCCGCTTAGATCTGCCGCTCGTGGAGCAGTCCTGCTGCGTCGAACCAACTTCCGCGGGGTTGGCGCCGGCATGGAGACACTTGGGGTGCCCTGCGGCAAAGTGCTTGGCCCTGCTCCTCCACGGTGGAGGAGGATATGGCCGCAGGTAATAGGTGTGCTTGGCATGATGGAGCTTGTTGCTGCAGGCTCCTCAAACTCTGCACTGTTGTCAGTGGAGATGGCACCCTGCAGCTCCATGGGCGAGATTCGGGGCTCCTCACCACCAGACTGACGATCCCCTGCCGAGGCCACTGCTGGATCCGCACCTTCTTGGCTTGGTGGTGTTGCCTGTGACTGTGCTGCTGGCTGAGCTACAAAACATAAATGAGGTTATTAGAGGAGAAGGGGGTGCTAGGGTCACAGGGTGATTCAAATGCTACACACAACATATGGATGACAACAGCACTACCGCTAACAAAATAATCAAAGACATCATATTTAATGAACATAACCAAATTCTGCATTACAATGCTTTTCATGTGGCCATCATTAATTAGATAACACCTTCATCAATCATCTATCATATATTGTTCAGATATGAGTGGGTGTGGCATCTATTGCCTTTCCATCACGCAATGGTGTATACTTTATTCACGTGGCGCCACATCAGGTTCTGCTGCTACTTGCGTGGCTGACCGGGGGTGGCACCCCACTCATGCCAGAGTCTGCTCCTCAAGGTCTGTCAGCTCAGTGATGACTGGTGGGCCGCTGCTCGGCCCTATTCTTCTAAAGCTTCTTCTGCAAAAGGTAACAAGAGCACGACATGGCATCAGATCATTGCATAGGATCATTGCTAGGTACTGTCACAGATACTGATACAACACATAACTGACAGATGTTATAATAATTATTATCATTATTAACCTAAACACGTACACCATAAACGTAGGCTTTGAGTTAAACATTCCTCGTCTAATCAGAGCTGAATTTATTCACTCATTACACTTACAATTCCAATTGTATAGATATATAAGTAAATGTCAATAAATGTAATGCTTACTCTGGCGGATCTGACAAGGTTGTTCCAGCACTTGTGGCACTGGTGAGGCCGACGAGACCACATCAGCTATGTTGGCCCAAATTTTCTGGTAAACTTTCGGGGTGGGCTTCCCACATCAATTGACCCCAGCATGACTCCACTTCCTGCAGGAGGGCAGCACTTGCCTTTTCAGAGAATCTCCGAGCTTGTTTTCATCCTCCCACTTCGACTTCCTCTCCTATTTCACTGCTCTCACGAGTCTCCTCCCCCTCCACATCGTGCTGTCTCGCCTCCTCCATGCCTTCCATGTAAAAAAAAATTTCCCCCCCAAATTTCGGTGTAAACAAACTAAATAGTCCTCTCAATTCTTCTTACTCCTCCAAAATATCTTTCCTACACCCACAACAGCCAAACAACCAGACAACGCACCCACTCATGCTTTCACCTCCTCTCTGCTCTCTCTCTCTCCTCTTCTGTGCATGTATTGATGACTCCTGGCCTCCTGAAATGTGGGAAAAGACCATTGCCATGGCGTTGCTATGGACGGCAACATTTTATGGCAGAAGGGCAAAAAAAATTACTGCTGACGCCCATTTCACATCGCTCCTGCTAACGGCCATTTTATAAAATGGAAAGTAGGGATTTTGGAAATGGGCAATAATGTGGCGATCACAAAACCCATAATAAACACCAACACTGAAAATAACACCCATTTTTGGGCAATCTGCACAATAATGGTAAGTTTAGCCCATTAACTTTTAGTTGCTGTTAAAATAATGATTATATTTAATGAAGGGCATATTCAATCCTAAAAGTGTCCCATCACACACTCCCAGGGTAGGTATAGCACGGGTTAGATACAGAGTAAAGCTCCCTCTACACTGTCCCATCACACACTCCCAGGGCAGGTACAGCACTGGGTTAGATACAGAGTAAAACTCCCTCTACACTGTCCCTTCACACACTCTGAGGACATGCATAACAGGGATTAGATATAGAGTAAAGCTCCCTCTACATGGGATGGGGGGAATGTCCTATGAGGAGAGATTGAGTAGATTATCATAGAATCATAGAAATTTACAGCACGGAAGGAGGCCATTTCGGCCCTTTGTGTCTGCACCGGCTGACCAATAGCTATCCAGCCGAATCCCACTTTCCAGCTCTTGGTCCGTAGCCCTGTAGGTTACGGCACTTTAAGTGCACATCCAAGTATTTTTTAAATGTGGTAATGGTTTCTGCCTCTACCACCCTTCCAGGCAGTGAGTTCCAGACTCCCACTACCCTCTGGGTGAAGAAATTTCCCCTCATTTCTCCTCTAAACCTCCCCCCAATTACTTTAAATCTATGTCCCCTAGTTGTTGACCCCTCTGCCAAGGGAAACAGATCCTTCCTATCCACTCTATATCGGCCCCTCATAATTTTATACACCTCAATCAGGTCTCCTCTCAGCCTCCTCTGTTCCAAAGAAAACAGACTCAACATCTCCAATCTTTCCTCATAGCCAAAATTCTCCAGTCCAAACAATATTCCTGTAAATCTCCTCTTCACCCTTTCCAGTGCAGTCACATCTTTCCTGAAATGTGGTGACCAGAACTGCACGCAATACTCTAGCTGCGGCCTAACTAGTGTTTTATACAGTTCAAGCATAACCTTCCTTTTTTTGTTTCAAACATATACTTTATTCATATAAAATTTTCACAATACATTGGAAAATAGATCAGTACATTGTGGTCAGCAATTCCATACAATTCGTTTGGATGCTGACAGCAGTTCCATACAATGCACTAGCGTATATTTCAAGATACAGTTTAGTACAATCCGTAAATCACGTTACATGTAGTGCTGTGGAGATAAGGGTATTACATGGAGCAGATAAGAACAGGTTTACATTACATTCCAGGATACATTTCAATACCGATCACAAATTACGTTACATGTAGCACTAGGCAGATGAAAGCAGTACACGGAACGGATGAGAATACATTTACATTTCTTTACAAGTTACTAAACAGTGCAGAGACTTTCATTATACATGGCTCAAGCATAACCTTCCTGCTCTTGTATTCAATGCCTCAGCTAATAAAGGCAAGTATTCCATATGCCTTCCTAACCACCTTATCGATCTGGCCTGCTACCTTTAGGGATCTGTGGACCTGCACTCCAAGGTCCCTTTGTTCCTCTACACTTTTCAGTGTCGTACCATTTAATGTGTTTTCCCTTGCTTTGTTAGACCTCCCCAAATGCATTACCTCAAACTTATTCGGATTGAATTCCATTTGCCACAGTTCTGCCCACCTGACCAGTTCATTGATATCTTCCTGCAGTCTACAGCTTTCTTCTTCATTATCAACCACACAGCCAATTTTAATGTTATCTACAAACTTCTTAATCATACCCCTAGCATTCAAGTCCAAGTCATTGATATATACCACAAAAAGCAAGGACCCAGCACTGAGCCCTGCGGAACCCCACTGGATACAGCCTTCCAGTCACAAAAACACCCATTAACCATTACCCTTTGCTTCCTGCCTCTGAGCCAATTTTGGATCCAACTTGCCACTTTGCCCTGAATCCCATGGGCTTTTGCTATCATGACCAGTCTGCCATGTGGGACCTTATCAAAAGCTTTGCTAAAATCGATATGCACTACATCATAAGCACTACCCTCATCGACCCTCTTAGTTACCTCCTTGAAAAATTCAATCAAGTTAACCAGACACGACCTTCCCTTAACAAATCCATGCTGACTGTCCTTGATTAATCCATGTATTTCCAAATGAAGATTTATCCTGTCCCTCAGGACTTTTTCCAATAATTTTCCCACCACTGAGGTTAGGCTGACTGGCCTGTAATTACTCGGTCTATCCCTTTCTCCCTTTTTAAAAAAAGGTACAACATTAGCAGTCCTCCAGTCCTCTGGCACCACACCTGTAGCCAGAGAGGACTGGAAAATGATGGTCAGAGCCTCTGCTATTTCCTCTTTTGCTTCTCTTAACAGCCTGGGATACATTTCATCTGGGCCTGGGGATTTATCCACTTTCAAAACTGCTAATCCCCTTAATACTTCCTCTCTTACTATGTTTATCTCATCTAATATTTCACACTCCTCCTCCCTCATTGCAACGTCTACATCACCCCTCTCTTTTGTGAAAACAAATGCAAAGTATTCATTAAGAATCATACCCACATCTTCTGCCTCCACACACAGATTTCCTTTGTGGTCTCTAATCGGCCCCACTCTTTCTCTAGTTATCCTCTTGCACTTAATGTATTTATAAAACATCTTTGGGTTTTCCCTGATTTTACTTGCCAACCTTATTTCATGCTCTCTTTTTGTATTCCTGATATATTTTTAATTGCACCCCTGCACTTCTTATACTCCTCTAGAGTCTCTGCAGTATTGAGTTCTCGGAATCTGTCATAAGCTTCCCTTTTTTTCTTTATCTTACACTGTATGTCCCTTGACATCCAGGGGGCTCTAGACCATCAAGTAGCCGTTTCCAGTCCACCTTGGCCAAATCCCATTTCAGCTCAGCAAAATTGGCTTATCCCAATTGAGAACTTTTTTTCCTGGTCTACCTTTGTCCTTTTCCATAACTACCCTAAATTTTACTGAATTATGATCACTAGCACCAAAATTCTCTCCCACTGATACCCCTTCCATCTGCCCCTCTTCATTCCCCAAAACCAAGTCCAGAACTGCCCCTTCCTTGTTGGGCTTGTTACATACCGGCTAAAGAAGTTGTCCTGAATGCATTTGAGGAATCTTGCACTCTCTCTACCATTCACATTGCTTTTTTCCCAGTTATTATTAGGGTACATGGAATCACCCACTATTACAGCTCTGTAATTTTTGCACTTCGCAGCAATTTGCCCACATATTTGTTCTTCTATCTCCTTCTGACTGTTTGGGGGTCTATGGTACACTCCAAGTCGTGTGATCGCCCCTTTTTTGTTCTTCAATTTAATCCATATGGCCTTGTTTGATGACCACTCTAACATATCATCCCTTCTCACAGCTGTAATTGTTTATTTAATTAATACTGTGACCCCCCTCCTCCTTTTTTACTCTCCTCTATATACTGTCTGAAAACCTTGTAACCAAGAATGTTGAGCTGCCATGCCATTTCAGCCATGTCTCAGTAATGGCTATAATCTACTAAAGTGTCTATCTGTGCTCTCAGCTCATCTGCCTTATTCCCTATACTCCTTGCATTGAAGTATATACCATTTAGCACTGCCAAACTCCCTTGATGGCTATTTTACAGCCCTTGTTTCCTCTGTCTTCCAAATTCACTTTCCATTTTTCTGCTGCCCAATTCCAGCTTTGCTTCTCTCCCCATTGAATCGATTCTCCGGTTCCATCCCCCTGCGAGGCTAGTTTAGGCCTATATTTTCTAGAGTTTAGAAGAATCAGAGGTGATCTAATTGAAACATACAAAATTCTTACAGGGCTGGACAGGGTAGATGCAGGGAGGATGTTTCCCCTGGCTGGGGAGTCTAGAACCAGGGGTCATAATCTCAGAATAAGGGGCTGGCCATTTAGAACTGAGATGAGGAGAAACTTCTTCACTCAGAGGGTGGTGAATCTTTGGAATTCTCTACCCCAGAGGGCTGTGGAGGCTCAGTCTTTGAGTATATACAAGACAGAGATCGATAGATTTTTTGATATTAAGGGAATCAAAGGATATGGGGACAGTGCAGGAAAGTGGAGCTGAGGTAGAAGATCAGCCATGATTTTATTGAATGGCAGAAGCAGGCTCATAGGGCCTACTCCTGCTCCTAATTTTTATGTTCTCATGTATAGCACGGGTTAGATACAGAGTAAAGCTCCCTCTACACTGTCCATTAACCACTTCCAGGGCAGGTACAGCACGGGTTACGTACAGAGTAAAGCTCCCTCTACATGGTCCTATCAAACACTCCCAGGAAAGGCACAGCACATGTTAGAAACAGAATAAAGCTCCTTCTATACTGTCTTATTAAACACTCCTGGGGGGGTACAGCATGGGTTAGATACAGAGTAAAGCTCCCTCTACACTGTCCCATCAAACAATCCCAGGGCAGGTACAGCATGGGTTAGATACAGAGTAAAGCTCCCTCTACACTGTCCCATCAAACAATCCCAGGGCACGTACAGCACGGGTTAGATACAGAGTAAAGCTCCCTCTACACTGTCCCTTCAAACAATCCCAGGGCAGGTACAGCACGGGTTAGATACAGAGTAAATCTCCCTCTACACTGTCCCATCAAACAATCCCAGGGCAGGTACAGCGCGGGTTAGATACAAAGTAAAGCTCCCTCTACACTGTCCCATCAAACAATCCCAGGGCAGGTACAGCACGGGTTAGATACAAAGTGAAGCTCCCTCTACACTGTCCCATCAAACAATCCCAGGGCAGGTACAGCACGGGCTAGATACAGAGTAAAGCTCCCTCTACACTGTCCCATCAAACAATCCCAGGGCAAGTACAGCACAGGTTAGATACAGAGTAAAGCTCCCTCTACACTGTCCCATCAAACAATCCCAGGGCAGGTACAGCACGGGTTAGATACAAAGTAAAGCTCCCTCTACACTGTCCCATCAAACAATCCCAGGGCAGGTACAGCACGGGTTAGATACAGAGTAAAGCTCCCTCTACACTGTCCCATCAAACAATCCCAGGGCAGGTACAGCACGGGTTAGATACAGAGTAAAGCTCCCTCTACACTGTCCCATCAAACAATCCCAGGGCAGGTACAGCACAGGTTAGATACAGAGTAAAGCTCCCTCTACACTGTCCCATCACACACTCCCAGGGCAGGTACAGCACGGGTTAGATACAGAGTAAAGCTCCCTCTACACTGTCCCATCACACACTCCCAGGGCAGGTACAGCACGGGTTAGATACAGAGTAAAGCTCCCTCTACACTGTCCCATCAAACAATCCCAGGGCAGGTACAGCACGGGTTAGATACAGAGTAAAGCTCCCTCTACACTGTCCCATCAAACAATCCCAGGACAGGTACATCATGGGTTAGATACAGAGTAAAGCTCCCTCTACACTGTCCCATCAATCACCCCCAGGACAGGTACAGCATGGGTTAGATACACAGTAAATCTACATTGATTGTCCCCAAAACAATCCCAGATGAAATACAACATAGGTTAGATGTAGAGATTACTAAAAGTATTGGAATTGTTGGAAGAAAAAAAATCCACTGATAATGGAGCCGTTGACTAATCATTGGAGTCAGTCACTGTCAATCAGTCTACAACAGACCCAGACATGACCTGAGGAAAGCCCCAGTGGTGGAGAGCTTTGGGAACCACAGGTCCAAAATCACCTGTTCCTCCCGAGCCTGTTACACTTATCACATGTCATGTCTCAAATTACTGTATCCCAAATGTTATTTTCTGAAAGAAATCCAGCTCATTTGCAGGAGAATTTGTTCTTTAGATTGACCACTTGCTCACTGAAAAAATGGCTTGATTTTAACCCCCGGCAGGAATGGGGCGAAATGAGTGGTCCATCCGGCAATGATAAGGAGGAGGCTCGGTGTCGGGAGTTAGCAAGAAGTGCCGGCCCGGCAGGAGGTCGCCGCTGAGGGAGGCCCAGGAGTACGGTCCCTGGTACAAGGTAAGTGCTAGGGAATCCTGGTCAGGGGGAGGGGGGTGCCTGGGGCTGGAGACACCTAAAATGAACTGGTGGGGCCCGGAGAAGGAGTCCTGATCCTCTTGGCCCACAGGGAACCAAACAAGAAATGTTAAAAACTTACCTCCTCTGTCCCAGGCTCCAGTTCCCGGCCTCGGTTCTGGATCATGTGGGAAATCTGCCGGCAGGATTTATGTGTGGCATAGGAAAATTGGCTTGGCCTCATCCTGCCACGGGCGGGAAGTTAACTCACCAGCACGATTTCCCATCAGAAATCCATGCCGGCGGTTAAAATCCAAGCCATGCTCACTGTTGAGAAGACTTTAACGAGAAGGTGAGGCAAGTTACACAGTGGCCATGAGGTCCCAGCAGGTTGGAGCTTTGAAAGGTGCAGATTGTTGGAGGAAGGGAATATGGAAGTAGGTAAGGAGGCTCACTGATTGTCAGGTTCTGAGAAAGAATGAGCCAGCGCAAGATACTGTACAGGGGTTTTGATTTCAACTCAGGGAGGAGAAACAAGAGATGCACCCATCATATTGGGAAAAAGTGACAGAAAAGGTTACAATGAAGAATGTGTGTTGGGGGATTAGAGGGGAGAAAAACGTGCGATATCACACAGCAAGGTTTCTTGTATCTGGTACAGGAGAATGAGAGAAGCGTTAGAAGACCCTTCACAGATATCAGGCAGGTAAGCAATTCCTGTAAATAGCACATCTGCACTGGGCTGCAGCATAGTTGTAGAAAAGATAGCTCCTGAAATTCCAATGTCCCGGGTCCATACACAGTTTCTACGGACCCGGGAAGGCATCGGAAAAGCCGAATTTCAGCGCACAATGCGCATGTGCTGAAAACCGGCTTTTCCGACCTGTCCAGCTGGAGCTCGACAGGTCTTGCCCGTGCGATGAGTTCTCGCACAAAATTCCGACTTTTAGAGATCTTCTGCCCAGGAATAGGGCAGGAAAGTTCTGCGCGAGATAAAGCAGGCATACAGCCTGCATTCTGTGCGCATCTACCGGAAACTTTGCTTCAAACAGCTCAATAGCCTTCAGCATAAGCAGCAGTCGATGCTGAGGAGTTCTGTAGGGTAAAAGCTTAACACAAACTAAATAAACAGCAGGAAGTGGAAACAAGCAGCTTCCTCTCAAAGTAATGAGCGATTCAAATCTTCCAACTTTTATAATATTTGAGGTACCGTGTTGTCTATGACTTTAAAGTCAGACCTAGCTTAGTAATTGCGTTGAAATAGAATGCTTTATAAGGGTAATGCAGAATGTAGAGGATGGCTTCTTGAGAATAATAGTGCAAAGGCTTTCCATTAATTGTAGTGAGTCCCAAAATATGGCCAAAAGTTTCCACAAACAATCTCAGTTGAACAGCGTACTTTCAACCACGTACTTCCACCTTAGTGAATGGGTCCTGACAAACTGCACCTTTTACATAGAGGCTCAGCTTCTCGAGAACGGATGGGAGGGCAGGAGTTTTGGAATTTAGGACAAGTGCTGTCATCCCATCCTAATTCCGTCATTTGTACGCTGCTGCACGAGGAGGGCAGTTGCTTCTTCAGTGTGTAATGTATGTACATAAGGTCTGCCCACCACCAGGGGGCACTACCGCCGGAGGTCCTCGGGTCATAGGTACACTCGTGCTGGGCCCGGTATATAACCTGAACTTCACCTTTGTACTTTACTTCTGGAAGCCATTAAAGACTGACCGGGTTACACCTAGTCACTGACTCACAGTACGGAGTTCATTGTATAATTTCATACACCACACTCTGAATGCATCAGCGCAGTTGTCGGTGCCTGGTCTATGGCAAATGACATAATCATAGACAGATAATGTCAGCGCCCACCTCTGGATGCGGGACAAGGCGTTGGTATTGATATCTTTATGTTCCGAGAACTTGTGATTGGTTTCCAGCTCGAAGCGAAGCCCTAACATGTACTGTTGCATTTTTTTTACCCCATAAACACATGCTAAAGCCTCTTTCTCTACCATGCCGTAAGCTCTTTCCGCCTTGGACAGGCTTCGAGACGCGTATGCAACTGGTCATAGTTTGCCTGACTCATTGGCTTGCTGGAGTAGCAGCCGACCCCATAGGACGACGCATCACAGGTCAAAACTAGATGTTTGCATGGGTCATACAATACCAGTAGCTTGTGGGTACACAACAGATTTTTAGCCTTCTCAAAGACTCTGTCTTGAAGTTCACCCCACACCCAGTCATCTCCTTTCCTGAGCAGCTTGTGCAAAGGCTCTAATACTGTGTTCAATTTGGGTAAGAAGTTACCGAAGTAATTGAGAAGACCCAGGAACGAATGGAGCTCCGTCACATTCTGGGGCCTGGGCGCATTTTTGATGGCCTCAGTTTTCACGTCTGTAGGCCTGATTCCGTCTGCAGCAATCTTTCGTCCAAGGAATTCGACCTCTGGTGCCATGAAAACGCACTTTGAACGTTTCAGCCTGAGTCCCACTTTGTCCAGACGATGCAGAACCTCTTCCAGATTGTGCAGGTGCTTGGCAGTGTCACAACCTGTGACTAGGATGTCGTCTTGGAATACCACGGTCCTGGCGATGGATTTCAATAGGTTCTCCATGTTTGTCTGAAATATGGCTGCCGCCGAACGAATGCCAAAAGAGCACCTGTTGTAAATAAACAGTCCTTTGTGTGTGTTGATGCACGTAAGTTTCTTTGATGATTCAACCAGTTCCTGTGTCATGTAGGCCGACGTTAGATCCAATTTGGTGAACGATTTTCTCCCGGCTAGCGTTGCAAACAGGTCATCAGCTTTCGGTAGCGGGTACTGATCTTGTTTTGAAACTCGGTTGATCGTGACCTTGTAGTTTCCACAAATCCTGACCGCACTGTCGCTCTTTTAACACTGGAACAATGGGACTGGCCCATTCATTAAATTCGACCGGTGAGATGACCCCCTCGTGTTGTAGCCTGTCCAATTCGAGCTCGACCTTTTCTCTCATCATGTACGGGATCGCCCTGGCTTTGTGATGGATGGGCCTTGCGTCTGGGCTTAGGTGAGTCTGCACCTTGGCTCCTTGAAGCTGCCAATTCCCGTTTCAAACTGTGAGGGAAGTTTGCTTAGCACTTGAGCACACAAATCATCATCCGCTGATGACAAAGCTTTGATATTGTATCATTTCCATTTTATTTTCTCGAGCCAACTCCTGCCGAATAACGATGGGCCATTGCCCGGGATAATCCATAACGGTAGATCATGAACCGTTCCCGCGTACGACACTCTTACTGCTGCACTACCGATCACTGGAATGAGCTCTTTGGTGTAGGTACGCAACTTCGCATTTATCGGACTCAGCTTGGATCTCTCTGCCTTGGTCTCCCACAGCTTTTCGAAAGTCCTCTGGCTCATTATCGATTGACTCGTACCCGTGTCTAATTCCATGGATACCGGCATGCCGTTTAATTTTACCCCCATCATTATCAGTTGGCTCTTTGTTAGGAACGCACGTATGCTATACACTTCCTCCTCGGAGCTCTCAAATGTCTCAGGCTGCATCGCCAGTCCACGCTGAATTGATCATCATCCACGTGGTGTGTCGCAGCTCGCTTGCTCTGCTGCGGACACGTCCACTGAAATCGCCTCGTCTTTGCACACCCTCTGCATACATACTGCCTAAAGCAGCACTGATGGGGTCAGTGGTTGCCCCCGCACGCCAACACGTTGAGCTCAGATTTGCACCAATGGCAGGTTTTGAGCAGCTCCCGTTCTCGCATACGCAGTCGAGTAGGCCCTCGATGGCGAACTTTGAGCGGCTCCCGGTCTTGCAGATGCAGTCGAGAAGGTCCTGCCATGTGCAGCTCTGCCGGCCGTCGATACAATTTTGTACACAGTATTTGCCGTGGAGATCCTGTTTTGTCGCGATATCTGTTTCGTGTTTTTCTACGTGGCTATACAAGCCTGGGCGATGGTGATGACCTTGCTGAGGTCCGGTGTCTCCTCAACCAGCAGCTTACTTAAGATCGCCTCTTGGTTGACCCCAATCACGAAAAAGTCACGCAGCATGTCTTCCAATGCAGGCCCAAATTTGCAAGGCCCTGCAAGACGTCTCAGGTCGGCAACAAATGCCGCTACATTCTGGCCTTCTGGATGAACGTGCCTATAGAAGCGATATCTGGATATAAGGATTCCTTCCGTGGGTTTAAGATGTTCCCGAACTAGAGCACACAGTTCTTTGTAATTCTTTTCTGTAGGAAGAGTGGGTGAGAGCAGATTCTTGATGAGTGCATAGATCGTAGGGTCACAGACGGTGAGAAGACCTGCCCTGCGCTTCTCTGCATCCTTGTCTTTGTTTAGGTCATTTGCCACAAAGTACTGGTCAAGACGATCTGTGCAATCTCCCCAATCCTCTCCCTCATTGAATCTCTCAAGAATTCCAACAGTACTCAATTGTGCTGTGCTCGCCATACTTTTGTGTGGGTTCGTATTTTCCTCGTCGCCAGTTGTAATATATGAAATGATACAATGAACTCCGAACTGTGAGCCAGTAACTAGGTCAGTCTTTAATGGCTTCCAGAAGTGAAGATACAAAGGTAAAGTTCAGGTTATATATTGGGCCCAGCACGAGTGTACCTATGATCCGAGGACCCCCGACGCTAGTGCCCCCTGGTGGTGGGCAGACCTTATGTACATACATTACAGTCAGGGCATGCAGGGAGATTCTCTTCCCTTCCAATGGGCGGAAGAGACCTCTCTAGGACACCAACGCAGCCTGGTTGCACATTGCACAGGAGGGCACAAGCAGGGATGTGGTCAGGAGGACCAGGCTGCAGTGGCGCAAACCTTTCAATGATCTCAGTAAATCACGAAACATTACTGCAAAGCCACACTCAATCTCATCCTGCTGTGCCACTCATCACATCCCCATCACTCTGCCTTTCCTACCCTACTCCTGCACATCCTTACATCTCCACTCATCGCTTTCTATCTACATGATCACATCATCTCACTAGTCACCCCTCACACTCACTCTCATCCTTGTCCAATCACCATCATCATCATCATCATAAGCAGTTCCTCAGAATCGAGGAGGATTTGCTTCTACTCCCAAAATGAGTTCTTTGATGGCTGAACAATCCGATACGAGAGCCATAGACCCTGTTACAGGTGGGACAGACATTCGTCGAGGGAAGGGGTCGGTGGGGCTGGTTTGCCGCGTGCTCCTTCCGCTGCCTGCGCTTGGCCTCTTCATGCTCTTTGCTATGAGACTCGAAGAGCTCAATGCCCTCCCAGATGGACTTTCTCCACCTCGGGCAGTCTGCGGTCGGGATCTCCCAGGTGTCAGTGGTGATGTCGCACTTTACCAGAGAGGCTTTGCGGGTGTCCTGATAATGTTTCCGCTATCCCCCTTTGGCTTGCTTACCATGAAGGAGCTCCGCATAAAGCATTTGCTCAGGGAGTCTCGTATCTGGCATGAGTACTATGTGGCCTGCCCAGCGAAGCTGATCGAGTGTGGTCAATGCTTCAATACTGGGGATGTTAGCCTGGTCAAGGTCACTGATGTTGGTGTGCCTGTCCTCCCTGGGGATTTGCAGGATCTTGCGGAGACATCGTTGGCGATATATCTCCAACGACTTGAGGTGCCTTCTATACATCGTCCATGCCTCAGATCCATACAGGAGAGCGGGTATTAGACCATGAGCTTGGTGGTATACTTGAGGGCCTGGTCTTCAGACATTCTTTTCCTCAGACGGCTGAAGGCTGCACTGGCGCACTGGAGGCGATGCTGAATCTCCGCATCAATGTCTGCCTTTGTTGATAAGAGGCCCCCCAAGATATGGGAAATGGTCCACGTTGTCCAGGGCCGCGCCGTGGATCCTGATGATTGGAGGGCAGTGCTGTACGGCGGTGACAGGCTGGTGGAGGACCTTTGTCTTACGGATGTTAAGTGTAAGGCCCATGCTTTCATATGCTTTCAGTGAATACATTGATTATATCCTGGAGTTCAGCCTCTGATTGTGCACAGACGCAGGCGTCGTCCGCATACTGCAGCTTAACGACAGAGGTTGGGGTGATCTTGGACCTGGCCTGGTAGCGGCGAAGGTTAAACAGCTTCCCACTGGTTCAGTAGTTTAGTTCCACTCCAGCGGAGAGCTTGTTGATTGTGAGGTGGAGCATGGCGGCGAGGAAGATTGAGAAGAGGGTTGGAGTGATAACGCAGCCCTGTTTGACTCCAGTCCAGACGTGGATTGGGTCTGTAATGGATCCGTTGGTAAGGATCACGGCCTGCATGTCATCATGAAGCAGCCGAAGGATGTTGACAAACTTTTGGGGGTATCCAAAATAGAGGAGGACGCTCCATAGACCCTCACGGTTGACAGTGAGATCGAAAAAGGCCATGTAAAAGGGCCGGCGCTGCTCCCTGCATTTTTCCTGCAACTGGCACATTGCAAAGATCGTGTCTGTTGTGCCCCGTAGGAGACGAAATCCGCATTGTGATTCCGGATAGAACATACAAGGGTAGGGACTTGGGTCTTTTAGACAATGTTCATGTAAAGTTTCTGTTAATGTGTTGTCAAACATGGAAATCTTTATTTCCAACACTTTGCCTTCTTGGACAGATTTGTGTGCACCTTTGGAAGTGGCTTAGTGAGTTATAGTGAATGGTGAGACACAATGTTACCCCGCAATGATGATGGACATGAAAGGAATGGCTTGGTCAATGTAGGGATGTTTTATGATGTTGGTGTAGGGTGGTGCCAACCTGGAGCATCTTGTGGTAACTAGGGGTACAGCATCAAGTGAAGTAAATCTGGCCATGGTGAGACCATTCCTGGCCTCCCAGGCAGCAATGTCATTGGGTACTGATGCCCTGTGTCCTGTGCAGCATCAGGTGATTGCGAAGAAGGTTGGTGTTGTTGTTAGTGCTGCTGGTGTGCCTGGTGATGCTGATCGTGGTGGGATTCTGAGGACGAAGGTGAGATTTTTTCAAGGGTACCGATGATACTGGAATAGATGCAGCTGAAGTTGAGAGGACAGAAGTGATCTGTCAATGGTGAGAGAGGTTGCTCCAAGGAGGTGACAGTGGATAGAGAGTTTACTCCAAACTTCGTGCCTGCATAAAGCTCAAAAGTGTATTCCAGATTCCGAAGGCTCCAGTTTCTAAGATGGGAAAGTGAACAGCTGTGAAACGGTAGCTTTTATACCATTTTAGCAGCTGTCAACTATTCAGAAGAATGTATCCTCATTGAAAACCTGACCTACTTACCAACGTGAGCCCCGAGCGCCATGAACCACATCAAAAAGCTGGAAAAATGATAAGTACATGGTAAAATGCTGTTTAAGTACCTTTTAACAAGCTGTTAATGAGCTCCCCTGCTGCTTGGTGTCAGGTTTGTAAAGCGCTGACAGACCCGACACTTGGGAGACTAGTGTGGAGGCGGGTTGACAGTGGGCTATCGACCCGCTGTCAATCTTTTCCATTTTGACAGCGGACCTGCCTTCCGAACCAGCCATCTCAGCGCCATCAAAATTCCAGCCCCAGAGAGTGACTGGCACTTGTAGACACAAGCTCCAGCCTTCAGGAGGGAGGGCAAGAAAATTGTCACAAAAACTTGGGGAAACAAATGGAAAGTGTAACTTTTCACCTCCCCTCTCCCATCCACAGGAGAGATAATGGTTATGTTACTGAATTAATCATTCAGAGGCTTGGACTAATGATCCAGAGACATGAGTTCAAATCCCACCACGGCAGCTGAGGGAATTTAAATTCAGTGAATTAAATAAATCTGTAATAAAAAGCTCGTGTCAGTAATGGTGACCATGAAACTACCAGATTGTGGTAAAAACTCATCTGGCTCACTAATGTCCTTTAGCGAAGGAAATCTGCCGTCCTTACCTGGTCTGGCCTATATGTGACTCCAGACCCACAGCAATGTGGTTGACTCTTAACTGCCCTCTGAAATGGCCTAGCAAGCCACTCAGTTATAACAAACCCTTAAGAGAAACAATAATAAGAATAAAAGCAGACGGACCACCCGACATCGACCTCGGCACCGGCTACAGAAACGACAAAGACACATCCAACCCAGTCAACTCTGCAAAGGCCTCCTCACTAACATCTGGGACTTGCGCCAAATTTGGGAGACCTGTCCCACAGACTAGTCGAGCAATCTTGACATAGTCACACTCACAGAATCATACCTTTCAGCCAATGTCCCAGAATCCTCCATCACTATCCCTGGGTATGTCCTGTTCCTCCGGCAGGACAGACCCACCCGAGGTGGCGGTTCAGTGGTATACAGTCGGGAGGGAGTGGCCCTGGGAGTCCTCAACATTGATTCCAGATCCCATTAAGTTTCATGGCTTCAGGTAAAGAAACCTCCTGCTGATTACCACAGAATGTACTCTGGGTGGGGGACTTCAATGTTCATCACCAAGAGTGGCTCAGTAGCACCACTACTGACTGAGCTGGCTGAGTCCTGAAAGACATAATTGCCAGAGTAGGCCTGCAGCAGGTGGTGAGAGAACCAACACGAGGGAAAAACCTACGTGACCTCTTCCTCACCAATCTACCTGTTCCAAATGTCTCTGTCCATGACAGCACTGGTAGCAGTGACCACTGCACAGTCATTGTGGAGACGAAATCCCGTCTTCAAACTGAGGGCACTCCCCATCGTGTTGTGTGGCACTGCCAATGTGCTAAATGGGATAGATTCTGAACAGATATAGCAGCTCAAAACTGGGCATCATGAGGTGCTGTGGGCCATCAGCAGCAGCAGAATTGTACTCCACCTCAATCTGTACCACATGGCCCAGCATATCCCTCACTCTCCATTACCATCAAGTCAAGGGACCAACCCTGGTTCAATGAGCAGTGTAGAAGAACATATCAGCAGCAACACCAGGCGTACCTAAAAATGAGGTACCAACCTGGGGAATGTGTAATACAGGACTACATGCATGCTAAACAGCGGAAGCAGCATACTAAAGCCAGAGCTAATCGATCCCACCATCAACGGATCAGATCAAAGCTCCGCAATACTGCCATATCCAGTCATGAATGGTGGTGGACAATTAAACAACTAACAGGAGGAGGCTCCATGAATGTCCCCATCCTTAATGATGATGGAGCCTAGTACGCAAGTGCAAAAGACAAGGCTGAAGCGTTTGCAACCAGCTTCAGCCAGAAGTGCTGAGTCGATGATCCATATTGGCATCCTCCTCAGGTCCCCACCGTCACAAAAGCTAGTCTTCAGCCAATTCGATTCACTATAGGTGATATCAAGAAACAGCTGAGCGCACTGGATACAGCAAAGGCTATGGGCACCGACAACATTCTGGCTGTCGTGCTAAGGACCTGTACTCCAGAACTAGCCAAGCTGTTTCAGTCCAGCAAAACAACATTTGCATCTGCCCGACAATGTGGAAAACTGTCCGGTATGTCCTGTCCACAAAAGCAGGACAAATCCAATCCAGCCAATTACTGATCCATCAGTCTACTCTCAATCATTAACAAAGTGTTGGAAAGTGTCTCCGTCGACAGTGCTATCAAACGGCATTTGCTCACCAATAACCTGCTCACCAATGCTCAGTTTGGATTCTGCCGGGACCACTCAGCTCCAGAACTCATTACAGCCTTGGTCCAAACATGGACAAAAGAGCTGAATTCCAGAGGTGAGGTGAGAGTGACTGTCCTTGACATCAAGGCAGCATTTGACCGAGTGTGGCATCAAGAAGCCCCAGTAAAACTGAAGTCAATGGGAATCGGAGGGAAAACTCTCCACTGGCTGGAGTCATACGTAGTACAAAGGAAGATGGTTGTGGTTGTTGGCGGTCAATCATCCCAGCCCCAGGACATCGCTGCAGGAGTTCCTCAGGGCAGTGTCCTTGGCTCAACCATCTTCAGCTGCTTCATCACTGACCTTCCTTCCATCATAAGGTCAGAAATGGGGATGTTCGCTGATGATAGCACAGTGTTCAGTGCCATTCGCAATTCCTCAGATAATGAAGCAGCCCATGCCCACATACAGCAAGACCTGGACAAAATTCAGACTTGGGCTGATAAGTGGCAAGTAACTTTCGCACCACATAAGTGCCAGGCAATGATTATCTCCAACAAGCAAAAGTCTAACCACAGCCCCATGACATTCAACAGTATTGCCATCACCAAATCCCCCACCATCAACATCCTGGGGGTCACCATTGACCAGAAACTTAACTGGACCAGCCACATAAATACTGTGGCTACAAGAGCAGGTCAGAGGCTGGGTATTCTGTGGCAAGTGTCTCACCTCCTGACTCCCCAAAGCCTTTCCACCATCTACAAGGCACAAGTCAACAGTGTGATGGAATACTCTCCACTTACCTGGATGAGTCCAGCTCCAACAACACTCAAGAAGCTCGACACCATCCAGGACAAAGCAGTCCGCTTGATTGGCACCTTATCCACTACCTTAAACATTCACTCCCTCCAGCACCAGTACACTGTGGCTCCAGTGTGTACCATCTACAAGATGCTCTGCAGCAACTCGCCAAGGCTTCTTCGGCAGCATCTCCCAAACCCGCGACCACTACCACCTAGAAGAATAAGTGTCATGTATTTAACTATCTTGCAATGACATGGTCATGTAACTGAAACTCATGTACACTGTACCTGTACCCTAGAATTGCAAACCCTGGCCACAGGGGATGAACTTGCGGGAGACACTCCTCACCTGGGTTTCCAGGTATAAAAGGGGAGGTCCCACCCAGGGTCAGCACTCCTTGGTCTTGGCAATAAAGGTGAAGGTCACAGAGTGACCGTGTCTGATATATCTGTGCCTCGAGTGAGTTTGTAGTAAGGCGCAGGGTCACTGCAATTGGCGACGAGAAACGGGAATCACCGAACCTCGAGGATGGCCACCGGTGGCACAGAGGAACGTTACTGTGAGGGTGAGGACTGGGACGACTTCGTGGAAAGACTCCAGCAGAGCTTTGTCACAAAGGACTGGCTGGAAGAAACAGCGGCTGACAAGTGGAGGGCGCATCTACTGACCAGCTGCGGACCACAGACGTATGCACTGATGAAAGACCTGCTCACACCCCAAAAGCTAGCAGACAAGTCCTTCAAAGAGCTCAGCCAGCCAGTGAGCATCTCAAGCCGGCGAGTAGCGTACACATGGCCTGGCACCGGTTCTACTCTCACCTACGTCGGGAGGGACAAAACTTCTCGGACTTTGTGGCGGAACTGCGGCACTTGGCCAGTCTTTGTAAGTTCTCCGATGCCTGCAGAGGGGAGATGTTAAGGGACTTTTTCATCGAGGGCATTAATCATGCCGGCATTTTCAGGAAGCTCATAAAGACTAAGGACTTGACTTTAGAAAGGGCGGCGTTGATAGCTCAGACCTTTATGGCAGGGGAAGAGGAGACCAAGCTAATTTACACACGCAGCCCTGGTCCAAACGTGGCGACGAACCAGGGAGTTAACATGGTGAATGCGGCTCGGGACCCCGCAGATAGGCAAGGGCATTTCGAAACCGCCCAGGCAGCAACAGGCTCTAGGGTGGGCCTGCAGCAAGGACAGTGGAAAGGGGATCGGCAATTCACGCCATCTCGAGGAAC
Source organism: Pristiophorus japonicus (assembly GCF_044704955.1). Lineage (NCBI taxonomy): Eukaryota > Metazoa > Chordata > Chondrichthyes > Pristiophoridae > Pristiophorus > Pristiophorus japonicus. The sequence goes on along the minus strand of NC_091980.1, from coordinate 176,633,916 downwards.
AATGCGTTCCGCGATGGGACCATTAACACCCACCATCAGAGTGCTTAGAAACAGCCAAATGGGCAACCAGAGAGGAATGCCTGGTAATAGTCCTTTTGTTAACAGCAATCTCAATCTCAGCTCATGCTGGAGGTGCGGGGGTAGACACACTGCGAAAAGCTGCAGGTTCCAGCAATATACCTGTAGGATTTGTAATGTCAGTGGACACTTGGCCAGGATGTGCAAAAAGGCAGTAGCGAGGCTAATCTGCGAGACAGAAGAACCAGACGAGGGGTCTGCAATGCAGGATGAGGCCTGGGTTAAAGCCATAGATGCTGAAGTTCAACGGGTTCATGTGGCTGACGTCCACAGCTCATACACTAAAACGCCACCCATGATGATGAAAGTCTTACTGAATCGCATCCCGGTGCATATGGAGCTGGATACGGGAGCTAACCAGTCACTCATGAGCGCCCAACAATTTGAGAGACTATGGCCACACAGAGCTAGCAGGCCCAAACTGGAACGCATTGAGATGCAGCTACGGACGTACGCCAAAGAGATCATCCCAGTGCTGGGCAGTGCAAACTTGGTGGTAACACAATGGATTACAGAACCGACTGCCACTCTGGATCGTTCCGGGAAATGGCTTCATGATTTTGGAGAGGAGTTGGCTAGCTGAGATGAATTGGAAATGGGGGGATGTGCACGCCATTTCGCCCGTGGAGTGAAGTTCATGCTCACAGGTCCTGCAAAAATTCGGGTCACTGTTTCAACCTGGTATCGGAACGTTCAAGGGCACCAAAGTAGTGATACGCATCACTCCAAACGCCAGACCAGTGCACCACAAAACCAGAGTGGTGCCATATGTGATGCGTGAAAAACATTGAATGTGAACTGGACAGGCTGCTCAGAGAGGGCATAATTTCGGCCGTTGAATTCAGCGACTGGGCAAGTCCCATCGTTCCCGTCCTTAAGCAGATGGCTTGGTTAGCATTTGTGGCGACTACAAAGCCACCATCAACCGAGTATCGCTGCAAGACCAATACACGCTTCCGAGAGTGGAGGACCTTTTTGCCACGCTGGCAGGTGGCAAGCTGTTCACGAAGTTGGACCTCACTTCTGCCTACATGACTCAGGAACTGGCTGAAGAATCCAAGCTTCTGACCACCATCACGACACACAAGGGATTATTTGTCTACAACAGGTGTCCTTTTGGCATTCGTTCGGCAGCAGCCATCTTTCAGAGAAACATGGAAAGCTTGCTCAAATCCATTCCTAGAACCATCGTATTCCAAGACGACATTCTCATTACAGGTCGAGACACTGAAGAACACCTCCACAACCTGGAGGAGGTGTTACGCGATTGGATTGGGTAGGCTTGCGGCTGAAAAAGGCCAAGTGTGTGTTTTTGGCCTCAGAGGTCGAGTTTTTGGGCAGGAGGGTTGTCGCAGACGGGATCCGGCCCACCGAATCCAAAACGGAGACGATCCGCCGGGCGCCCAGGCCTGGCAACACGTCGGAGTTGCGATCATTCCTGGGACTTTTGAACTATTTTGGGAACTTTCTGCTGAACTTAAGCACATTGTTGGAGCCGTTACACATGCTCCTGTGTAAAAGTTCTGAATGGTTTTAGGGGGACTGTCAAAAACGGGCTTTCAATAAGACGAGGAACCTGCTCTGTTCCAACAAACTGTTGACTTTGTATGACCCCTGTAAAAAACTGGTTTTAACATGCGATGCATCATCCTACGAGGTTGGGTGTGTATTGCAGCAGGGTAACGATGACGGCCGACTCCAACCGGTGGCTTACACCTCCAGGTCGCTCTCCCAGGCAGAGCGTGGATACGGCATGGTCGAGAAGGAGGCACTCGCGTGTGTTTACGGTGTGAAAAAGATGCACCAGTACCTTTTTGGTAGACAGTTTGAGCTAGAGATGGACCACACGCCGTTAGCATCCTTGTTGTCCGACAGCAAGGCTGTCAACGCCAATGCGTCAGCTCGCATACAGCGCTGGGCCCTCACGCTGGCTGCATATGACTACACCATACGGCACCGGCCAGGCACTGAAAATTGCGCTGACGCGCTCAGCAGGCTCCCACTGGCCACCACCGAGGGAGCGTCGGAGCAGAGCGCCGAGGTGGTCATGTTCGTTGAGGCTTTTGACACTGCGGGCTCCCCCATCACAGCCCGCCAGATCAAACTCTGGACCAACAGGGACCCCCTCCTATCCATGATAAAGAAATGTGTCCTGACTGGGGATTGGGCGCCCGCACACAGGGCATGCCCGAGGAAGTCAGACCGTTTCAGAGACAGATGGATGAGCTCTCCATCCAAGCCGACTGCCTGCTATGGGGCAGCCGGGTAGTCATGCCCCAGAAAGGAAGGGAAGCGTTCATCAGGGAACTCCACAGCGAGCACCCTGGCATCGTGTTAATGAAGGCCATTGCCCGGTCACATGTATGGTGGCTGGGGATTGACTCAGACCTGGAACACTGGATTCGCAGGTGCACGACGTGTGTCCAGCTGGGCAATGCCCCCTGGGAGGCCCCACTCAGCCCGTGGCCATGGCCCACCAGACCGTGGTCACGTATTCACATGGACTATGTGGGCCCGTTCATGCGGAAAATGTTCCTGATCGTTGTCGATGCATACTCGAAGTGGATCGAGTGCATCATATTGAACTCGTGCACGACATTCATCACTGTGGAGAGTCTGCGTACAGTTTTCGCGACCCATGGCTTGCCGGACATCCTGGTCAGCGACAATGGCCCATGTTTCACCAGCCATGAATTCCAGGAATTTATGTCGGGCAATGGTATCTAGCACGTCCGGACAGCACCATTCAAGCCGGCTTCCAATGGCCAGGCGGAACGGGTGGTCCAAGTCATAAAACAGGGTATGCTACGCAACCAAGGACCCTCCCTTCAGTACCGCCTATCGCGCCTCCTGCTGGTCTACAGGTCCCGCCCGCACTCGCTCACAGGAGTCCCGCCAGCGGAACTCCTCCTGAAACACACGCTCAAGACGCAGCTGTCCCTCATTTACCCAGCCAACATTGTTGAGGGCAAGTGCCAGTCCCAAACCGAGCTCCATGATCAAAACTCAAGGGGGAGGTGTACAGAAATAGATGACCCGGTCGATTTGTTCTTAACCATGCTTTGGGAACCAAGTGGCTTGAGGGCACCGTAATTGGCAAAGAAGGAAATAGAGTCATGGTGGTCCGACTAAACAATGGGCAGATATGCCGCAAACACTTGGACCAAGTAAAGAAAAGGTTCAGCATAGACACGGAGGAACCTGAAGAAGAGTATGAGATGGCACCCACACCACTGCCAGCGGATTAGCAACAAAGACAGCCCTCAGCATGCACAGTCCCTGCGGCCAACCCGGACAGGCCGGAATCACCTCAAGTGACAGAGACGAGTGCCGAGGCTCAGCTACCAGAGCCACAACTGCGGCGCTCCACGAGAGAGCGTCAACCACCTGACAGACTTAACCTCTGAAACAAAAAGACTTAAGGGGGGAGGTGATGTCATGTATTTAACCATCTTGCAATGACATAGTCATGTAACTGTAACTCATGTACACTGTACCTGTACCCTAGAAATGCACACCCTGACCACAGGGGGTGAACTTGCGGGAGACACTCCTCACCTGGGTTTCCAGGTATAAAACAGGAGGTCCCACCCAGGGTCAGCACTTCTTGGTCCTGGCAATAAAGGTGAAGGTCACAGAGTGACCGTGTCTGATATATCTATGCCTCGTGTGAGTTTGTAGTAAGGTGCAGGGACACTACAATAAGGGCAGCAGGAGCATGGGAACGCCATCACCTGAAAGTTCTCTTCCAAGTTACAACCTGACTTGGAAATATATCACCATTCATTCATCTTCACTGGGTCAAAATCCTGGAACTCCCTCCCTAACCGCACTGTGGGAGTACCTTCACCACACGGAGAGCAGCGGTATAAGAAGGCGGCTCACCACCACCTTCTCAAGGGCAATTAGGAATGGGCAATAAATGCTGGCCTCAGCGATGCCCACATCCCAGAACAAATCCTGCTCCACATTGTGGCTGGCCATTTTCAATGTAGTTTGCCTTTAATTTTGTTGGTAATTACATCAACAATCTAGGCCAAAGTGGAAATGTTCCCTGTCTCGCTGCGTGTGTACAGCTGCACACAAAGAAATTTCTGCTCTCTGTCTACTTCCAAAATGTAAGAATAGCAGTCCTCTAAGGGCTCTCCTGGGGCTCAGGCTGTCGATTAATTCGTTTTAGTCTGGTGCTGGGATTCAGATCAGCAAGGACCCAGATTTGTACCCAACTACATCAGCTGATCTTACCTAGGGCAATGGCAGAAAACAACAATTGGCCTCAGGACCCCTAGGCTAGTGTGTCAGCCATGGCTCAGTATCAAAAGATCATGGGTTCAGGCCCCACACCAGGGACATGAGCACAAAATCTATGCTGTCACTCCAGTGCAGTACTAAGGGAGTGCTGTACTGTCGGAGGTGCTGGGGCCGAAATTGCCCTTCGCCCCGGATAAACGAATTCTCAGGTGAATTACTGCCTGAATCGATGGAACGGGGAATAGAAGGAAATTGCCCTCTTTACGTTTGAAAAATGATCGGGGCGGTGTTTGGGGCGGCTGAGGGGCAGAAGTGGGTCGGGAGCGGGGCGGAAAGCGGGCGGTGTCGTTAGCGCGTCATGGACGTACCGCATTGCTCGATGCTTACCCTCACCTTCACAAAGAGGAGGGACACTGCGAGGCCTACTTGGCGCTCACTGGGAGGGTTTAGGCTGGGCTGCCTGTTGGAGGCCCGGCCGAGCCCCTGTGACCGCCATTGTCGGGCTGTCTACAGAGTCGCCCGACAATTAAAATAAAATGGCGCCCTCCCCTTTAAGGTCAGACGCACCGCCCAGCCACCGGCAGCTTCCCGCAGTGCAAAGCTGTTGGGGGCACCGACAAGCGGTCGATCGATTGTTGCTTCCGGGGCAGGGACCAGGCGGTGCGCGCTCTAATGATGTCGTTACCGCTGTTCACACACGAGCGGGACGGATACATTCTCTGCCTCAAAAAATCACGAGGGCAATGTCCTGATCATCGGAGAGTCCGCCCCGACTGCGCGGAAACATATTTCTGCCTCATTTGAGGCGGTAACTGCTCTTAAAAACGGGGCAATTTGGACCCCGCTGTCTAACCGATGAGACATTAAACCAAAGTATCGCCTGGTCTCTCACGTGTGTGTAAAAGCTCCCATGGCACTATTTAAAGATGAGCAGGGGAGTTCTCCCCGGTGCCCTGGAGAATAGTTATCTCTCAACCAACATCACTAAAACAAATTATCTGGTCATTATTACATTGGTGTTTGTGCAACCTTGCTGTGTGCAAATTGGCATTTCCTACCTTACACTTTAAAAGTACTTCATTGACTGTAAAGCACTTTGGGACGTTCCGAAGTCGTGAAAGGCGCGATATGTTCGAAGATTGAGTCATTGAGGTGCATACATTACAAGGCAAATGTGTGAAGGCCATATTTTCACTAGGATAGAGAAACAGGTCTGTCAGCCCAATTCTGAATCTCAACCAAACACAATGCCGCTCATGAATGGGCAAAGAACAAGAAAATATCAACAGGATGCATTTACCTTTAGCTGAAAATACATCAATGTTAAATAAAGGGGAATGCAGTCTAGATTTTACTTTAGTTTTTTTCTATTCTGATACTTTGCTGACACCGTATCCATTGATCTGGATGACACCGACTTTAACCATCCCCTCATGCTGCTGAGCGGTATAATGAGCTGTAAAGTCAGTAAAATATCATCAGCGGAACTCATCCTTGACAACTGACTGATTTTCAGGAATCAGCAATCCTGATCGCTCTTGTTGTGTTCCTAACACAGATGAGGTTGCACACAGGGAGGTTAGAGTAACAGTGGCCTCAGTCTTTATTAAGACACTCCAGAGTGAGTAACAGGCCTTTGGGGCCGGCTTATATACAGTGCTCCCAAGGGATGCTGTGATCCCTTGGGACTTCAGGGGATGCGCTCCCTGGTGGCGGAATATAGGAGTGCATGCTTTACAGATACACATCACTCCCCTCCAAAGTCAAAGTGAAAACTATTTACAAGGTGAGGCGGTCGGGAGCCTTTCTTTCCCTGGTGGACCGCCTCGGTAGAAATGTCTGTTCTGGTGTGTTGGCTGTGCCCTCGCTGGGCTGGCGTGTTGTTGGCCCTGCAGGGCTGCTGGGTGAGCCTGGCCTTGCTGGGCTGTTGGGCATGATGGGTTTGATTTCCTGGTCCGGCGTGGTGTCGTTGATCCTTTGGGTGTGTGTTGTGGGCTCGATAAAGGTGGTGTCTGCTGTGGGTTGTTCAGGGCAGTCTGTGAACCGCAGCCTCGTTTGGTCCGGGTGCTTTCTGCAAATTTGTCCATTGTCTAGTTTGACTACAAACACCCTACTCCCTTCTTTAGCTATCACCGTGCCCGCGATCCACTTGGGACCATGTCCATAGTTTAGCATATACACAGGGTCATTCAGATCAATTTCCTGTGACACAGTGGCGCGACCATCGTTTACATTTTGTTGCTGCCATCTGCTCTCTACCTGATCATGCAGGTTGGGGTGAACCAGCGAGAGTCTGGTTTTAAGTGTCCTTTTCATGAGTAGCTCAGCCGGGTGCACCCCTGTGAGCGAGTGTGGTCTCGTGCGGTAGCTGAGCAGTACTCGGGACAGGCGGGTTTGGAGTGAGCCTTCTGTGACTCGTTTGAGGCTCTGTTTGATGGTTTGTACTGCCCGCTCTGCCTGCCCATTGGAGGCTGGTTTAAACGGGGCCGAGGTGACATGTTTGATCCCATTGCGGGTCATGAATTCTTTAAATTCGACACTGGTGAAACATGGCCCGTTGTCACTGACCAGTATGTCAGGCAGGCCATGGGTGGCAAACATGGCCCTCAGGCTTTCAATGGTGGTGGTGGCGGTGCTTCCCGACATTATTTCATGTTCAATCCATTTTGAAAAAGCAACCACCACCACCAGGAACATTTGACCGAGAAACGGGCCCATAGTCGACATGGATCTTTGACCATGGTCTGGAGGGCCAGGACCACAAACTTAGTGGTGCCTCTCTGGGCGCGTTGCTCAACTGAGCACATACGCTGCATTGCCGTACACAGGACTCAAAGTCAGAGTCGATATTGGGCCTCCACACGTGGGATCTGGCTATCGCTTTCATCATTACTATACCCGGGCGTGTGCTATGGAGATCCGAGATGAACGTCTCCCTGCCCTTTTTGGGTAGCACTATGCGGTTACCCCACAACAGGCAGTCCTTTCGCCGCTGGACCGGCTTGATTAGCTCTTGCATTTCAACGGGGATGCTTGTCCAGCTCCCATGCAGTACACAGTTTTTTACTAGGGACAGCAGAGGATCTTGGCTGGTCCAAGTCCTAATCTGGCGGGCCGTGACAGGTGATTTTATCATTTTCAAACGCTTCCATGACCATCAACAAGTCTGCGGGCAATGGTAGCCGACTGAGAGCATCCGCACAGTTCTCAGTGCCTGGCCTGTGGCGGATGGTATAGTTATACGCTGATAGCGCGAGTGCCCACCTTTGTATGCAGGCTGAGGCATTAGTATTTATCCCCTTGTTTTCAGCGAACAGGGATATGAGGGGCTTGTGACCGGTTTCCAGCTCAAATTTGAGGCTAAACAGGTACTGATGCATTTTCTTTACCCCAAACATACACGCTAATGCTTCTTTCTCAATCATGCTGTAGGCCCTCTCGGCCTTACACAAGCTCCTGGAAGCATAGGCGACAGGTTGCAACTTCCCCGCAACATTAGCTTGTTGCAATACACAACCGACTCCGTACGACGATGCATCACATGCTAGCACGAGTCTTTTACGCGGGTTATACAATACAAGCAGCTTGTTGGAGCATAAAATGTTTCTGGCTTTCTCAAAACAATTACTTGTTTTTTTCCTCATACCCAGTTCTCACCTTTACACAATAACACATGTAGGGGCTCGAAGAGGGTGCTTAACCCCGGTAGGAAGTTCCAAAATAGTTGAGTCCCAGAAACGACTGCAGCTCCGTGACGTTCTGTGGCCTGGACGCGTTCCTGATAGCCTCTGTCTTGGAGTCTGTGGGCCAAATGCCGTTCGCCGCGATCTTTCTCCCCAAAAACTCCACTTCTGTTGCCATGAAGATGCATTTCAACTTCTTCAGTCGCAGCCCTACGCGATCCAGTCGCTTGAGGACTTCCTCCAGGTTTTGTAGGTGCTCGACGGTATCCTGACCCGTGACCAATATGTCTTCATGAAAAACTACCATGCGTGGTACTGACTTGAGTAGGCTCTCCATGTTTCTCTGGAAGATCGCTGCAGCCGACCGAATTCCAAACGGGCATCTGTTGTAAATGAACAGTCCCTTGTGCGTGTTGATGCAGGTGAGGCCCTTCGAAGACTCCTTCAGCTCCTGCGTCATGTAGGCAGAAGTGAGGTCGAGCTTGGTGAACGTCTTGCCTCCTGCCAGCGTCGCAAATAGATCGTCTGCCTTAGGTAGCGGGTATTGGTCCTGTAGCGAGAAACGATTAATAGTTACTTTATAATCGCCGCAAATCCTGACCGTGCCATCGCTTTTGAGAACTGGAACAATCGGGCTGGCCCACTCGCTGAATTCCACTGGGGAGATGATGCCCTCGCTTTTTTTGCAGCCTGTCCAGCTCGATTTCCACTCTCTCCTTCATCATGTGAGGTACCGCTTGCGCCTTGTGGTGAATGGGTCGTGCCTCTGGGACCAAGTGGATGCGCACCTTCGCCCCGGAAAAGTTTCCAATGCCTGGCTCAAAAAGGGAAGGGAATTTGTTAAGAACCTGGGTACATGAGGCCTCATCGACATGTGATAGCACTCGGATGTCATCCCAGTTCCAGCGGATTTTGCCCAGCCAGCTCCTTCCAAGCAGTGTGGGGCCATCACCCGGGACAATCCCAAGTGGCACTTCGTGCACCGTGCCCTCGTAGGTGACCTTGACCATGGCGCTGCCAGGACAGTGATAAGCTTTTTGGTGTACGTTCTCAGTTTTGTGTGGATGGGGCTCAGGGCTGGTCTGAGTGCCTTGTGGCACCAGTCTCTCAAACATCTTTTTACTCATGATGAATTGGCTAGCGCCAGTGTCCAGTTCCATGGCTACGGGTAAGCCATTCAATTTTACGTTTAGCATTATTGATGGACATTTTGTTGAAAATGTGTGCACCCCGTGTACTTCAGCATCTGCCTCCTCTCTCTGAGGCTCGAAGTTGCTTTGCTCCACCATGGACTGATCTTCCTCTACCATGTGGTGGTTAGCAGGTTTTGCAGAGCTTGCAGCATGAATAGGCTGAATGGAAGCCTGCGCAATGCCAACAAGGTGTGAATTGCCTTGCATTCATCATATGTCGGTGGACTCTCCGAGTCATTTGGGTCACCAGAGGCCTGCTGGCAGTTGCGACTCGTGGTTTCTGCCCTGTACATTTCTGCTCGCAAACACAGTTCCAGTTAATTTATGAACATTGCTAGCACTTGTGCACTGAGAGATTTATTTGGTGTTATCACTGGTGGACATAAACGCCTGTGCTATTGCAATGGCCTTACTGAGGGTCGGAGTCTCTATAGTCAAATGTTTTCGTAGGATGGTCTCGTGGCCAATGCCCAGTACAAAAACATCTCTGAGCATTTGTTCCAGGTAGCCATCAAACTCACATTGTCCTGGAAGTCGCCTTAGCTCGGTGACGTAGCTCGCCACTTCCTGACATTCAGATCGCTGGTACGTGTAGAACCGATACCTCGCCATCAGCACGCTCTCCCTCGGGTTAAAATGCTCCCGAACCAGTGTACACAGCTCCTCATATGACTTCTCTGTGGGTTTCACCGGAATCAGAAGATTCTTCATGAGGCTGTAGGTCGGTGTCCCGCAAACCGTGAGGAGGACGGCTTTCCTTTTTGCAGCACTTCCTTCTCCGTCCAGCTCGTTGGCCACAAAGTACTGGTCTAACCGTTCGACATAGGCTTCCCAGGCCTCACCTTCCGAGAACTTTTCCAGGATGCCCACAGTTTGCTGCATCTTTGCGTTGGATTTGTGTACTCGTCGCCAGTTGTTGTGTTCCTAACATAGATGAGACTGCACACAGGGAGGTTAAAGAAACAGTGACCTCAGTCTTTATTAAGACACTCCAGAGTGAGGAACAGGCCTTAGGGGCCGGCTTATATACAGTGCTCCCAAGGGATGCTGTGATCCCTTGGGACTTCAGGGGATGCGCTCCCTGGTGGCGGAATATAGGAGTGCATGCTTTACAGATATACAACAGCTCTCTTCTGAGTCAGAAGGTGGGTGGGTTTAAGCCCCACTCCAGAGACTTGAGCACATAATCCAGGTTGACATTGCCAGTGCAGTACTGAGGGAGGGCTGCACTGTCAGAGGTGCCATCATTCGGATGAGACGTTAAACCAAGACTCTGCCTTCTCAGGTGGATGTAAAAGATCGCACAACACTATTTAAAGAGCAGGGTAGTTTTCCCTGGAATTCTGGCCATTATTTAGCCATTAACCAATACCTGTGCCTGCTCTTTGAAAGAGCTGTCTAATTAGTCCCACTGTTCCCTTGCGCTTTGTACATAGGCCTGCAAATCTTTTCTTTTCAAGTATATTCACAATTCCCTTTCGAAAGAGAATACACGTCAGATGAGGAGAGTCAGACTTGATTGTGACATCCCTGATGCTAACACTCACCATCAGTTTTGATGAAAGGTCTCTAACTGAAGATCAGATGCTGACTGGCCTGCTGTGTATTGTACTTACTGCCTAGGGGCAGCGTGTTCAGTTATCAGAGGACTCCTGGGGCGCCCGTATCCTTCATTTCAGTAACATGGGCTCACTGATGGTTATTGCAAGGGGAGGGGGGGCGAGAACGGGATATGGTTACGTGATAGGCCCTGTTGTCTCAGGAATGGAACAATCCAGATTTGCATGTCATTCCCTTCAGTATAAGGACACCACAATGTCACTGTGCTCGGTTTATTAGCTGCCAGTCCAGTAATGAACAAAATCTAAAATTGATGTTCTTCTGCTCAAATCCGTCCATGGCCTCAACACTCCCTACCGCTGTAACCTCCTCCAGCCCTGCAACCCTCTGTTCCTCTAGTTCTGGCCTCTTGTGAATCCCCCTATTCCTTTGGTCACCAAGGTGGGCACACCTTCAGCTAAACCCTGGAATTCCCTCCCTAATCCTCTCTGCCCCTCTCTCCTCCATTAAGACGCTTCTTAAAACCTACATCTTTGACCAAGCCTGTTCTAATATCTCCTGATGTGGTTCATCTCAAATGTTGTCTGATAAAGCCCCTGTGAGGCACCTTGAGGCGTTTTACTTTTTTAAAGATGCTGTATCCCCATCGTCCACCCTCCGTAAACTTGAGCTCCTCCAAACCTCTGCTGCCCGTGTCCTAACCCCCGTGCTCGCTGACCTACACTGGCTCCTGGTCCAGCAATGCCTCGATTTTAAAATTCTCATTCTAGTTTTCAAATCCCTCCATTGCCTCGCCCTTCCCTATTTTTCTGTAACCTCCTCCAGCCCTACAACTCTTTTGTTGCAAATAAATAAACTGTTAATCCAAGTGCCCCCTCATTAAAGGTGGGGGGCGGGGGGGGCACTCCAAAAACTTTTCAGGTGCCCTTTTTTTTTTTGGTGTGTTTTTTTTTAGGGCACCGAAACTCCAATCTACACCTTCATCACCACAAGGATTCACTTGTGGTGAAAAGTGCTTATGGTCACTGATCACAATGAACACTGAGGAGCACAGAATCATTATTTGTGAAACATGAATGACTCTGATGGGGCACCTGGATTATGAACTAGAGACCTCTTGATCTGCAGTCAAATGCTCTACCACTGAGCTATACCCCCAGACCCTCCAGCCCTACAACCCTGCAAGGTCTCTGCACTCCTCCAGTTCCATCACTCCATCATTGGTGGCCGGGGCCTCAGCCATCCAGGCACTAAGTTCTCAAATTCCCTAAACCTCTCCACCTCTCGACATTTCCAGCCTCGTTTAATCGCTCCGTAAAATCTACCTCTTTGACCAAGCTTTTAGTCAGCTGTCCTATTATTTCCTTCTGTGGCTCAGAGTCAAATGTTGTCTGATAACGTTCCTGTGAATGAATCGCCTTGGGATATTTTACTACGTTAATTGAGGAAGAGGGAGTGAGGTTGAGGAGAGCGAGAAGAAAGGATGGGAGGAGGAAGGATGGGTGGTGGAGGGGAGTGAGGAGGAGGGAAGTGAGGTTCACGATGGTGAGGACTGAAGAGGAGATGGAGGAGGAAGGTGGAGGGGGAGTGTGAGAAGGAGAGGGTGGGAGGATGATGCTAGTGAGGAGGAGGGGAGTGAGGTGGAGGGGATGAGGTGGTGGGGGGGGGGGGTTGACCAGAGGGGATAAGGAGGAGGGGGGCTGGTGAGGGGATTGCTGTTGGAGAGTGAGAACAAGATGAGTGGATAAGGAGGAGGAGTGAAGGGAAGGGAGTGAGGAGCAGGAGATAAGGAGGAGGAGGGGAGAGGAGAAGGGGCAAGGAGGGGTGAGGATGAGGAGGGGAGTGAGGAGGTTGCGAGGAGGAGGGGAATGAGGAGGGGTTAAGGAGGTGAGGAAGAGTAGGGATGTGAGGAGGAAGAAGGTAGTGGAGGGTATGAGGAGGGTTTGAGGAGTGAGGGGGAGGAAGGTGGTGGAGGGTGTGAGGAAAGTTTGAGGAGCGAGATGAGTGAGGGGGAGGAAGGTGGGTTTGAGGAGGAGGAAGGAAGGTTTGAGGAGTGAGAGGGAGGAAGGAGGCTTTGAGGAGGAAGGTAGCGGAGGGTTTGAGGAGTGAGGGGGTGAGGAGGGTTTGAGGAATGAGGGGGAGGGAGGAAGGGTTGAGGAGTGACAGGGGAAAGTGGGTTTGAGGAGTGAGGGGAGTGAGGAGGGTTTGAGGAGTGATGGGGGAGTGAGGAGGGTTTGAGGTGAGGAGGAAGGAGGCTTTGAGGAGTGATGGGGAGGAAGGAGGGTGTGAGGGAGTGAGGAGGGTTTGAGGAGTGAGGGGGAGGGAGGAGGGTTTGAGGAGTGAGGAGGGTTTGAGGAGGGGAGAAGGAGGGTTTGAGGAGTGAGGAGAGTGAGGAAGGTTTGAGGAGTGAGGAGGAGGAATGGATGCAGAGGCTGGTGCGGGCTGGCCCCCAAGCTGAAGCAGTGTTGGCGGGGGTGGCTGGCGGTGAAGAGTTAACCGAGCGGAGGAGCAGCAGGGCAGGGATGAGATCAGGGGCTGGTACAGGCACCAGCTGGAGAGAGTGAGTGAGTGAGAGTGAGTGAGTGAGAGAGCATCCATTGCACTTTAACAAAAGCGGCAGCGAGGGGTCGCTTGCCCAGCCGTCCTTGCTGGAGACGCTGCCGCATTGATCGGCGGCTGGAGCAACCCAGGCGGCCGTTCATTCCGTTCCCGATTTACTGCATCGCTCCCGAGCCCTAAATCGGCCCTGCGGCACCGAGGATCGTTTTATCCGGTCGCATTTCGCCAGCGGATGGTTTCTGACGTTGCATTGCACCGATCGGGGGGAATCTTGCACCATTTGCCAGGGTGGTGCAAGGCTGATAAATGCAGTAGGTGTCTCGCCAGTATAAGCAATCCTCATTTATATATAAATATATATAACGCTTGAATTTGTAATCGCTTCGGTGCATTGCAGCGAAATACCTCGAGCATTGCACTGAAAGGGTTGCAGGGTTATATAAGCCATGAATAAATGATCTCGGTGTTGCCGTGTTTGCAATGCAATGGTGCAAACCTTTGCCGTCTCACTTAAACGCAGTTTTCCTCTGGTTCCGCCCACAGCTTTAAACCCCGAGGATGGTGGACCCTGCAGGGAACGGGGCAGCAGATGCACCGGCTAACGGGGCGGTCGGAGGCGGGGAGAGCGGCGGAGGCATTGGGCTGGAAGCGGCCCCAGCGATGAGGCAGGAGTCTCCCATGTTTCGCCTGGACCTGGACAACTTCAACAGCGCCGAGGCCGAGGGCAGCCGCTACGTGCTGACCAGCCCCCGGTCGCTGGAGGCTTGCGCCAGGTGCGGGGTCAAGCCGGTCGAGCTCCTCCACCGGTCCATCAACGAGCTGGCCAAGGACGCCCCGGCCAGGTCCATGAGGGTGGCGACCGGACTGTACGAGGTGTACGAGAAGGAGAGGCGCAGGAAGCTGAGGGAGTGCAGGGAGGAAAGAGAAAGGATTATCCGCGAGGAAAGGAGGAGGATTTGTGCCCCGGTCAGGAACAGCTTGCCTTCGTCCCCAGCTCCCAGGACTAAAAAGACCCAGGCCTTGGATCTGAACCGGTCCAAGAGCCACTCGATGGAGTCGCTGCAGAAGAAGAAAGACAGCAACTCCAACGTGACCTCCTCTGATTCTGGGGCATCATCCTCATTCAGTGGTGACACTTGCAAGGACAGGTCCAGGTGGTTGAAGGTAAGTCCCAGAGGCAAGGCAGTGACCGGGATTCATTCCACCATGGGCAAAAGCCTGAGCCTAGGGGACCTCTGCCACTCGCCGCAGACCACCAAGAAAGTGGCCAGGATTGTCAAGGAGATGAGGAAGAAAGGTCACGGCGAAGTGTCGGAGAGGGACCGGAAGATCGCCGCCCTCATGCTGGCCAAGCACCAGGAGGAGACGATGATGAGCCACCAGAGCTACCGAGCCCACATGGAGTGGGAGACGCACAGAAGGAGGGAAGCCATGAGAAGGGAGATGGAGGAGAGGGACAGGCAGAGGGCCCTGCGGCAGTGTCAGAAGATGTGGGAGTCCAGGCTGGAGGCCAGGCGTACGAAACTGAGCCAGGAGCAGAAGGAGATGACCATTCTCAAACAGCAGCAGTCCATGGTCCAGGAGGAGAAGTGGCGACTGGTGGCAGACAGCCAAGAGCAGCAAAGGAAAGGCAAACTTGAAAATGCTAAACTTGAAGCTCAGGAGAAAAAGGTACGCCAGGAGGAACTTCTCCAGGCTAAGGAGCTAGAGGTGAAGATCGACCTCGAGTTTAAAGACCAGTTGTTGCACCAGAAGCTCACCTTGGCCAAGCAGAAGAAAGTGGTGAAGGAAGAGCAGCAAGTAAAGGAGAAGAAACTCGCCAATATGGTCGAGAAGTTGAAGCACGAAGCCGCCCTGAAGGAGATTTCCAGGGAAATGGAAATGGAGAAGAAGATGCTGAGAAAGTCTCTGGATCAAAGGCTAGCCAGGTCTCAGGAAAACTACGAGCAGTTGATGGAGAAGAGAAATCGGGAATTGAAGGATAGGGCCTCGAGAGAAGAATTGCAGATTCAAAGGGCGCGGATAGCAGCAGAACAGCACGAGAAGGAGCACAAGGAGCACCTAGAGGCCCTAGCCCGAGCCGCGGAGAGGAAACTTCAGCACGCAGCCCAGGTGGCCCAGGAGAAGATTAATCAAATATCTCGCAAGGCCATCCAAAGCAGGATCGAGAAGGAAAGGGTCCACAGACTTAACAAAATCAAGTTGGAGGAAGATGAGGAGTACAAACGGAGGGAGATACAGCACTCTATAGCAAAGAAGTTAGAGAAAAGTGAACGGATCTTCAGAGAGAGACAGGTTGCCCTGGAGAACTCCCGCTCCTTGGCCAGAGCCTCCTTCCAAATTCGAGATAAGGTGCGCGTGGAGATAAACACAAGGACTTTCGATAAGATGGCCCTTGAAGCAGAATTGCATGCCCACCTGGACAAAAAGTAGGCTGGGCAAGATCCCTTTGTGGACTTCTGTGCTAATCTTGGGAACTAACCTAAAGATGCCTTTTTTTAACTGTTTATATTCCAGGAAAAATCAGTATGCTGTGTAGTGTACCATGTGCATAATGCTTGATGTTTAAAGCTGTACGGAGCACAATGGAGTCTGGGCAATTGGGTAAATTGCTTTCATTTACAGTTGCCTTTATCAGGCCTTAATGCATTCTACTTTATTTGGTAAACTTTGTTTGTAAGATCTTGTGCATCTGTTATAGGCAACAAGTGTTCGTGGTAACTCAACCTTGACTATGGAAGGGATGTCTGTCATTATACACAGTATGGACAAGATCCCTTCTAACAGGACCAACCCCTATACAGTACACCATCGCTGTAAATCTTTTTGTAGTTTAAAAGTCACTGTTTAAATACAGGAATGTCTTACTTCTGGCCTAACCTGGTTCTCTCATCCGGCTGAGATCCTCACAGGAGATCCTTTAGCTGGTCTGTTTACGCCCATATTGATCGAACAAAATGAGCGCAAAACGTTTGATGTTTTGGGTTTACGGTGAAAGAATGCACTAAGCGAATGTAGATCGTAACAAGTTAAGATCAGTCCCACAGTTAGTTCAGATCACAAGAGGACAGAGAAATAAACTCAGGTACTGGGAAGGGGGGGAGGGGACAATAGGGTGGTGCAGTGAACGGGAATACCAACATCTCAACTCAGGAATATGTGCCTGAATCCAACCCCGATAGGTGGGATTTTGGTTTTCCTCAGGTTAAGGTCCCTTTTTGAAATGAGTGGCAGTGGTCTTTGTCCAGTTAGCAGTGCAGATATGACCACTTCACAGAAATGCCCTTTGCCCTTTGTGTTCGGGGAATGGATTCTTCCCTCCAATATTTCTTCCCTATTTTGAAAATGGTGATTCATGCGGGGATTGATTTGCACATGAAGCATCTGGTATCTCACTGGAGTGGTGACTTGCGGGTCAGGGACAGGGGGAGGGGGACACTGTGGTGATGTTGTGGTATCACACACATATATAATCTTCACCAAGAATGCATAGATGCAGGGTTAGGTGTTTGTCAGTGAACCTGGAGAGATGGTTGGGGGTTTGACCAAATGTCACTTGTGGGCAATCAAGAATTTGGTGGTGCAGTGGGTATGTTACTAGACCAGTAATCCAGACAACACGAGTTCAAATCCCACTGTGGTGGGTTGAGAATTTGAATTCAATTTTAAAAATCTGCAAATAAAAAGCTGGTATCAGTAAAAGAAAAGTGACCATAATTGTTGTTTAAAAACCCAACTGGAAGCCTGTCTATATATGTGAATCCAGTCCCACACCAAAGTGGTTAATTGCCCTCTGAAATGGCCTAGCAAGGCACTGCTTTGTATCACCACCTTCTCAGGGCAAATAGGGTTGACCAATAAATACCAGTCTTGCCAGCGACCCCCGCATTCCGAGATCAAAATTTTTTTAAATCGAGGGTGGCAGAGCCAAGACTTGGAAGTCTTTAGCCTCCTCCCTCCTCGCCCCATTCAAACATCTCCAGTCACAACCTGATTTTTACACAAGAAAACAGAACCAAGGGAGATCCAAAAATCTAAACTTTTGTTACAATACGTGTGTGTGCGTCCATAGTGCCATCCGTGGAATATGAGTAAAGTGCATCTTGGTCGTTTATTTACATTACAGGCGTGTGAGTGACCAAGAAATGAAACTAAAGTGGCATTCCCAAAGTGGCAGACACCTAAAAATGTTAGTAATAAAATGAATCCCTTTGTTTAAGTTCTCCACAAGTCATGCTCCTTATACATTTCTGCCCACTCAAACATTGTCCACTTTATTTTTCAAAATGCTCAAATTTGTCATTTCACTTCTCCATGGCAAAGCCATGGATTGACCTGCACAAACTACTCTGTCGGGGGTATACGCACCAAAGGTGCGGGCTCCTTATTGGAGTACGGCCCACAGGTGATGGTTGCTCTCATTCTGTTCAAATCCCTCCATGGCCTTGCCCCTACCAATCCCTGTGGCTTCCTCCAACCCTACATTCCTCCGAGAGCTCTGTGTTCCTCCAACTGTGGCCACTTGCACATCCTGGACTTCCTTTGCCCCACCATTGGCGGCCGTGCCTTCAGCTATTTATCCCCTAAGCTCTAGAATTCCCTCCCCAAACCTCTCCTCTCTCTCCTTTAAGGGACTCCTTAAAACCCACCTGTTTGACCAAGTGGTCACTAGACCTAACGAGCCTTTGGCTCAGTGTCAATTGTCCTCTGATTATGCTCCTGTGAAGCGCCTTGGGACTTTTTACATGTTAAAGGTGCTATATAAATGCAAATTGTTGATTTCCAGAAGGAGTAGCAATTACGGGTGGGCATTCTAGCTGATTTTTTGTTGGCTAACCTTTAGAGAGCGAGGACGAGGGTGACGTATTGACTCTATCTACCCTGGCTGAGATTAGCTTACATGGCACAGATTGCGATCAAATTTGGGGCTTTCCTAATCTGGTTCAGAAACATGCTTGTTGTATCATCTGCTGAGGTGTCCACCACTTTACTGAGTCAGCAACCAAGTTGTGGGTGGGTTGAAACTCGTAAATATCTCTCAACATTCCTAATGGGATCTCCTTATCGTGACTGCTTTTAAAAGGAGAATTACTGGGAGCCGAGGTGAAGTTTGTAACAACCTGTTTTCTGAATTTTTATATATGTAAAATGTATAAGATAAGGTCCCAGATGGCAGTCTGGTCAGGAAAGTAAAAGCCCATGGGATCCAAGGCAAAGTGGCAAATTGGATCCAAAATTGGCTTAGAGGCAGGAAGCAAAGGGTAATGCTTGATGGGTGATTTTGTGACCGGAAATCTGTATCCAGTGGGGTTCCACAGGGTTCAATACTAGGTCCCTTGCTTTTTGTGGTATATATCAATGACTTGGACTTGAATGTTGGGGATATGATTAAGAAGTTTGCAGATAACACTAACATTGGCTGTGTGGTTAATAATGAAGAAGAAAGCTGTGGATTGCAGGAAGATATCAATGTACTGGTCAGGTGGGCAGAACAGTGGCAATTAGAATTTAACCCGGAGAAGTGTGAGGTAATGCATCGGGGAGGGCTAACAAGGCAAGGGAATAATAAATGGTAGGACACTGAGAAGTGTAGAGGAACAAAGGTACCTTGGAGTGCATGTCCACAGATCACTGAAGATAGCAGGCCAGGTAGATAAGGTGGTTAAGAAGGCACATGGAATACTTGCCTTTATTAGCTGAGGCATAGAATACAAGAGCAGGGAGGTTATGCTTGAACTGTATAAAACACTAGTTAGGCCACAGTGGAGTACTGCATGCAGTTCTGGTCACCACATTACAGGAAAAATTTCATTGTACTAGAGAGGGTACAGAGGAGATTTACGAGGATGTTGCCTGGACTGGAGAATTTTAGCTTTGAGGAAAGATTGGATAGGCTGGATTTGTTTTCTTTGGAACAGAGGAGGCTGAGGGGAGACCTAACTGAAATGTATAAAATCATGAGGGCCTAGATAGAGAGGATAGGAAGGACCTATTTCCCTTAGAAGTGGGGTCAACAACCAGGGGGCATAGATTTAAAATAATTGATAGGTGGTTCAGAGGGGATTTGAGGGGAAAAAATTTCATTCACAGGGTGGTGGGGGTCTGGAACTCGCTGCCTGAAAGGGTGGTAGAGGCAGAAACCCTCACCACATTTAAAAAATACTTGGATGTGCACCTGAAGTGCCGTAACCTGCAGGGCTACGGACCAAGAGCTGGAAAGTGGGATTAGGCTGGATAGCTCTTTGTCGGTTGGCGCGGACATGATGGGCCGAAATGGCCTCCTTCTGCGCTATAAATTTCTATGATTCTATGAACATAGTGTGCTGCCTGAGAGGGGTACTGAGCCTGAGTGGGAACATTTGCTCTGTGCACCATGTGTAGCAAAATCATAAAGGAAATGGATTTATAGTTTCATTACACATAGCTGGCCAGGGTAATCCTCCTCTGGTGTGAGGGAGCTGTCCAATTAGTCCCACTCTTTCCCCTTAGCCCTGCAATTTCTTCCTTTTCAAGTATTTATCCAATTCCCTTTTGAACGTTACTATTGAATCTGCTTCCATCACCTTTCAGGCAGCGTATTCCAGATCATCATAACTCAAAAACAAATTCTCCACATCTCCCATCTGGTTCTTTTGACAATTATCGTAAATTGTTGTTGCCTGATTGTGTGATTAGGTGACTGAATCTGTCCATGAACTTTTCAGAAATTGTTCAACTGTGTTTAAATTTTCTGTTTGTGTTCATTAGGAGCATCATTTCAGAACACAGCCAGATCTCATCAACATCTGCCACCCAATATCCACACAACCACACCTGTAACCCCTTTCCCATCAAACCCTAACCTACTCCAATCTTAATCCCATTCCATCAAAGCATCACATATTCCAGCTTCCAACCTCAATGAAATACTAACCCATTCTGTATCCATTTAAACCCTAAACCCCAATGCAATATCATCCCCTTTTAAACCCTAACCCATTATATAACCCACCCCAAACACATCTGATCTAACCCATAAGCAACACAAACGATTTCCACCCAAGCACCAACACCAAGCCTAACAAAACTGTCTAAATCCAAACCAAACCACGACAGCCCCTAACTAATGTGCTCTCCACAAACTGCAATGAGGTAATGCCCAGATAACCTGTTTTACTGATGTTGGTAGAGAGATAAATATTGGCCAGGACACCAGGGGATCTCCCCTGCTCTTCTTCAAAATGGTGCCATGAGGGTCTTTTATGTCTATCTGAGAGTGAAGACAGGGACATGGGTTAATGTCACATCTGAAAGATGCCACCTCCTACAGTGCAGTGCTCCTTCAGTACTGCACTTAGAGTGTTAGCCTAGATGATATTCTTAGGTCCCTGGAGTGGGACTTGAACCCACAACCTACTGCCTCAGAGGCAAGAGTGATACCACTGAGCCAGGGCCTGGAACTTCCAGCCCTTTGAGAAACTCCAGTAAGTTGAAGAGAAAATAACGGCTTATTTACAGTTCAAGTTGGGTTTCATGGCAAGAACACCTCAATCAGAGGCTGGTGAATCTAGGTTGCTTGCTCCAGTGTCACTGCACGCGAATAATTTCTATCCCTTTATACAGGAATTTCTTCTCCCAGAGGGTTGTGAATCTGTGAAATTCTCTGCCCAGAGAAGCAGTTGAGGCTAGCTCATTGAATGTATTCAAATCACAGATCGATAAATTTTTAACCAATAAGGGAATTAAGGGGTATGGGGAGCGGGCGGGTAAGTGGAGCTGAGTCCACGGCCAGATCAGCCATGATCTTTTTGAATGGCGGAGCAGGCTCGAGGGGCTACATGGCCTACTCCTGTTCCTAATTCTTATGTTCTTATGTTCTAGGTACTCTCAGTCATGGGTTAGTTACTACTTTGTAGTTTTATGTTCTTTTTTCTTCTGGAAGTGATAAAATATTTCTGAATGAAGTGACCAAGAACAAGGCTACAACTTTAAGACAGAAATGCTCATTACAATAGAAAATGGAAAACAAAAAGTGCAAATACTCAATGGTCTCCGAATCTCAGGTGGTGCTACTATAGCAGGAAGTGAGTAAGGATTTGCCAGTTAATAAATCAATGGGTCGGGTGTGTGCGTGGTGTGTGTGTGGGATGCGTGTGTGTGTGGGATGCGTGTGTGTGTGTGGGGTGTGTGTGTGTTTGTGTGGTGCGTGTGGGGTGCACGTGTGTGTGGGGTGCATGCGTGTGTGTGGGGTGTGTAGTGTGGGACGCGTGTGTGTGGGATGCATGTGGGGTGCGTGCGTATGGTGTGGGGTGCATGTGTGTGAGGTGGGTGTGTGCGGGGCACTTGTGTGGGGCGCGTGTGTGTGTTGTGCGTGTGTGGGTTGAGTGTGTGTGTGTGTGTGGGGGCACGTGTGTGTGACTATCAGTGCTAGTTTGCCAGAAGCATCTTTCCTACAAATGCAAAATTGAATTGGTATCTTGTGTTGAAATGGAATACTTTACTCTTGAGTTGAATGTTAAAATATCTTATTAGGAGGTTCGAGACAATCTAAAAAAACATTTGTTCAAGTATATTAACTTGTTGTACAAACACATTGGCGTGGATCAAAATAGTACCTGTAAACATATTTTTATTGTAAATGCCGAGTTTAATATTCAGTTTAATGACTAAGATTTATCAATAACACCGTTAGCTAAAAGTTTCATTTGGAATAAGTACAATGCATCTATTCATAACTATAGTGAAATCTAACTAGATTTAGTGTAGTTGTTACATATCAACTAAGTTGCATCTTGGATATAATTGAATGTAATTATAACACTACCAAATGATCAAATTGTAGGTAAATGTGAAATGAGTAATATGATATAAAAGGAAAGACTTGCATTTAATAATCATTTAAAGATAATCTATAGAGGTTCACTGTTCAGTTGAAGAACTCACCATTTTCTAATCAAATATTCCTTATTCTTTGACTTAATCTTCATAAACTGTTCCTCTGCTCTACATTTTAGCCCTTTTTTTGTTGTTGTTTAGATTGTCTCGAACCTCCTAATAAAATATTTTAGCATTCAACTCAAGTGTAAAGTATTCAATTTCAATACAAGATACCACTTCAATTTTGCATTTGTCGGAAAGATGCTTCTGGCAAACTAGTTGTTGTTTATATCAATATTGTCAACAGCCAGGCAGGCTCGTCAAGGCAACGTGCTTTGGCAGGTCACACTTCCAGTTCCCTCTCCAGTCTGCTCTCCGGAGTCTAGGACCATGCGTGACCAATCAAGTGCACGTGCTGTACCAAAACAGTCTTCAGGCACCCCAAACGGGGGCGTACGCCCAGAAAGACACAGAAGACCTTGCAAATAATCACTCCAGAAAGACCTTGGAGATAGATTGTCTTTCAGAGGCGCTGAGCGATTGCCTAATTTAACCATTAGGTACGGGCTAACCAAACTGCTAGCAATACTGTGGAGGAGGATTTCCTGGAGTGTATAAGGGATGGTTTTCTAGACCAATATGTCGAGGAAACAACTAAGAGCAGGTCATCCTAGACTGGGTCTTGTGTAATGAGAGAGGATTAATTAGCAATCTTGTGGTGCGAGGCCCCTTGGAGAAGAGTGACCATAATATGGTAGAATTCTTCATTAAGATGGAGAGTGACACAGTTAATTCAGAGACTAGGGTCCTGAACTTAAAGAAAGGTAACTTCGATGGTATAAGATGTGAATTGGCTAGGATAGACTGGAGAATGATACTTAAAGGGTTGACAGTAGATTGGCAATGGCAGACATTTAACGATCACATGGATGAACTACAACAATTGTACATTCCTGTCTGGCGTAAAATTAAAAAGGGGGAGGTGGCTCAACTGTGGCTAACAAGGGAAATTAGGGATAGTGTTAAATCCAAGGAAGAGGCATATAAATTGGCCAGAAAAAGCAGCAAACCTGAGGACTGGGAGAAATTTAGAATTAAGCAGAGGAGGACTAAAGGTTTAATTAGGAGGGGGAACATAGAGTATGAGAGTAAGCTTGCAGGGAACATAAAAACTAATTGCAAAAGCTTCTATAGATATGTGAAGAGAAAAAGATTAGTGAAGACTAATGTAGGTCCCTTGCAGTCAGAATCAGGTGAATTCATAAAGGGGAACAAGGAAATGGCAGACCAATTGAACAAATACTTTGGTTCTGTCTTCACTAAGAAAGACACAAATAACCTTCCAAAAATACTAGGGGACCGAGGGTCTAGTGAGAAGGAGGAACTGAGGGAAATCCTTATTAGTTAGGAAATGGTGTTAGGGAAATTGATGGGATTGAAGGCCGATAAATCCCCAGGGCCTGATAGTCTGCATCTCAGAATACTTAAGGAAGTGGTCCTAGAAATAGTAGATGCATTGGTGGTCATTTTCCAACATTCCATGGACTCTGGATCAGTTCCTATGGATTGGAGGGTAGCTAATGTAACCCCACTTTTTTAAAAAAAGGAGGGAGAGAGAAAACAGGGAATTATAGACCGGTTAAGCTTATTGCAACAACACATCATCAGTAGGGTAAAACTAACCTATCTCACGACGGTCTAACCCAGCTCACGTTCCCTATTAGTGGGTGAACAATCCAATGCTTGGTGAATTCTGCTTCACAATGATAGGAAGAGCCGACATCGAAGGATCAAAAAGTGACGTCGCTATGAACGCTTGGCTGCCACAAGCCAGTTATCCCTGTGGTAACTTTTCTGACACCTCCTGCTTAAAACCCAAAAGATTCCATCAGTAGTGGGGAAAATGCTGGAATCAATTATTAAAGATGTAATAGCAGCGGATTTGGAAAGCAGTGACAGGATCGGTCCAAGTCAGCATGGATTTATGAAAGGAAAATCATGCTTGACAAATCTTTTAGAATTTTTTGAGGATATAACTAGTAGAGTGGATAAGGGAGAGCAAGTGGATGTGGTGTATTTGGACTTTCAAAAGGCTTTTGACAAGGACCACACAAGAGATTAGTGTGCAAAATGAAGGCACATGGGATTGGGGGTAATGTATTGACGTGGATAGAGAACTGGTTGGCAGACAGGAAGCAAAGAGTGGGAATAAACGGGTCCTTTTCAGAATGGCAGGCGGTGACTAGTGGTGTATCGCAAGGTTCAGTGCTGGGACCCCAGCTATTTACAATATACATTAATGATTTAGATGAAGGAATTGAATGTAATATCTCCAAGTTTGCAGATGACACTAAGCTGAGTGGCAGTGTGAGCTGTGAGGAGGATGCTAAGAGGCTTCAGGATGACTTGGACAGATTAAGTGAGTGGGCAAATGCATGGCAGATGCAGTATAATGTGGATAAGTGTGAGATTATCCACTTTGGTGGCAAAAACAGAAAGGTTGATTATTATCTGAATGGTGACAGATTAGTAAAAGGGGAGGTGCAACGAGACCTGGGTGTCATGGTACATCAGTCATTGAAGGTTGGCATGCAGGTACAGCAGGCAAGTTAAGAAAGCAAATGGCATGTTGCCTTCATAGCGAGAGGATTTGAGTATAGGAGCAGGGAGGTCTTGCTGCAGTTGTACAGGGCTTTGGTGAGACCACACCTTGAGTATTGTGTGCAGTTTTGGTCTCCTAATCTGAGGAAGGACATTCTTGCTATTGAGGGAGTGCAGCGAAGGTTCACCAGACTGATTTCTGGGATAGCAGGACTGACATATGAAGAAAGACTGGATCGACTAGGCTTATATTCACTGGAATTTAGAAGAATGAGATTTCATAGAAGCATATAAAATTCTGACGGGATTGGACAGGTTAGATGCTGGAAGAATGTTCCCGATGTTGGGGAAATCTAGAACCAGCGGTCACAGTCTAAGGATAAGGGGTAAGCCATATAGGACCAAGATGAGGAGAAATTTTTTCACCCAGAGAATTGTGAACCTATGGAATTCTCTACGACAGAAAGTTGTTGAGTCCAATTTGTTGGATATATTCAAAAGGGAGTTAGATGTGGCTCTTATGGCTAAAGGGATCAGGGCGTATGGAGAGAAGGCAGGAGTGGGGGAATGAAATGCATGATCAGCCATGATATTGAATGGTGGTGCAGGCTTGAAGGGCCGAATGGCCTGCTCCTGCACCTATTTTCTATGTTTCTATGTTTCTATGTATGTAAATAAAGAAAAAAGCAACTTTCATTTATAAAAAGACTTTCATGACCTCAGAATGTCCCAAAGCACTGTAAAGCCAATTAAGTACTTTTGAAGTGTAGTCACTGTTGTAATGTAGGAAATGCGGCAGACAATTTGCATACAGCAAGCTCCCACAAACAGTAATGTGACCAGATAATCTATTTTAGTGATGTTGGTTGAGGGATAAATATTGGTCAGGACACCGAGGGGAACTTCCCTGCTCTTCTTCAAAATAGTAATCCATGGAATCGTTTACATCCACCTGAGGGGGCAGGCGGGGCCTCGGTTTAACGTCTCATCGGAACGACAGTACCTCCAACAGAGCAGCTCTCCTCAGTACTGGACTGGGAGTGTCAAGCTGGATTATGTGCTCAAGTCTTGGGAGTGGGACTTGAACCCATAGATCTTCTGACTCAGAGAGACGAGATTGCTACCACTGAGCCACGGTTAACATCAAAAACTCTGCCCATTGTGAAACTCAGCCATGTAGATCAGGTTCCAGGCCTTGACTCTGCCATGACTAGTGGGCATTACAAGGTACAGTGCCTTCTAGACACTAATAATAATAGTCATTTTATTGGTAAGGTTTCCTTTGATTTTTGTTACTTTTATCTATTATGTTACTGGTTCCCTTAAAGGGGCATTTGTGCTGATTCTTGTCAGGTGACACTGGGGGCAACTCAGTGTCACCCTTATTATCACCCCCGGCAACCAAATTTTAATTTGATTTTATACGTTTCAAAGTTTAATTTGTTTTAAATGCCGGTTTTAGTGTCCCTCTCCCCTTTTATAGGTGGCACTTGTAAATTATGGTTTTAGAGCCCAAAAAAAACACAAAAAAATCTACAAAAACAAAAAAAAAGGGCCTTGCGAAATGTTTGGAGTGTCCCCCAGATCGGGGGCCACTTGACCTAATGTTTATTTATCTCCTCGAAAAGAGTTGTCACCCTTATTGGTACAACTCAGTGTCATCCTTATTGGTCCAATCAAAATAGGCTCAAGCCTGGATTTTCTGCGATGAGCCTCAACGATACCAGGCTAGGGAAGGGCAAAAACAATTGGGGCGCCCACTCTTAATCACAGTACTGTGACAAACTAGACATCCCATTATAAGCTTTTGCGGTCATACTGTGATTACTATTGGAAAGTTGGCTTGGGGCGAGTACAGGATCGGGGATACCTCCTGGCATGAAAAAGTCTGCTCTCCCTAACGCCTGGGCACTAGTCCTGGCCTAAATCTCCTCCCCTCCCCCTTTGCCGAGTTAAGTTAGTTGCACGGCCTCGAGATGACCTCTGGCACAAGCTCACTCCCTGCCAGAAGCCGACACCCAGAAGCGGGGGTGGGGGTGGAAAGCCAGCTGCTGTAGGCCTGAGAAGCCTGTTGCTACGGCAATGACAGCCATCTACGGGTCTTTCTGGCTGCAATCCAAACCCAGCGATCAGAAAGTCTCCAGTCCTGAGGTGCCGAATGGTCTTCGTGGTGGGAAAATTAGGGATGGGCAATAATGCTGGCCTTGCCAGTTAATGCCCACACCCCTTGAACGAATATTAAAAACATTTTGGTTACTTTTTGGCCATACTGGTTGCATCTCTCAGACCCTCCAATCTGAGGGGACGGGGAATTGGACGCAAGGGCTACAAACAGCTTCTTAGGATCCGATACGGATGAATTTGGTCTTTGAGAAATGGGCTCTTGGCGAATCAGCACCAGTTTTACATGGTGCTTGATTTTCCTCTCCATGGGTGAGGAGCGGTATACCAATTCGCCGTGAGCCTGTTTTGTGCTTCTGGCGAAGACTAATTTCACCCCCCTATGTGCCTGGGTTCCCCCGGAGAACGAGTCGGGGCAGAAATCTACCATCTCATTAAATGGTCGCCCTCTGGCCTCCGCAGAAACTCCTGGCGCCTGATGAAAGGTCCGGAGATTTGATGCCGTAGCACTCCGCCCCTTTCCCTCACTTGCTGTTTCCCTGTCGGAATGTCTGGGGTCTTATTATCCAGGCTCACGCATGATGAACCGCTATGTGGACAAGGCATGGAGTTGCCAACCCTCCAGGAGTCTCCAGGAATTGAAGATTAATCTTCTGGACACTCCTGCGAGCAATTCAGGAGAAACATCATTGGGATATTAGAAAGAATGATGCATTTTATTTCATTTTCTTTGAACAGTTTCATTTATTAATTATAAAAATATTGGAGATGCGGGAAAATGGCTGTTTGGGAAGTTGGATGTGAGAGGTCATGTATTGAAACCTCCGGGAATACATCGAATCAAAGTTGGCAACCCTCGCAAGGCACGGGAACCAAGGAAACGTAGCCTGGCATGGCTCAGGAGTGGAAATTGGTGCCAGCAAAGGTGACGGTGTGGCCTTACTTTGCGCCCACGCTGTATGTGTGCTGTTAATTGCCCCTGAGTGCTGCAAGTCGCTCAGTACCAGAGGGCAGTGAATGGGCAGGTTTTACCCAGTGTGCACTGTACCATGTAGCTGACAATTGTTTATGGAGAATTTCAATGTGTTTTGCTTCCTAACTTCCTTCAAGCTATTTATTGCGTGCTAAACTTGGTGCTGACTGGGACTTTTGCTGTGGAAGTGACCGGTGTATTGGACTGGTACAGTAATAAAATGTATTAATATTGCTGATTTACATTTTTTTTTATTTTTTTAAACCAAAAAGGCCTCCCCCACTCATTTTCTTCCTCTTCTCTCCTGATAAAAGGAACTTGGATTTATATAGCGCCTTTCACAACCTCAGGATATCCTGAAACGTCTTACGGCCACTGAATTACTTTTATTGAAGTGTAGTCACTGTTGTAAAGTAGAGAACACGGCAGCCAATGTACACACGGCAAGCTCCTACAAGTAGCAATGTGATAAAGACCAGATCATTTTTTAGCGACCAGAATTGGAGGAGCGCAGAGTTCTTGGAGAGTTGTCGGGCTGGAGGAGTGTACAGGGATAGGGAGAGGTACGACCATGGAGGCATTGGAATACAAGGATGACAATTTTAAAATCGAGACATTGCCGGACCGGTAGCCACCCAACATTTTGCATGTACTAGCAGGCTTACTGTGATTAAGATGCATGTCAGATGATATCCTGCCATGATTTCAACGGGAGGACATTGGAAGGTTTGGGTACCATTCTGTACTGTAATGATGCGTGGTGTTGGGAGAGTGACCCCTACACACACCAGCGTAGCAGGTTAAATGCATCACTAACAGACCTTCCCTTGACATTGCTCCTGGTAAAGTGGATGAAGCGGTGTTTTATAAGGGCAGAGTGTTACACCATTTAATGCACACTGCCACCTTAATACTGTAATGCATAGTGTTCCCTTACAGTCTAATCGTTACTGTGAACATTGGCTCAAAGTTTAATTTTGTTTAGTCATGGAAGTTTGAGATTCTCCAGCCCTACAACCTTTCAAGATCTTTGCGTTCCTCCGACTCTGGCCTCTTGTGTATCACCCGCGTCCTTCGCCCTACATTGATAGCCGTGACTTCAGAACCCAAGGCCCGAAGCTCTCCTGCTTTGACCCTCCTTAAAATCTACCACTTTGACCAAGATTTGGTTACCTTTCCTAATAGTTTCTTCTGTGGCTTATTGCCAATTCTGGTCTGATAACTCTCCTGTGAAGCGCCGTGGGACATCTTCCGACATCAAAGGCGCCATATAAATGTAAGTTGTTGAAAATGCGTGTCAGTTTTCGCCAGGAGCCCAAAGTACGAACACCGGAATTTTCCTTGGGGCCCTTCTGATCGGACATTTGCAGTTTAGACGGCACATCGTGCAAACAGGCTTTCCACAAATCTTCCGCTGAAGTTACAGTGGTCAATCGGGAAGCGTCCCCCTGAGGAAATTCATGGCACTAGATTTTTAAGATTGTTCTCGAGGTGGATGAGGCCAGGATGAAATGTCTGCAGTTCTTTGTCTGAGAAATTGGTTCCTGCAGGCACAGACTGGGTGCTGGGAACATTCCCATCACCGCAAACAAAAGGCTCGAGGCCCACCTGACATTAGGGTCACGGGCCTCATTAACATCAGACAGGCGCGGTGCAGACACCTGCTGGTCCTCCACAGGCAGCCCGAATAAGTCCATTCAAGGCCAAGCTGCTGCATCGGTGGCAGTGGTCGTCTGGTAGGTCTTGGAGAGGGAGGAGGGAGCGAGGGGTGCGGCTGGGAGAGAAGCGAGGGGGCAATAGGGTCAGAGAGGGAGGCAATTGTGGGGTAGGGAAATGATCGGGTGGGGGAAGTGATTGGGAGAGAGGGTGCTAATTCTGAGAGGGGTGATCGGGAAAGGAAGAGCGACTGGTAGGTAGGGAAGTGATCGGGAGATTGGGGGGGGGCAGTTGGGAGAAGGGCGAGAGGAAGAGGGGGGAAGCAATTAGGAGGGAGGTGATTGGGAGGGAGGATGTGATTGTGAGGGGGTGATCAAAAGGGAAGAGGGCGATCAGACAGGAGGAAAGCGATCGGGGGGCAGGGAATTGGGCGAGGAGGGATGTGATGGGTAGGAAGTGTAGCGATTGGGAGAGGGGGAAGTGATGGGTAGGGAGGGTAGTGGTTGGGAAGGGGAAGTGCTGGGTAGGGAGGGTGGAGATTGGGGAGGAGGAAGTGATGGGTAGGGAGGATGGCAATTGGCAGAGGATGGAAATGAGGGGTAGGGTGGGTGGCGATTGGGAGAGGGAAGTGATGGGTAGGGAGGGTGGTGATTGGGAGGGAAGGGATGGGTAGGGGGGTGAGGGGTAGGGAGGGAAGTGATTGGGAGAGGGAGGAAGGGATGGGTGGGGGGGGTGGCGATTGGGAGGGAGAAGTGATGGGTAGGGAGGGTAGTGATGGGTAGGGAGGGGGAACTGATGGGGAGGGGGAAGTGATGGGCAGGGAGGGTAGTGATGGGCAGGGAGGGTAGTGATGGGTAGTGAGGGTGGTGATTGGGAGGGAGGGTGGTGATTTGGGAGGGGGAAGTAATGGGTAGGGAGGGTGGTGATGGGTAGGGAGGGTGGCGATTGGGAGAGGGAAGTGCTGGGTAGGGTGGGTAGTGATGGGTAGGGAGGGTGGTGATTGGGTGGGGGAAGTGATGGGCAGAGAGGGTGGTGATGGGTAGGGAGGGTGGTGATGGGTAGGGAGGGTGGTGATGGGTAGGGTGGGTGGTGATGGGTAGGAAGGGTAGCGATTGGGAGGGTAGCGATTGGGAGGAGGAAGTGATGGATAGGGAGGGTGGTGATTGGGAGGGTCATGCGGTGGCCAGCAGCAATCCGTGCTTTTAATGTGGAGCTGGGACACTCAATGCTGTACCTCTCAGCTCCACAGTCAAGGAAGTGTTTTTTAAACACTTACCTTTTTGGAGGTGGCCTGCAGTGGTCTATGTAAGAATTGCTGGTTAGGCCGCACGTAGACCCGGTTTTCCTGAACACCGGAAGAGAACATAAGAAATAGGAGCAGGAGTAGGCCATACGGCCCCTCGAGCCTGCTCCACCATTCAACACGATCATGGCTGATCCGATCATGGACTCAGGTCCACTTTCCTGCCTGTTCTCCATAATCCCTTATCCCCTTATTGTTTAAGAAACTGTCTATTTCTGACTTAAATTTATTCAATGTCCCAGCTTCCACAGCTCTCTGAGGCAGTGAATTCCACAAATGTACAACCCTCTGAGAGAATCAGTTTTAAATGGGTGGCCCCTTCTAAGATTTTGCCCTCTAGTTCTAGTCTCCCCTATCAGTGGAAACATCCTCTCTGCATCCACCTTGTCAAGCACCCTTATAATCTTATACGTTTCGATAAGATCACCTCTCATTCTTCTGAATTCCAATGAGTAGAGGCCCAACCTACTCAACCTTTCCTCATAAGTCAACCCCCTCATCCCCGGAATCAACCTAGTGAACCTTCTCTGAACTGCCTCCAAAGCAAGTATATCCTTTCGTAAATATGGAAACCAAAACTGCACGCAGTATTCCAGGTGTAGCCTCACCAATATCTTGTATAACTGTAGCAAGACTTACCTGCTTTTATACTCCATCCCCTTTGCAATAAAGGCCAAGATTCCATTGGCCTTCCTGATCACTTGCTGTACCTGTATACTAACTAGAAGCGAGGGGGCAGTCGGGTCAGAGGGGCAGGGAATCTATCGGCGGGGGTGGGTGGGCGGTGCAGTGGAGTGAAGGGGAGGGAGCAGAAATTTCCTTCTCATTTGTGGGATATGGGCGCCGCTGACAAAGCTAACATTTATTGCCCATCCCTAATTTCCCTTGAGAAGGTGGTGGTGAGCCGTTGCCTTGAACCGCTGCAGTCCTTGCGGTGAAGGTTCTCCTACAGTGCCGTTCGGGAGGGAGTTCCAGGATTTTTTTACCAGCAACAATGAAGGAACAGCGATATGTTTCCAAGTCCGGATGGTTTGTGACTTGGAGAGGAACTTGGAGGCAGTGGTGTTCCCATGTGCCTGCTACCCTTGTCCTTCTAGGTGCTAGAGCTTATGAGTTTGGGCAATGCTGCTGAAGAAGCCTTGGCGAGTTGCTGCATCTTGTGGATGATACACACTGCAGCCACGTTGCGCCGATGGTGGAGGGAGTGAATGTTGAAGGTGGTGGATGGGGTGCCAATCAAGCGGTCTGCTTTGTCCTGGATGGTGTCGAGCTCCTTGAGTTGTTGGAGCTGCACTCATCCAGGCAAGTGGAGAGTATTCCAGCACACTCCTGACTTGTACCTTCTAGATGGTGGAAAGGCTTCGGGCATTCAGGAGGTGAGACACTCGCCAGAGAATACCCAGCCTCTGACCTGTTCTTGTAGCCACAGTATTTATGTGGCTGGTCCTGTTAAGTCTCTGGTCAATGGTGATCCCCAGGATGTTGATGGTGGGGGGGATTCAGCGATGGTAATACATTGAATGTCAAGGGGCAGTGGTTAGACTTTCGCTTGTTGGAGATGGTCATTGCCTGGCACTTGTGTGGCACGAATGTTACTTGCCACATATCAGCCCAAGTCTGAATGTCGTCCATGCCTTGCTGCATGTGGGCATTGACTGCTTCATTATCTGAGGAATTGCAAAATGCACTGAACACTGTGCAGACATCAGCGAACATCCCCACTTATGACCTTATGATGGAAGGAAGGTCATTGATGAAGCAGCTGAAGATAGTTGGGCCTCAGACACTGCCCTGAGGAACTCCTGCGGCGATGTCCTGGGGCTGTGATCATTGACCTCCATCCACCACAACCATCTTCCTTTTTGCATGGTATGACTCCAGCCAGTGGAGAGTTTTCCCCCGATTCCTATTGACTTCAGTTTTACTTCGGCTCCTTGGCGTCAAGGGCAGTCACTCACCTCACATCTAGAATTCAGCTCTTTTGTCCATATTTGGACAAGGCTGTAATGAGGTCTGAAGCTGAGTGGTCCTGGCAGAACCCAAACTGGTCATCGGTGAATAGGTTATTGGTGAGCAGGTGACGCTTGATAGCACTTCATCTTCCAACACTTTGTTAATGATTGATGGGGTGGTAATTGGCTGGATTAGGGTGGTAATTGGCCGGATTGGATTTGTCCTGCTTTTTGTGGACAGGACATACCTGGGCAGTTTTCCACATTGTCGGGTAGATGCCAGTGTTGTAGCTGTACTGGAACAGCGTGGCTAGAGACGCAGCTAGTTCTGGAGCACAAGTCTTCAGCACGACAGCCGGGATGTTGTCGGGGCCCATAGCCTTTGCTGTATCCAGTGCGCTCAGTCGTTTTTTGATATCACGTGGAGTGAATTGAATTGGCTGAAGACTGGCTTCTGTGATAGTGGGAACCTCAGGAGGAGGTGGATATGGATCATCCAATTGGCACTTTTGGCTGAAGATGGTTGCAAACGCTTTAGCCTTGTCTTTTGCACTCGCATGCTGGGTTCCGCCATCATTGAGGATGGGGATATTCATGGAGCCCCCTCCTCCTATTAATTATTTAATTGTCCACCACCATTCACGACTGGATGTGGCAGGACTGCAGAGCTTTGATCTGATCCGTTGATTGTGGGATCGCTTAGCCCTGTCGATAGCATGCTGCTTCTGCTGTTTAGCATGCATGTAGTCCTGTGTTGCAGCTTCTCCAGGTTGGCACATCATTTTTAGGTACACCTGGTGCTGCTCCTGGCATGCTCTTCTGCACTTCTCATTGAACCAGGGTTGGTTGCCTGACTTGATGTTAATGTTAGAGTGAAGGATATGCTGGGCCATGAGCTTACAAAAGTTCATTAATTGGGAAGTTATTGGTGCTTTAGTCATAAATCTATAGACTTTTGTATCAGTAACTGGTACAAATAAAAGATGTGTGTGTGTGTGTAGGTAATATATAAAATTAAGCAGATTTTAAATGTAATTGTAAAGGATTGGATTTACAATCTTATGCAAGTTCAGTGGAAGAGCTGCGGAATCCCTGACAAACAGTGTAAGGGTGCTTACAGTGTGTTTCTGGAATTTCTGCAGCACTTCCGTTGAAGTTAACAATGGACAAGTGAGAGAACCTCCGTCAAATTTCACCCTAACGTCTCAGACTGAAAAATTAAATCAGTCATATTCAGGGACTGAAAGCAAATTGAACCAGTGGAATGAGTGATAAGAATGAAATTGTTACGGTTGATGACTTAATTTAACGTGCAAATGGTCAATCTCAGTGTACTGTAAGAAAAAACTGACCAGAAACAACACAAACATTTATTTAAGTGGTATATGTCATGTTTTATAGTGCAGATCGATTCACTGCAATTAATGTTCAATTGGAAGGCAACAGCCGAGAATGGCCAATGAAAAATGTATTTCCTCAGCGTCCAGGGTAGCACTTACATACTTTCAGGAATTTCTGAATTAACATTTACTTGTAGCTTTTCAAGCAGAACAGAATTTCCATCAATCTGTTAGCTGATGTAATCAACAGGAATTTATTTTGGTTTGTTTTCCACGCTGTCAAGTAATCAGCTAGAGCAATGGCCACTGAACTCACGCCTCAGGTTGACCAGATGTGGTTCCCAAGCTGCGTGAATTCCGTGGCCATGCAGGGAAATTAAAAAAGTAGGGAAGAAAACGGTTCTTGGGGGGGGGGGGGGGGGGCCTGTCAACTACATAATAATGATCTCAATTCGGTCTCCCGCTGCTGCCGGGCGGGTCGGCTCCATGATGACAGATGCGCCTGGGGGAAAGGCACATGGGTGTGAGATGACAGCGCGGTTCCTGACCCGTTGTCAAAAATAACAGCTATCCCACCCACCCCGCCACCGATCATGCCCGCTACCATCCTGGAAAATTCAGCCCACTGTGTAGTAAAAAACATAAGCCAATGCTGGCTGTCTTTCTTGATTCTCCCATGCATCTGTAAATGCTCGCTGATTGGATTTGAAGAGTTTGCCCACAACTGATATTACAGGCAAACTGGTCAATCGTTGTGTGAGATTATTCTCCATTCTGCACTTCAGCATCCAAAGTAGGATTGTATGCCAGCCAGGCACATGATTAGGAAAAGCGGAGGTGCAACGAGACTTGGGTGTCATGGTACATCAGTCATTGAAGGTTGGCATGCAGGTACAGCAGGCGCTGAAGAAGGCAAATGGTATGTTGGCCTTCATAGCGAGGGGATTTGAGTATAGGAGCAGGGAGGTCTTTCTGCAGTTGCACAGAGCCTTGGTGAGGCCACACCTAGAATATTGTGTTCAGTTTTGGTCTACTAATCTGAGGAAGGACGTTCTTGCTATTGAGGGAGTACAGCGAAGGTTCACCAGACTGATTCCCAGGATGGCAGGACTGATATATGAGGAGAGACTGGATCAATTGGGCTTGTATCCACTGGAGTTTAGAAGAATGAAAGGGGATCTCATAGAAACATATAAAATTCTGACGGGATTGGACAGGTTAGAGGCAGGAAGAATGTTCCCGTTGCTGGGGAGTTTCAGAACCAGGGGTCACAGTCTAAGAATAAGGGGTAAGCCATTTAGGACCGAGATGAGGAGAAACTTCTTCACTCAGAGAGTGGTTAACCTATGGAATTCTCTGCTGCAAAAAGTTGTTGAGGCCAATTCGTTAGATATGGCCCTTACGGCTGTAACTAGTAGAGGATGTAACTAGTAGAGTGGACAAGGGAGAACCAGTGGATGTGGTGTATTTGGACGTTCAAAAGCACTTTGACAAGGTCTCGCACAAGAGATTGGTGTGCAAAATCAAAGCATATGTAATATACTGACGTGGATAGAAAACTGGTTGGCAGACAGGAAGCAGAGAGTTGGGATAAACGGGTCCTTTTCAGAATGGCAGGCAGCGACTAGTGGAGTGCCGCAGGGCTCAGTGCTGAGACTCCAGCTCTTTACAATATACATTAATGATTTAGATGAAGGAATTGAGTGTAATATCTCCAAGTTTGCAGATGACACTAAACTGGGTGGAGGTGTGAGCTGTGAGGAGGACGCTAAAAGGCTGCAGGGTGACTTAGACAGGTTAGGCGAGTGGGCAAATGCATGGCAGATGCAGTATAATGTGGATAAATATGAGGTTATCCACTTTGGGGGCAAAAACACAAAGGCAGAATATTATCTGAATGGCGGCAGATTAGGAAAAGGGGAGGTGCAACGAAGGTTCACCAGACTGATTCCCGGGGTGGCGGGACTGACATATGAGGAGAGACTGGATCAACTGGGCCTTTATACACTGGAGTTTAGAAGGATGAGAGGGAATCTCATAGAAACGTATAAGATTCTGACAGGATTGGACAGGTTAGATACGGGAAGAATGTTTCCGATGATGGGGAAGTCCAGAACCAGGGGACACACAGTCTTAGGATAAGGGGTAGGCCATTTAGGACTGAGATGAGGAAAAACTTCTTCAGTCAGAGAGTGGTTAACCTGTGGAATTCCCTACTGCAGAGAGTTGTTGATGCCAGTTCATTGGATATATTCAAGAGGGAGTTAGGTATGGCCCTTACAGCTAAAGGGATCAAGGGGTATGGAGAGAAAGCAGGAAAGAGGTACTGAGGTTGAATGATCAGCCATGATCTTATTGAATGACGGTGCAGGCTCGAAGGGCCAAATGGCCTACCCGTGCACCTATTGTCTATGTTTCTATGTTTCTATTTCTATATTTCTATGTTTCTATGCGCAGTGCTAAGTTCGGGGCACTGCACCTCTGGAAGGATAGATTGGCGTGGAGGGGTGCAGTGTAGATTTACCAGAATGATACCGAGGCTAAAAGGGTTAAATTATGAGGACTGCTTGCCTAGGTTAGCCTTGTATTCTCTCGAGTATAGAAGATTAAGGGGTGATCTAATTGAGCTGTTTAAGATGATTCAAGGATTTGATAGGGTAGATGGAGAGAAACTATTTCCTCTGGTGGGAGATCAGTACACGGGGGCATAACCTTAAAATTAGAAGTAAAAACTGAAAATGCTGGAAATACTCAGCTGGTCAGGCCGCATCTGCGGAGCAAGAAACAGAGTTAACGTTTCAGGTCGATGTCTTTCATCAGAACTGGAAGAAGTTAGAGATGTAACAGATTTTAAGCAAGTGTAGAGGTCGGGAAAGGGAGGAGAGGAGGAAAGAACAAAAGGGAAGGTCTGTGAAAGGGTGGAAGGCAGGAGAGATTAAATGACAAAAGGGATGATGGTGCGAGGCAAAAGGAGATGGTAATGGGACAAGTAAAGAAACAAAAGTGGGAATGGCAGAATTATCAACAGCTGCCATGTGAAAAAATAGGGGCAAAAGTTACGGTCTGAAATTGTTGAACTCGATGTTAAGTCCAGAAGGCTGTAATGTGCCTAATAGAAAGATGATGTGCAGTTCTTTGAGTTTACGTTGAGCTTCGTTGGAACAGTGTAAGAGGCCGAGGACGGAGATGTCGGAGTGAGAGTGGAGCGGGGTATTAAAGTGACAGGTGACCGGAAGCTCGGGGTCACCCTTACGGACTGAACGTAGGTGTTTCGTAAAGCGGTCACCCAATCTGCATTTGGTCTCCCCAATGTAGAGGAGAACACATCGTGAGCTGCGAATATAGTATACTAAATTGTAAGAAGTACAAGTAAATCACTGTTTCACCTGGAAGGAATGTGTGGGGCCCTGGTCAGTGGGAAGGGAGGAAATAAAAGGGCAGTTGTTGCCTCTCCTGCGCTTGCACGGAAAGGTAAAATTAGAGCTAGGTCGTTCAGGGGTGATGTCAGGAAGCACTTCTTCACACAAAAGGTAATGGAAATCTGGAACTCTGTTCCATGAAAAGCTGTTGAGGTTGGGGTCAATTGAAAATTTCAAAACTGAGATTGTTAGATTTTTGTTAGGCAAGGGTATTAAGAGATAGGGAACCAAGTGGGTAAATGATGTTAAGGTACAAATCACCCACGTTCTAATTGAATGGCGGAACAGGCTCGAGGAGCTGAATAGCCTCCTCCTGTTCCTATGTTCCTAAGGTGGGTCAAAAGAGAGCAGGGCGTAAATGGACGCAGAGCATACCAATTGAGTGTGGGCCTGCCTGTGTCCGATCTGCACAGGCATTGGTCCCACTGCCAAATTTGTGGGGACTATTTTTTAGGTGCCTCAGTGATTTCAAACATTGGCAAAATGTGCACAATTTCAGACATGCCTCACAGGTTGTGCCCACATAGGAAAATCCAGGCCAACACTGCGCTCCTGTGAAACAACTTGGGACGTTTTACAAGTAAAGCAACTTGCATTTATTGAACACCTTTAACATAGCAAAATATCCCAAGGCACTTCACAAGAATGTTATCAGACAAAAATGTGACACTGAGGTAGGTCAAAGAGGTAAGTTTTTAGGTGTGTCTTCCAGGAGAAGAGGGAGGTAGTGAGGTGGAGAGAATTATTGAGGGAATTCCAGAGCTTGGGGCCGAGGCAGCTGAATACACGGCCACCCATGGGGACGATGAAAATCGAGGTTAAACGTGCTATATAAATGCAAGTTGTTATTGTTCATTGTACCCACCAAAATCTCACCATCCCTTGGGGCTCTAATGAATGGTCAATTGGGGAATGGTCAATTGGGTGACCCCAAGGATATATCCTTGGTCCCCTCCTATTACTCATATACATGTTGCCCCTGATGACACCCAGCTCTACCTCACTACCACTTCTCTCGATCCCTCCACGGTCTCTAAATTGTCAGACTGTTTGTCCGACATCCAGTTCTGGATGAGAATTTTTTTTCTCCAATTGAATATTGGGAAGACCGAAGCCATTGTTTTCGGTCCCCGTCACAAACTCCGTTCCCTAGAAACTGACTCCATCCCTCTCCCCAACTTCTGTCTGAAGCTGGACCAGACTGTTCGAAACCTTGGTGTCATATTTGACCCTGAAATGAGCTTTCGACCACATATCCGCAGCATAACTAAGACCATCTATTTCTACCTCTGTAACATCGCCCATCTCCACTCTTGCTTCAGCTCATCCGCTGCTGAAGCCCTCATCCATGCCTTTGTTACCTCTAGACTTGACTATTCCAACGCACTCCTGGCTGGCCTCCCACATTCTACCCTATGTAAACTAGAGGTGATCCAAAACTCGGCTGCCCATGGCCTAAACTCACACTAAGTTCCGCTCACCCATCACCCCTGGGCTCGCTGACCTACATTGGCTCCCAGTTAAGCAATGCTTCAATTTCAAAATTCTCATCCTTGTTTTCAAATGCCTCCATGGCCTCGCCCCTCCCTATCTCTGTAATCTCCTCCAGTCCCACAACCCCCCCCCCCCCCCCTGAGATGTCTGCGCTCCTCTAATTCTGCCCTCCTGAGCATCCCTGATTGTAATCGCTCAACCATCGGTGGCCGAGCCTTCTGTTGCCTAGGCCCCAAGCTCGGGAACTCCCTGCCTAAACCTCTCCGCCTCTCTACCTCTCTTTCCTCCTTCAAGCCGCTCCTTAAAACCTACCTCTTTAACCAAACTTTTGGTCACCTGCCCTAATTTCTCCTTATGTGACTCAGTGTCAAATTTTCCGTCTCATAATACTGCTGTGAAACGCTTTGGGACGTTTCACTATGTTAAAGGCACTATATAAATACAAGTTGTTGTTGTTGCGGCATAGAAAATAATAAATAAAATATGTTTGGATGTGTCCACGCCTTGTTCTTGGACAAGAAACAGCACCTGAAGATCCAAGGTGGATGACTGCGATGGTTTGGGCATGTTTTATGAATGGAAACAGCTAGAATTCCTTTCATGGTGCTGCACACAGAGGTACAGGGGACAAGAAGCCAGGGAAGATCAAGGAAATGCTGTATAGACAATGTCATGAGCGACTTGTCTCAAAAAAGGACAGAGATGACTGAAGCGGTCAGGCTGGTTCAGAATCGTTAACATGGGAGTGAATTCATTGTCGCTGCTGGGCTGATGGACTGGAATTTACTCGCAGTAGGATTTGTAACCATCAGATTATTCTCAAACTCCAAAAGATCACCCCAGGCCCTACATAAGATCTGTACACCTCCCTGCGGGAGGCCCAGAACCTGACGTGACAAGACTAAAAACCCCGTCTATTTTTGATAATTTTTCAATGTTAGTGATGTCCATCTTCAATATATGAATACTTTAACCAAAATGACCCTCTTCATAAAACAGGTGACTGTTATCATAATACACCTTTTCCCTAGATCCTTGGTGCCAGCCGTGGCTTAGTGGGTGGCACTCTTGGCTCTGAGTCAAAGGTTGTGGGTTCAAACCCCCCACTCCAGAGACTTGAGCCCGTAAGGGAGTGCTGCACTGTCAGAGGTGCCGTCTTTCAGATGAGACATAAAACTGAGGCCCCCGTCTGCCCTTGCAGGTGGATGTAAAAGATCATGGCACTATTTTGAAGAAGAGCAGGGGAGATAACCCCATGTCCTAGAATCATCGAATGGTTACAGGACAGAAAGAGGCCATTCGGCCCATCGAGCCTATACCGGCTCTCTGCAAGAGCACCTCAGTGTGTCCCGCTACCCTGCCCTTTCCCCGTAGCTCTGCAATTTTTTTTCCCTTCAGGTACTTACTGAATTCCCTTTTAAAAGTCAGGATTGAATCTGCCTCCACCACCCTTTCAGGCAGTGCATTCCAGATCCTAACCACTTGCGAAAAAAAGTTTCCCCTCAAGTTCTTCTGCCAATCACCTTAAATCTGTGTCCTCTGGTTCTCGACCCTTCCGCCAATGGGAACAGTTTCTATCTACTCTGTCTAAACCCCTCATGATTTTGAACACTTCTATCAAATCTCCTCTCACCTTCTCTGCTCCAAGGAGAACAACCCCAACTTCTCCAGTCTATCCACGTAACTGAAGTCCCTCATCCTTGGAACCATTCTTGTAAATCTTTTCTGCACCCTCTCTAAGGCCTTCACATCCTTCCTAAAGTGCGATGCCCAGAATTGGACACAATATTCCAGTTGAGGCTGAACCAGTGTTTTATAAAGGTTCACCATAACTTCCTTGCTTTTGTACTCTATGCCTCTATTTATGAAGCCCAGGATGCTTTTTAACTGCTTCTTTAACCTGCCCTGCCACCTTCAACGATCTGTGCACATATACCCCCAGGTCTCTCTGTTCATGCACCCGCTTTAGGATTGTACTCTTTAGTTTATATTTCCTCTCCACGTTCTTCCTACCAAAATGTATCACTTTTGTCATGAGTCCTGGTCAATATTCATCCCTCAATCAACATAGCATAAGCATATCCTAGTCATCACATTGCTGTTTGTGGGACCTTGCTGCCACGTTTCCTACATTAGAACAGTGTCTACACTTCAAAAGTACTTAATTGGCTGTAAGGTGCTTTATGACGTTCTGAGGTGCTATATAAATGCAAGACTTTTACCTTTGCACAGTGCAAATGGAATAGGTTCATATGCCCCATGCCATGTTCTGGAATTAGGACATAGCCTGCGTTCTTGCATATCTGAGTCACCTCGAGGTTCCAGGTGAGGAACATGGAGTAAGCCTGCATCTATAGTTGACAGCAAGACAGGAAAGGATCCAGATTTAAAGGCAGAAGAAACTGAAAACATTCATCAGTATCTGTGGGGAGCGTTTAAGGTCCCGTGAGGCCATGATTCTTCA
Source organism: Pristiophorus japonicus (assembly GCF_044704955.1). Taxonomy (NCBI): domain Eukaryota; kingdom Metazoa; phylum Chordata; class Chondrichthyes; family Pristiophoridae; genus Pristiophorus; species Pristiophorus japonicus. The sequence goes on along the minus strand of NC_091980.1, from coordinate 176,592,413 downwards.
TCGTCGACTTGAAACATTAACTCTTTTTCTCTCTCCGCTGGTGCTGCCTGACCTGCTGAGTGTTTCCAGCGGATAGTTCAGGTTTCCTGCAGTTTGTTGCAGTCTTTACAGATTATTCTTCAGGCTACCACTAGATGGAGGCAGTGCACTATCCTGTCTTCAAGATGTTCCAGCCTGAACTTGGGTGCTTTGTGCTGTGTGTGGCGCTATCTCGTAAAATATAAGTGATGAACTGTATCAATTGCAAATAGCAAGAGAGAGTAGTTATTGAACACACGCTCGTTTTTATTACTTTCATCATCCATCATCATCATCCTCATCATAGGTAGTCCCTTGGAATCGAGGAAGACTTGCTTCCACTCTTAGAATGAGTCCTTAGGTGGCTAAACAGTCCAATGTGAGAGCCACAGTCCCTGCCACAGGTGGGATAGATAGTCGGAGCGGGTAAGAGAGGGCGGGACAGGTTTGCCGCACATTCCTTCCACAGCCTGCGCTTGTCTTCCGCATGCACTCGCCAACTAGTCTCAAGGCGCTTAGCACTCTTCCGGATCCACCTCCTCCACCCAGGGCGGTCTTCGGCCAGGGACTCCCAGGAGTCGGTGGGGATGTTGCACTTTATCAGGGAGGCTTTGAGGGTGTCCTTGTAACGGTTCCTCGTTTGCCATGAAGGAGTTCCGAGTAGAGCGCTTGCTTTGGGAGTCTTGTGTCTGGCATGCGGATGACGTGGCCTGCCCAGCAGAGCTGATCAAGTGTGGTCAGTGCTTCAATGCTGGGGATGTTGGCCTGGTCGAGGATGCTAATGTTATTGCGTCTGTTCTGCCAGGGAATTTGTAAGATCTTGCGGAGGCTGACCCAGCACCGGCCCGCTTCTATCTCGGGTTGAAAGGACCCCTGTTCGGGGTTGCAGCCGACACTGGGATATCATCCAAGGTAGAGAAGTTTGGTTGGTTAGTGTTCCTGCCACTACGAGTCACCGAGAGGTTGGACACCGGGAGTCCGACACACCGGGAACTGACAACCGGGAGCCCCCGAGAGACACCGGGAACCAAACACCGGGAGCCCACGAGAGACACCGAGAATCAAACACTGGGAGTCCGACCCACCAGGCCTTTTAGTCTTTCATTTTAGTCTAATATTTTTAATGTTTTAATGTTTCCTTTTATTACTTTATGAGAAAAATAAACCTCAAACTTAGCCCAGAAGTATAGTTCCCAAACTAAATGATAACCCATCTCAATGACACTTGATAATCAATAGTATATATTATGTTCCTAACACAGATGAGACTGCACACAGGGAGGTGAAAGTAACAGTGACCTCAGTCTTTATTAAGACACTCCAGAGTGAGGAACAGGCCTTAGGAACCGGCTTATATACAGTGCTCCCAAGGGATGCTGGGATCCCTTGGGACTTCAGGGGATGAGCTCCCTGGTGGCGGAACATGGGAGTGCATGCTTTACAGATACACAACATCACTTCCCCACCCCACCCCCCACCAAAGTCAAAGTGAAAACTTTACAAGGTGAGGCGGTCGGGAGCCTTTCTTTCCCTGGTGGACCGCATCGGTACAAATGTCTGTTCTGATGTGTTGGCTGTGCCCTTGCTGGGTTGGCGTGTTGTTGGCCCTGCAGGGCTGCTGGGTGAGCCTGGCCCTGTTGGGCGTGATGGGTTCGATTTTCTGGTCCGGCGTGGTGTCGTTGATCCTTTGGGTGTGTGTTGTGGGCTCAAAAAAGGTGGTGTCTGCTGTGGGTTGTTCAGGGCAGTCTGTGAACCGCAGCCTCGTTTGGTCCAGGTGCTTTCTGCAAATTTGTCCATTGTCAAGTTGACTACAAACACCCTATTCCTTTCTTTAGCTATCACCGTGCCCGCGATCCACTTGGGACCATGTCCATAGTTTAGCACATACACAGGGTCATTCAGATCAATTTCCTGTGACACAGTGGCGCGACCATCGTTTACATTTTGTTGCTGCCGCCTGCTCTCTACCTGATCATGCAGGTTGGGGTGAACCAGCGAGAGTCTGGTTTTAAGTGTCCTTTTCATGAGTAGCTCAGCCGCGGGCGGTGCTTCTCGACATTATTTCACATTCAATCCATTTTGAAAAAGCATCCATCACCACCAGGAACATTTTACCGAGAAACGGGCCCGCATAGTTGACATGGATCCTCGACAATGGTCTGGAGGGCCAGGACCACAAACTTAGTGGTGCCTCTCTGGGCGCGTTGTTCAACTGAGCACATACACTGCATTGCCGTACACAGGACTCCAAGTCAGAGTCGATACCGGGCCACCACACGTGGGATCTAGCTATTGCTTTCATCATTACTATACCCGGGTGTGTGCTGTGGAGATCCGAGATGAACGTCTCCCTGCCCTTTTTGGGTAGCACGACGTAGCAGGCAGTCTGCCTGAATGGACAGCTCGTCCTTTCGCCGCTGGAATGGCTTGATTGGCTCTTGCATTTCAACGGGGATGCTGGCCCAGCTCCCATGCAGTACACAGTTTTTTTACTAGGGACAGCAGAGGATCTTGGCTGGTCCAAGTCCTAATCTGGCGGGCCGTGACAGGTAATTTATCATTTTCAAATGCTTCCATGACCATCAACAAGTCTGCGGGCTGCGCCACCATCAACAAGTTTGCAGGCTGCGCCATTTCCACCCCCGTGGTGGGCAATGGTAGCTGACTGAGAGCATCCGCACAGTTCTCAGTGCCTGGCCTGTGGCGGATGGTATAGTTATACTCTGATAGCGCGAGTGCCCACCTTTGTATGCGGGCTGAGGCATTCGTATTTATCCCCTTGTTTTCAGCAAACAGGGATGTGAGGGGCATGTTTCCAGCTCAAATTTGAGGCCAAACAGGTACTGATGCATTTTCTTTACCTCAAACACACATGCAAATGCTTCTTTCTCAATCATGCTGTAGGCCCTCTCGGCCTTAGACAAGCTCCTGGAAGCATAGGCGATAGGTTGCAACTTCCCCGCAACATTAGCTTGTTGCAATACACACCCGACTCGGTAAGACGACGCAACACATGCTAGCACATGACCTCCATATGCTTTTACATGAGTTATACAATACAAGCAGCTTGTTGGAGCATAAAATGTTTCTGGCTTTCTCAAAAGCAATTACTTGTTTTTTTCCCCCATACCCAGTTCTCACCTTTGTGCAATAACACATGTAGGGGCTCTAAAAGGGTGCTTAACCCCGGTAGGAAGTTACCAAAATACTTGAGGAGTCCCAGGAATGACCGCAGCTCCGTGATGTTCTATGGCCTGGATGCATTCCTGATAGCCTCTGTCTTGGCGTCTGTGGGCCGAATGCCGTCCGCCGCGATCTTTCTCTCCAAAAACTCTACTTCTGTTGCCATGAAGACGCATTTCGACCTCTTCAGCCACAGTCCTATGCGATCCAGTCGCTGAAGGACCTCCTCCAGGTTTTGTAGGTGCTCAATGGTGCCTCGACCCGTGACCAATATGTCGCCCTGAAAGACCACCGTGTGTGGTACTGACTTGAGTAGGCTCTCCATGTTTCTCTGGAAGATCGTTGCAGCCGACCGAATTCCAAAGGGGCATCTATTGTCGATGAACAGTCCCTTGTGCGTGTTGATGCAGGTGAGGCCCTTCGAAGACTCCTCCAGCTCATGCGTCATGTAGGCCGAAGTCAGGTCGAGCTTGGTGAACGTCTTGCCTCCTGCCAGCGTCGCAAATAGGTCGTCTGCCTTAGGTAGCAGGTATTGGTCCTGTAGTGAGAAATGATTAATAATTACTTTATAATCGCCGCCATTCCTGACCGTGCCATCACTTTTGAGTACTGGAACAATCGGGCTGGCCCACTCGCTGAATTCCACTGGGGAGATAATGCCCTCGCATTGCAGCCTGTCCAGCTCGATTTCCACTCTCTCCCTCATCATGTGAGGTACCGCTCGCGCCTTGTGGTGAATGGGTCGTGCCTCTGGGACCAAGTGGATCCGCACCTTTGCCCCGGAAAAGGTTCCAATGCCTGGCTCAAAAAGGGAAGGAAATTTGTTAAGAACCTGGGTACATGAGGCCTCATCGACATGTGATAGCTCTCGGATGTCATCCCAGTTCCAGCGGATTTTGCCCAGCCAGCTCCTTCCAAGCAGTGTGGGGCCATCGCCCGGGACAATCCAGAGTGGCAGTTCATGCACCGTGCTCTCGTAGGTGATCTTGACCATGGCGCTGCTGAGGACAGTGATAAGCTCTTTGATGTACATTCTCAGTTTCGTGTGGATGGGGCTCAGGGCTGGTCTGAATGCCTTGTTGCATCACAGTCTCTCAAACATCTTTTTACTCATGATGGATTGGCTCGCGCCAGTGTCCAGCTCCATGGCTACGGGTAAGCCATTCAATTTTATGTTTAGCGTTATAGGTGGACATTTCGTCGAAAATGTGTGCACCCTGTGTACGTCAGCATCTGCCTCTCTCTGAGGCTTGAAGTTGCTTTGATCCACCATGGACCGATCTTCCTCTGCCACGTGGTGGTTAGCAGCTTTTGCAAAGCTCGCAGCTCGTTTGCAAGCTCGCTGGAGGTGCCCCATCGTTCCACAGCTCTTGCAAACATACCCTTTGAAGCGGCATGAATAGGCTGAATGGAAGCCTCCACAACGCCAACAAGGTGTGAATTGCCTTGCATTCATCCTTTGTTGCGGACTCTGAGTCATCTGGGTCACCTGAAGTCTGCTAGCAGTTGCAGACTCCTGGGTTCTGCCCTGTAGATTTCTGCTCGCAAACACAGTACCAGTTAATTTATGAACATTGCTAGCACTTTTGTGCTGAGAGATTTGTTTGGTGTTATCACTGGTGGACATAAACGCCTGTGCTATCGCAATGGCCTTACTGAGGATCGGTGTCTCTAAAGTCGAATGTTTTTGTAGGATGGTCTCGTGGCCAATGACCAGTACAAATAAGTCTCTGTGCATTTGCTCCAGGTAGCCATCAAACTCACATTGTCCTGCAAGTCGCCTTAGCTCGGCGACGTAGCTCGCCACTTCCTGACCTTCAGATTGCTAGCATGTGTAGAACCGATACCTCGCCATCAGCACGCTCTCACTCGGGTTAAGATGCTCCCGAACCAGTGTACGCAGCTCCTCATATGACTTATCTGTGGGTTTCACCGGAGCCAGAAGATTCTTCATGAGGGTGTAGGTCGGTGCCCCGCAGACCGTGAGGAGGACCGCTCTCCTTTTTGCAGCCCTTCTCCGTCCAGCTCGTTGGCTACAAAGTACTGGTCTAGCCGTTCGACATAGGCTTCCCAGTCCTCAACCTCCGAGAACTTCCCCAGGATGCCCACAGTTTGCTGCATCTTTGCGTTGGATTCGTATTCTCGTCGCCAGTTATTGTGTTCCTAACACAAATGAGGCTGCACACAGGGAGGTTAAAGTAACAGTGACCTCAGTCTTTAATAAGACACTCCAGAGTGAGGAACAGGCCTTCGGAACCGGCTTAAAGAGAGTGCTCCCAAGGGATGCTGAGATCCCTTGGGACTTCAGGGGATGAGCTCCCTCGTGGCAGAACATGGGAGTGCATGCTTTACAGATACACAACAGTATAATAATACTACGTACAGAAAGAAAGACTTGCATTTATATAGCACCTTTCATGATGTCAAGAGGTCCCAAAATCCTCTTACAGCCAATGAAATACTTTTGAAGTGTAGTCTCTGTTGTAGTATAGGAAACACGACCACCAATTTGCACATCGCAAGCTCCCACAAACAGCAACGTGATAATGACCAGATAATCTGTTTTGGTGATATTGATGAGGAATAAATATTGTCCAGCACACCAGGGAGAACTCGCCTGCTCTTCGAATAGTGCTGCAGGATATTGTATGTTCACCTGAGAGGTCAGAAGGGCCCTCAGTTTAACATTGCTTCTGAAAATCGACACCTCCGACTGTGCAGCGCTCCGTCAGTACTGCCCCTCTGACAGTGCAGCGCTCCTTCAGTACTGCCCCTCCGACCGTGCAGCAATCCCTCAGTACTGCCCCTCCGACAGTGCAGCACTCCCTCAGTACTGCCCCTCCGACCGTGCAGTGCTCCCTCAGTACTGCCCCTCCGACCATGCAGCGCTCCTTCAGTACTGCCCCTTCGACAGTGCAGCACTTCCTCAGAACTGCCCCTCCGACCGAGCAGCGCTCCCTCAGTACTGCCCCTCCGACCATGCAGCCTTCCCTCAGTACTACCCTTCCGACCGTGCAGCGCTCCCTTAGTACTGCCCCTCTGACCGTGCAGCGCTCCCTCAGTACTGCCCCTCTGACCGTGCAGCACTCCCTCAGTACTGCCCCTCCGACCGTGCAGCGCTCCCTCAGTACTGCCCCTCCGACCGTGCAGCGTTCCCTCAGTACTGCCCCTCCGACCGTGCAGCGCATCCTCAGTATTGCCCCTCTGACCGTGCAGCACTCCCTCAGTACTGCCCCTCTGACCATGCAGCACTCCCTCAGTACTGCCCCTCTGACCGTGCAGTGCTCCCTCAGTACTGCCCCTCTGACCGTGCAGTGCTCCCTCAGTACTGCCCCTCTGACCGTGCAGTGCTCCCTCAGTACTGCCTTTCTGACCGTGCAGTGCTCCCTCAGTACTGCCCCTCCGACCGTGCAGTGCTCCCTCAGTACTGCCCCTCTGACCGTGCAGTGCTCCCTCAGTATTGCCCCTCTGACCGTGCAGTGCTCCCTCAGTATTGCCCCTCCGACCATGCAGTGCTCCCTCAGTACTGTACTGGGAGTGTCAGTGTAGATTTTGTGCTCAAGTCTTACAAGTGGAACCTGAACCCATGACCTTCTGATTCAGAAAGAAAGTCTTGCATTTCTATAGCGCCTTTCACGACCACTGGACGTCTTAAAGCGCTTTACAACCAATGAAATACTTTTGGAGTATAGTTACTGTTGTAATGTGGGAAACGCGGCAGCCAACTTGCGCACAGCAAGCTCCCACAAACAGCAATGTGATAATGAATACTCGGGGCGAGAGTGCCACCCACTGAGCCACAATTTCTAGACAGGGAAGCTGTTGCACATCTGACCCCCAGATTTCAGTCAAAGATGTGGAACTGGCCACATAGGGTTACTGACCGTGTTCATTTTTACAGTTGGCACTAATTGGTTGATGTAGACCAGTTTTAGCAGAGAACGAATTTCTTTGACAGAATGCTGGGGCTGAATAAAGTATTCTGCATCATAAACTTGATTGGTGGGGCAATTCACTCTCCCGGGGTATCGAGCGGGAAACTGAGCAGTATACATAATTGGAATCTATATCCTGGCTCGCCCAGTCAACTTGCTCCAAACGATGACTGAGTGGAGACAATGGCCACAGAAATAAAATAGCTGTGCAAACAGTGAAACCAAGGCGAGAAAAGTTTATTAAAGATTATTCATCATTCGCAACAGCGTTTGCTCAATATGAGCACTGGAGGTTGGGCTATTTGTTGGGCCAACAATAAAGTTTAAAAAAAAATTCTTGCATTGACAACCAAGCATTTTACACCACTTCTAATATCTACAGAGCAAATTAAATTGGTGATGTTAATAGTATGCAAATTATATGCATGTGAGACAGGAAGCGTGCACTTGGAAAAGTACTTGCAGTGTACAGATTAATTTTTCATACTAAACCATAATTAATAAACCATATTAATTTTCATCTATCTGTCTGTAACTTCCTATTGATCACCACTTACTATCTCCCCTCAACTGACAAATCAGGACTCCTCACTTTGAACATTATTTGTAGGAAGCTCTGAGGAAAGCAAGACATGCATTTATATAGCGCCTTTCACAACCTGAGGACCTCTAAAGCAGCAAATGAAGTCATTTTTGAAGTGTAGTCACTGCTATAATGTAGGAAATGCGGCAACCAATTTGCACACAGCAAGCTCCCACAAACAGAAATTAGATAATGACTAGATAATAGCTTTTTAGTGATGTTGAATGAGGGATAAATATTGGCCAGGACACTGTGGAGAAATCCCCTGCTCTTCTTCAAGCCGCTTGCCTCTACAGACCTGCCAGTTGGGTGACTGGCCCCCACCTGTACAGACCTACCAATTTGGGACCTCAAGTACTGAAGGGAGATGATCTGCCTTCAGCTGATGTCAGCCACAGGCCCCATCAAGTCTGCAGGAAGTCCCACTGTTTCCCATCCTTTCCTATTCTGGAAGCCAAGAGGTAGATATTTAGGGCTCAAGTTTCCACACGATAAAAAACGGGCACCCCTCCGAGCTGGGCGCCCGTTTTTCGCGCCTAAAACGGCGCCAGAAAAAAAACTCGCGATTCTGGAGAGCCCTGCAGCTCCTTGTCTGTTTGGCGCGGCGCCCAGGGGGGCGGAGCCTACACTCGCGCCGATTTTGTAAGTGGGAGGGGGCGGGTACTGTTTAAATTAGTTTTTTTCCTGCTGGCAACGCTGCGCGTTGGAGCGTTCGCGCACGCGCAGTGTGAAGGAAACATTGGCACTCGGCCATTTTTGTAGTTCTTTGTAGCTGTTTAATTTTTGAACATTTTTTAATAAAAGCACATTGCCATCAGCACATCAGCACTGAGGCTTCCTGCAGCCTTCTCAGTGTCTCCTTCCCACCCGCCGTCTGGAACGGCTTTCCCCCCCCCGCTGCGTTCGGTTGATCGGTCGGGCCCGCACTCCCGCCCGCCCGCCGTCGGGAACGGCTTCCTCCTCCCCCCCTGCCGTCGGGAACGAACGAACGAACGAACTTGTGAGGCTGGCTGAAGCACTTTCACACAGGTAGGAAGATGGTTTATTTAATCTTTTCTTTGCTTATAAATGTTTATTCAGGTTGGATTTATTTGTATAATATTTGTAGAAGTATAAATAAGGATTTATTGTAGAATTTAATGACTTCCCTTCCCCCTCCCCTCCCCCCCACCTCGTTCTGGACGCCTAATTTGTAACCTGCGCCTGATTTTTTAATGTGTAGAACAGGTTTTTTCAGTTCTACAAAAATCTTCACTTACTCCATTCTAAGTTAGTTTGGAGTACGTTTTCACTGTGGAAACTTTGAAATCAGGCGTCAGTGGCCGGACACGCCCCCTTTTGAAGAAAAAATTCTGTTCCAAAGTAGAACTGTTCTACCTGACTAGAACTGCAGAAAAAAAAATGTGGAGAATTGCGATTTCTAAGATAGTCCGTTCTCCACCAATTGCTCCTAAAAATCAGGCGCAAATCATGTGGAAACTTGGGCCCTTAGGGTGGGAAATTGCAATACTGTTCAAGTGCAGCAGTGTATCTATATATAAGAAAATACACTCTCCCTCTCTTGGATGGCCCGGGGAACAAATTAACTTATGAATGAGAGGTAAGGTGTCATTGTCAATACAAGTCTCTGCTGCTGGTGTTAGGCTATTCCTCGATCAGGCCAACATCCCCAGCATCGAAGCACTGACCGCACTCGACCAGCTCCGTTAGGTGGGCCACAATATTTGCATGTCCGATACAAGACTCCCAAAGCAAGCGCTCTACTCGGAACTCCTACATGGCAAGCGAGCCCCAGGTGGGCAGAGGAAACGTTTCAAGGATACCCTCAAAGTCTTCTTGATAAAGTGCAACATCCCCACTGACACCTGGGAGTCCCTGGCCAGAGACCGCCCTAGGTGGAAGAGCATCCGGGAGGGCGCTGAACACCTCGAGTCTCGTCGCCGAAAGCATGCAGAAACCAAGCGCAGGCAGCGGACGGAGCGTGCAGCAAACCAGTCTCACCCACCCTTTCCTTCAACCACTGTCTGTCCCACCTGTGACAGAGACTGTAATTCCCGTATTGGACTGTACAGTCACCTGAGAACTCACTTTTAGAGTGGAAGCAAGTCTTCCTCGATTTTGAGGGACTGCCTATGATGATGATTCCACAATTAATTTTCTTCTTTCTCTCCATCCTCCAAACCACAGGCCTTTAAAATACAAGCTTGGCTTCACATCCACTGCTGCTTGCTTTATCTCTTCGTCACTTCTACTCCTAGGACTAATGCTGCAGTCGGGGCAGGAGGAGGCCATTCAGCCCCTTGAAAAAGCCTGCTCTCCCATTCTGCTAGATCATGGCTGATCTGTACCTCAACTCCATTTACCCACCTTGGTTCCATGTCCCTTGATACCCTCGCCTAACAATAATCAACCACTCTCAGTCGTGAAAGCTCCAACTGACCCCCAGCTTTCACAGACCTTTGGGGGAGAGAATTCCAGATTTCTACTAAAGTGCTTCTTGATTTTAGTTCTGAACGGCCTGGCTCTAATTTAAAGATTATGTCCCCTTGGTCTTGATGTCCCCACCAGAGGAAATAATTTCTCTTTATCTACCCTATCAAATTGTTTTAACATTTTAAACACCACGATAAAATCATCCCTGAATCTTTATTACTCAAGAGAATATAAGCCAAGTTTTTGCAACCTGCCCTCATAATTGAACCTTCTAGACCTGATATAATTCTGGTGAATTTGCGCTGCATCCCTCCAAGGTCAAGTTCCTAAGGTGCGGTGCCCTGAACTCCAGATGGGAACTTCTAGGCAACTGAAGCATCACTCCCCTATCTATTCCAGTCCCCTTGAGTCCAACTTTCCATTAGCCTACTTGATTATTTTCGTACCTGTCCGCTAGCTATTCTTGGCCTCGCTGATGTTCTTTGACCCAGACGTCTATATGCCACCTAGATAACACCTCACTGAGGTGTTCACTGTCTGCTCCCGGGTCAGCGGAACTCCTGCCAGCCTTAAAGAAGAATTTACAGTGAAAACAATTGCGCTGAAGGAATGTTTTATTTTAAGTTGGACCATTTGCAGTCAGCATGCATCAAGGCGATCTCACTGACATTTGTCAAAATGTTCCATTGGCTCTGGAGCTGATTCACAGATTAATACTGGATCTGCAAACACCTCAGGAGAGATTATGAACATTCATCATTTCATAGAAACAGAAAATAATTCCACGACAATAGACTTGCATTCTATCAATCTAGCAACGGCTCATTTGTTTGAAGGAACCCACTGTAAGCATTCGATTGAAAACAACTTGAGTAGCTCAGCCAGGGGCACCCCTATGAGCGAGTGGGGTCTCGTGCGGTAGCTGAGTAGTATTCGGGACATGCGGTTTTGGAGTGAGCCTCCTGTGACTCGTTTGAGGCTCTGTTTGATTGTTTGTACTGCCCGCTCTGCCTGCCCATTGGAGGCTGGTTTAAACGGGGCCGAGGTGACATGTTTGATCCCTTTGCGGGTCATGAATTCTTTAAATTCGGCACAGGTGAAACATGGCCCGTTGTCACTGACCAGTATGTCAGGCAGGCCGTGGGTGGCAAACATGGCCCTCAAGCTGTCAATGGTGGTGGTGGCGGTGCTTCCCGACATTATTTCACATTCAATCCATTTTGAAAAAGCATCCATCACCACCAGGAACATTTGACCGAGAAACGGGCCCATAGTCGACATGGATCCTTGACCATGGTCTGGAGAGCCAAGACCACAAACTTACTGGTGCCTCTCTGGGCGCGTTGCTCAACTGAGCACACACGCTGCATTGCCGTACACAGAACTCTAAGTCAGAGTCAATACCGGGCCACCACACGTGGGACCTGGCTATCGCTTTCATCATTACTATACCCGGGTGTGTGCTGTGGAGATCCGAGATGAACGTCTCCCTGCTCTTTTTGTGTAGTACTACGTGGTTAACCCACAACAGGCAGTCTGCCTGAATGGACAGCTCATCCTTTCACCGCTGGAACGGCTTGATTAGCTCTTGCATTTCAACGGGGATGCTGGCCCGGCTCCCATGCAGTACACAGTTTTTTACTCGGGACAGCAGAGGATCTTGGCTGGTCCAAGTCCTAATCTGGCGGGCCGTGAGAGGTGATTTATCATTTTCAAATGCTTCCATGACCATCAACAAGTCTGCGGGCTGCACCACCATCAACAAGTTTGCAGGCTGCACCATTTCCACCCCGTGGTGGGCAATGGTAGCCGACTGAGAGCATCCGCACAGTTCTCGGTGCCTGGCCTGTGGCTGATAGCGCGAGTGCCCACCTTTGTATGCGGGCTGAGGCATTCGTATTTATCCCCTTGTTTTCAGCGAACAGGGATATGAGGGGCTTGTGATCGGTTTCCAGCTCAAATTTGAGGCCAAACAGGTACTGATGCATTATCTTTACCCCGAACACACACACGCTAATGCCTCTTTCTCAATCATGCTGTAGGCCCTCTCGGCCTTAGACAAGCTCCAGGAGGCAGAGCCGACAGGTTGCAACTTCCCCGCAACGTTAGTTTGTTGTAATCCACATCCGACTCTGTATGACGATGCATCACATGCTAGCACAAGTCTTTTACATGGGTTATACAATACAAGCAGCTTGTTGAAGCATAAAATGTTTCTGGCTTTCTCAAAAGCAGTTACTTGGTTTTTTTCCCCATACCCAGTTCTCACCTTTACGCAATAACACATGTAGGGTCTCTAAGAGGGTGCTTAACCCCGGTAGGAAATTACCAAAATAGTTGAGGATTCCCAGGAACGACCGCAGCTCCGTGACATTCTGTGGCCTGGGCGCGTTCCTGATAGCCTCTGTCTTGGCGTCTGTGGGCTGAATGCCATTCAGCGCGACCTTTCTCCCCAAAAACTCCAGTTCTGTTGCCATGAAGACGCATTTCGACCTCTTCAGCCGCAGCCCTACGCGATCTAGTCGCTGGAGGACCTCCCGGTGTCCCGACCCGTGACCAATATGTTGTCCTGAAAAACCACCGTGCGTGGTACCGACTTGAGTAGGATCTCCATGTTTCTCTGGAAGATCGCTGCAGCTGACCGAATTTCAAACGGGTATCTGTTGTAGATGAACAGTCCCTTGTGCGTGTTGATGCAGGTGAGGCCCTTCAAAGACTCCCCCAGCTCCTGCGTCATGTAGGCCGAAATCATGTTGAGCTTGGTGAACGTTTTGCCTCCTGCCAGCATCGCAAATAGGTCGTCTGCCTTAGGTAGCGGGTATTGGTCCTGTAGCGAGAAACGATTAATAGTTACTTAATAATCGCTGAAAATCCTGATTGTGCCATCACTTTTGAGTACTGGAACAATCGGGCTGGCCCACTCGCTGAATTCCACTGGGGAGATGATGCCCTCGCATTGCAGCCTGTCCAGCTCGATTTCCACTCTCTCCCTCATCAGTGAGGTACCGCTCGCGCCTTGTGGTGAATGGGTCGTGCCTCTGGGACCAAGTACCTTCGCCCTGGAAAAGTTTCCAATACCTGGCGCAAAAAGGGAAGGAAATTTGTTAAGAACCTGGGTACATGAGGCCTCGTCGACATGTGATAACGCTCAGATGTCATCCCAGTTCCAGCGGATTTTGCCCAGCCAGCTCCTTCCAAGAAGTGTGGGGCCATCGCCCGGGACAATCCAGAGTGTCAGTTCATGCAGCGTGCCCTCGTAGATGATCTTGACCATGGCGCTGCTCAGGACAGTGATAAGCTCTTTGGTGTACGTTCTCAGTTTCGTGTGGATGGGGCTCAGGGCTGGTCTGAGTGCCTTGTTGCACCAGTCTCTCAAACATGTTTTTACTCATGATGGATTGGCTAGCACCAGTGTCCAGTTCCATGGCTACGGGTAAGCCATTCAATTTTACATTTAGCATTATAGGTGGACATTTAGTCGAAAATGTGTGCACCCCGTGTACTTCAGCATCTGCCTTCTCTCTCTGAGGCTCGATATTGCTTTGATCCACCATGGACCGATCTTCCTCTGCCACGTGGTGGTTAGCAGGTTTTGCGGAGCTTGCAGCTCGTCTGCATGCTCGTTGGAGGTACCCCATTGTTCAGCAACTCTTGCAAACATACCCTTTGAAGCGGCATGAATAGGCTGAATGGAAGCCTCCACAACGCCAACAAGGTGCGATTTGCCTTGCATTCATCCTTTGTTGCGGACTCTGAGTCATCTGGGTCACGTGAGGCCTGTTGGCAGTTGCAGACTCGTGGTTTCTGCCCTGTACATTTCTGGTCGTAAACACAGTTCCTGTTAAACTATGAACATTGCTAGCACTTGTGTGCTGAGAGATTTGTTTGGTGTTATCACTGGTGGACATAAATGCCTGTGCTATCGCAATGGCCTTACTGAGGGTCAGTGTCTCTACAATCAAAGTTTTCATAGGATGGTCTCATGTCCACTGCCCAGTACAAAAAAGTCTCTGAGCATCTGCTCCAGGTAGCCATCAAACTCACATTGTCCTGCAAGTTGCCTTAGCTCGGCGACGTAGCTCGCCACTTCCTGACCTTCAGATCGCTGGCACATGTAGAACCGATACCTCGCCATCAGCACGCTCTCCTTTGCGTTAAGATGCTCCCGAACCAGTGTATACAGCTCCTCATATGACTTATCTGTGGGTTTTTCCGGAGCCAGAAGATTCTTCATGAGGCTGTAGGTCGGTGCACTGCAGACCGTGAGTAGGACCGCTCTCCTTTTTGCAGCGCTTCCTTCTCCGTCCAGCTCATTGGCTACAAAGTACTGGTCTAGCCGTTCGACATAGGCTTCCCAGTCCTCACCCTCCGAGAACTTCTCCAGGATGCCCACAGTTTGCTGCATCTTTGCGTTGGATTCGTATACTTGTCGCCAGTTATTGTGTTCCTAACACAGATGAGACTGCACACAGGGAGGTTAAAGTGACAGTGACCTCAGTCTTTAGTAAGATACTCCAGAGTGAGGAGCAGGCCTTAAGGGCCGGCTTATATACAGTGCTCCCAAGGGATGCTGGGATCCCTTGGGACTTCAGGGGATGCACTCCCTGGTGGCGGAACATGGGAATGCATGCTTTACAGATACACAACAGTAGTGTATATGGATTTTAGCAAGGCTTTTCATAAGGTCCTACATGGCAGACAGGTCACAAAAGTAAAAGCCCATAAGATCCAAGGCAAAGTGGCAAGTTGGATCCAAAATTGGATCAGAGGCAGGAAGCAAAGTGTAATGATCGATGTGTGTTTCTGTGACTGGAATGATGTCTCAGTACTCGGTCCCTTGCTTTTTGTGGTATATATCAATGATTTAGACTTGAATGTAGGGGGTATGATTAATAAGTTTGCAGATGATACAAAAATTGGCTGTGTGGTTGATAATGAAGAAGAAAAATGTAGACTGCAGGAAGATATCAATGGACTGGTCAGGTGAACTGAACAGTGGCAAATAGAATTCAATCCGGAGAAGTGTGAGGTAATGCATTTGGGGAGGGCTAACAAGGCAAGAGAATGTATAATAAATGGTAGGACACTGAGAAGTGTAGAGGAACAAAGGGACCTTGGAGTGCATATCCACAGAACCCTGAAGGTAGCAGGCTAGGTAGATAAGGTGGTTAGGAAGGCATACGGCATATTTGCCTTTATTAACTGAGGCATAGAATATAAGAGCAGGGAGGTTATGCTTGATCTGTATAAAACACTAGTTAGGCCACAGCTAGAGTACTGCCTGCAGTTTTGGTCACCGCATTACAGGAAAGATGTGATTGCACTCGAGAGTGTATAGAGGAGATTTATGAGGATGTTGTCTGAACTGGAGAATTTTAGCTGCAAGGAAAGATTGTATACACTGGGATTGTTTTCTTTGGACCAGAAGAGGCTGAGGGGAGACCTAATTGAGGTGTATAAAATGATGAGGGGACTAGATAGAGAGGATGTCTGGTTACCTCTGGTGTCCCCCAAGGATCTATCCTTGGCCCCCTCCTATTTCTCATCTATATGTTTCCCTTGGCGGCATCATCCGGAAACACAGCGCCAGTTGCCACATGCACGCTGATGACACCCAGCTCTATCTCTCCACCAATTCTCTCAACCCCTCCACGGTCTCTAAATTGTCAGACTGCTTGTCCGACATCCAGTACTGGGTGAGCAGAAATTTTCTCCAATTGAATATTGGGAAAACCGAAGCCATTGTTTTCGGTTCCCTAGTCACTGACTCCATCCCTCTCCCCAATTTTTATCTGAGGCTGAACCAGACTGTTCGCAACCTTGGTGTCATATTTCATCCTGAAATGAGCTTTTGACCACATAGCCGCAGGATAACTAAGACCGCCTACTTCCACCTCCGTAACATCGCCCGTCTCCGCACTTGCCTCAGCTCATCCGCTGCTGAAGCCCTCATCCATGCCTTTGTTACATCTAGACTTGACTATTCCAATGCATTGCTGGCTGGCCTCTCACATTCTACCCTACGTAAACTGGAGGTCATCCAAAACTTGGCTGCCCATGTCCTAACTCGCACCAAGTCCCACTTGCCCATCACCCCTGTGCTCGCTGACCTACATTGGCTTCCGGTTAAGCAACGCCTCGATTTCACAATTCTCATCCTTATTTTCAAATCCCTCCATGGCCTCACCCCTCCCTATATCTGTAATCTCCTCCAGCCCCACAACTTCCCGAGATGTCTGCGCTCCTCTAATTCTGCCCTTTTGAGCATCCCTGATTATAATTGCTCAATCATTGGTGGGCGTGTCTTCTGTTGCCTAGGCTCCAAGCTCTGGAACTCCCTCCCTAAACCTCTCTGATGCTCTACCTCTCTTTTCTCCTTCAAGATGCTCCTTAAAACCTACCTCTTTGACCAACCTGCGCTAATTTCTATTTATGCGGCTCGGCGTCAAATTTTTATCTCATAATATTCCTGTGAAGCACCTTGGGACGTTTCACTATGTTAAAGGTGCTTTATAAATAAATACACGTTGTTGTTATATAGGAAGGACCTATTTCCCTTAGCAGAGGGGTCAATAACCAGGGCACATAGATTTAAAGTAATTAGTAGGAGGTTTAGAGGGGATTTGAGGAGAAAGATTTTCACCTAGAAGATGGTAGGGGTCTGGAACTCACTGCCTGAAAGGATGGTCGAGGCAGAAACCCTCATAGCATTTATAAAGTACTTGGATATGCACTTCAAGTGCTGTAACTTACAAGGATATGGACCAAGAGCTGGAAAGTGGGATTAGGCTGGATTGCTCTTTGTCAGCTGGCATGGACACGATGGGCCGAATGACCTCCTTCTGTGCTATAAAGTTCTATGATTTCTATGATTTGTGCTGCCTGCTAATTTGCATGATTGGTATATGCAGCCAGCACTAAACATGCTGTTGAGTGGTTGCATGCCTCAGTAGGGGGCTCAAGCTTGTGCAAGGCTAGCACCATTTAAAGCTAGCCTGCACTACTTAATGGGGAGGTGCATTCCAGTTGGAACTGTTTATGGCAGGGAGTCTGAGCAGGAAGAAGACTGAATTATGGCACAACTGGGGAGAGTGCGGGTTCCAAAGTTCAATGACCTCACATGAGTGGTCAAGGTCAGTGAATTCATCCTTAAATGCCTTGTCTCACCAACTGCACCACTAGCCTCAGCCAGTGATCAATGCACCACACCTCCATCACTCACCTACCAACAATCTCCATATATCACAACTCATACCTCACATTCATAGCTTCACCTCACCCTCACACACTTAACACTGTTGGGAGCCTCCCACCCACACCTCACAGCTTGCACACACTGCCAGCTTTCAACCAGTATGTATAGTATCGAGGATGACTTGGTTCCACACCAAAAAGGGATGAGTTCACAGGTGTTTCAATGAGGGACCTGACATTCTAAGTCCCGAACTACAACCTGAAGTTTGGAAGATGCCTGTGCGTGGATTCTTTTAATGTGGGGTGACCGTTGCACACCAGCCACCACACGGGCTTGACAGAGCTAGATCTTGATCCAGTGGCAAGGGTTAGCCAAGACGACTGGAGACCAGCTCTGCAGGATGAACCTAGTGCACATACATGTTCCAGGCATTCAACCACGACAGGCACATCACCAAACAGATTGCACAACCCTCACTGACACACTCCCCTCTCTTTTGCAGGACAAGTCAGTGCATAACCAGAGGCAGCAGGAACTAATTGGCGGGGAACAGACACGGCGGCATACACCAATGGAGGAGACAGTGGTCGTGGCCAGCAGCGGGGCTGAAACCATCGAAGATGACAATATCCTCACACCTGATCCTCCTTCTCGCATCCCACTTCCTCCTCATCCCACAATCCCTGACTTACAAGCTGCAGATGGTGTGAACATGAATCTCTTGCTTCACCACAACCCTACCCTTGTGCCTTTCTCCTTTCAGCAGAAGCCACCCAATGTCTGGGTGCTGCAGTGGAAGCTCAGACTGTTGTCGTGCAAGGCTCAGCTTTCTGCCACACAAGCTCAGACTGCTGCCATCATGGCTGTGGATACCAGTGTTCAAAGGGGCTTGCAGGCTGACGCAGCAGTTCAGCGATCTGTCTTCCAACAGATTACTTGGATTGCTGAGGCGCCGTCTCCAGGCGGAGTGGCAGTGGCTTCGTGGAGGACAAACCTGCTGTCCTCTCTCAGGCTGACAGCATTCATTCTCCCACCCCTGCCACTCCGCTAGTGCCCTTGCTGTTGCCTATCAGCCAGCCATCCTGGACTGCTGCCACCCGTGCCAAGGGGGTGCAGTCTGCAGCCGGGCCTTCTAGGCCCAGAGCTCCTCGAGGTGAAGGCCATCTGCAATCTCCCCCACTGAAAGTCAGCAGCCTTGCACCAGCATGCTGCAGACACTGGGGTAGCACTTCATAGGAGCACCAGGACAGGCAAAGGCACACGGAAAACAGGCACTGAGAGAATGTGCAAGGGTGATTAGTTGATGTTTGTATGCAATATGGCATGATTTCATTTATAAATTTAGTTTGGAATGTTTATTGTGTGTTGGCTTTTATTTTTGCATTGTGGCCACTGTGATAGTCAGTGACATAGGGAAGGTGTGGGACTGTTGATGAAATTGGAATTGGCATTGCGTTTATTGGGATCGTAGTCAGATGAGAAGATCATGGACAGCCCAATCAGAATGGGGCTGACTGGGTTGCCTCCTCGCTTACTCTTCCTCCTTCTGCTCCTCAGCTGGTCGCCATATAGCTGGCGGCAAGGGCTGTGTCCTCATAATGGCGAGGTTGTGCAACATGCAGAAGACACCAAAAACCTTGACACCTGCTCTGCCGAGTACTCCAGAGCGGTCCAGGCAGCGGAAGCGTCGCTTCAGCGCGCCAATGGTCTGCGCGATGATATTTTGTGTGACGGCATGGCTTTCACTGTATGCATGTTGCCCACATGTGCATGGGTTGCGTACTCGAGTTGTGAGCCGAGTGGTTAGTAGCTAACCTCGTCACCCAGGAACCTCCCTCTGGTTTGCTGTAGTGGCCCAAATGCAGATGGGACAACGGACTGCCGCAGAATGAAGGCACCAGGACGAATTAACTGTGCAGATAGCAGTTAACGGATATGATGTGGTTGCCATCACGGAGTCATGGCTCCAGGGTGACCAAGGCTGGGAACTCAACATCCAGGGGTATTCAACATTTAGGAAGGATAGACAGAAAGGAAAAGGAGGTGGGGTGGCATTGCTGGTTAAAGAGGAAATTAATGCAATTGTAAGGAAAGACATTAGCTTGGATGATGTGGAATCGGTATGGGTGGAGCTACGGAATTCCAAAGGGCAGAAAATGCTAGTGGGAGTTGTGTACAGACCTCCAAACAGTAGTGGTGATGTTGGGGAGGGCATCAAACAGGAAATTAGGGGTGCATGCAATAAAGGTGCAGCAGTTATCATGGGTGACTTTAATATGCATATAGATTGGGCGAACGAAACTGGAAACAATACGGTGGAGGAGGATTTCCTGGAGTGCATAAGGGATGGTTTTCTAGACCAATATGTCGAGGAACTAACTAGGGGGGAGGCCATCTTAGACTGGGTGTTGTGTAATGAGAGAGGATTTATTAGCAATCTCGTTGTGTGAGGCCCCTTGGGGAAGAGTGACCATAATATGGTGGAATTCTACATTAGGATGGAGAATGAAACAGTTAATTCAGAGACCATGGTCCAGGACTTAAAGAAGGGTAACTTTGAAGGTATGAGGCGTGAATTGGCTAGGATAGATTGGCGAATGATATTTAAGGGGTTGACAGTAGATGGGCAATGGCAGACATTTAGAGACCGCATGGATGAACTACAACAATTGTACATCCCTGTCTGGCGTAAAAATAAAAAAGGGAAGGTGGCTCAACCGTGGCTATGAAGGGAAATCAGGGATAGTATTAAAGCCAAGGAAGTGGCATACAAATTGGCCAGAAATAGCAGCGAACCCGGGGACTGGGAGAAATTTAGAACTCAGCAGAGGGGGACAAAGGGTTTGATTAGGGCAGGGAAAATAGAGTACGAGAGGAAGCTTGCAGGGAACATTAAAATGGACTGCAAAAGCTTCGATAGATATGTAAAGAGAAAAAGGTTAGTAAAGACAAACGTAGGTCCCCTGCAGTCAGAATCAGGGAAGTCATAACTGGGAACAAAGAAATGGCAGACCAATTGAACAAGTACTTTGGTTTGGTATTCACTAAGGAGGACATAAACAACCTTCCGGATATAAAAGGGCTCAGAGGGTCTAGTAAGAAGGAGGAACTGAGGGAAATTATTAGTCGTGAAATTGTGTTGGGGAAATTGATGGGATTGAAGGCTGATAAATCCCCAGGGCCTGATGGTCTGCATCCCAGAGTACTCAAGGAGGTGGCCTTGGAAATATCGGATGCATTGACAGTCATTTTCTAACATTCCATAGACTCTGGATCAGTTCCTATGGAGTGGAGGGTAGCCAATGTAACCCCACTTTTTAAAAAAGGAGGGAGAGAGAAAACAGGGAATTATAGACCGGTCAGCCTGACATCGGTAGTGGGTAAAATGATGGAATCAATTATTAAGGATGTCATAGCGGCACATTTGGAAAGAGGTGACATGATAGGTCCAAGTCAGCATGGATTTGTTAAAGGGAAATCATGCTTGACAAATCTGGAATTTTTTGAGGATGTTTGCAGTAGAGTGTACAAGGGAGAACCAGTTGATGTGGTGTATTTGGACTTTCAGAAGGCTTTCGACAAGGTCCCACACAAGAGATTAATGTGCAAAGTTAAAGCACACGGGATTGGGGGTAGTGTGCTGACGTGGATTGAGAACTGGTTGACAGACAGGAAACAAAGAGTAGGAGTAAATGGATACTTTTCAGAATGGCAGGCAGTGACTAGTGGGGGTACCGCAAGGTTCTGTGCTGGGGCCCCAGCTGTTTACATTGTACATTAATGATTTAGACAAGGGGATTAAATGTAGTATCTCCAAATTTGTGGATGACACTAAGTTGGGTGGCAGTGTGAGCTGCAAGGAGGATGCTATGAGGCTGCAGAGTGACTTGGATAGGTTAGGTGAGTAGACAAATGCATGGCAGATGAAGTATAATGTGGATAAATGTGAGGTTATCCACTTTGGTTGTAAAAACAGAGAGACAGACTATTATCTGAATGGTGACAGATTAGGAAAATGGGAGGTGCAACAAGACCTGGGTGTCATGGTACATCAGTCATTGAAGGTTGCATGCAGGTACAGCAGGCGGTTAAGAAAGCAAATGGCATGTTGTCCTTCATAGTGAGGGGATTTGAGTACAGAGACAGGGAGATGTTACTACAATTGTATAGGGCCTTGGTGAGGCCACACCTGGAGTATTGTGTACAGTTCTGGTCTCCTAACTTGAGGAAGGACATTCTTGCTATTGAGGGAGTGCAGCGAAGGTTCACCAGACTGATTCCCGGGATGGCGGGACTGACATATCAAGAAAGACTGGATCAACTGGGCTTGTATTCACTAGAGTTCAGAAGAATGAGAAGGGATCTCATAGAAATGTTTAAAATTCTGATGGGTTTAGACAGGTTAGATGCAGGAAGAATGTTCCCAATGTTGGGGAAGTCCAGAACCAGGGGTCACAGTCTAAGGATAAGGGGTAAGCCATTAGGACCGAGATGAGGAGAAACTTCTTCACCCAGAGAGTGGTGAACCTGTGGAATTCTCTACCACAGAAAGTAGTTGAGGCCAATTCACTAAATATATTCAAAAAGGAGTTAGATGTAGTCCTTACTACTCGGGGGATCAAGGGGTATGACGAGAAAGCAGGAATGGGGTACTGAAGTTGCATGTTCAGCCATGAACTCATTGAATGGCGGTGCAGGCTCAAAGGACTGAATGGCCGACTCCTGCACCTATTTTCTATCTTTCTATGTTTCTATGCTGTCAGGATACTGGGCATTCACCTGCATGATTCGCTGAGTATGGTCGCACCCCAGCTGGATGTTCAATGAGTGCAATCCCTTTCGGCTGCACTACATCTCCAAGTTGACATGTGGTGGCCCCAAAGAGTTGTGCAACATGTGAAACTTGCAATCTTCACAAAGCCACGTGCTCGCTCCACCCGCTGCATTCCGGCAAGAGAGAATTAAATGTAGTCAGCTCTCTTGCAATACAGAGCCTCAGTGACCTCCCTTTATGCAACAGTGGACGGCAAAATGTGTAAAGTCCTGACCTTGCAGTACAGACTTACACGAGGCACATGCTGAAGTCAAGGTCACTCTGGACCTGCACTTTATTTCACAGCTCTCGAGTGCCACACTTGCCTGAGACCTGCCTTTATATACCAGTGTGGAACAGGTATGTAGTGTCTCCTGCAAGTGCACCCCTGGTGGTAAAGTATGCTTGTGGTTACAGGTCATATCTAGTTACAGTCATGTATAGCATGGTAAGATGTGTGAGATACATGTAGTGTGAGATACATGACATCACCCTCCCCCAAGGTCTTATTGTCTTTATAGATTCAGTTTCTCAGGTGGTCTACGCTCTCGCGTGGAGCGTCTTAGTTGTGGTTCAATTGTTTGCCTTGGTGTCTATTTTTCTTTCGGTGTGATTGCTGGTATCCGGCCTAGGCTGTCTGTTTCGTTCAGTATGATTGCTGGTATCTCGCCTGGGCTGTCTGTTGAGACTGCCCTTTCCTCAGATTGTTCCCTCTGTCTGTCTACCAGGTGTGGTGTGAGTTCCACATTGTAGTCTGCCTCTGGTTCTGCAGTGTTGTTGGTGAATCTACTTTTTACTTGGTCTACATGCCTCCGGCAGCTTTGGCCATTGTCCATTTGTACAACCAGTAGCCTGTTTCCTTCCTTGCCTGTTACTGTCCCAGCAAGCCATTTGGGACACCTGCCATAGTTTAGCACAAACACTTTGTCTCCTATCTCATTCCACCTCCCCCTCGAATTTCGATCATGGTACTCAGTTAGCTTCCGGCGCTTTGCCTCAACAATTTCATGCATGTCTGGGAGGATTAACGAGAGCCTGGTCTTTAAGGTCCGTTTCATCAATAGTTGCGCGAGGGGAACCCCAGTCAAAGAATGTGGATGAGATCTGTATGCCAGCAACAGTTTCTAATGCGAACTTGGCCCCGAAAAGGTATTGGTGCATCTTTTTGACACCGTACACTCACGCGAGCGCCTCCTTCTCAACCATACCGTACCCGCGCTCTGCCAACGAAAGTGACCTGGAGGCATAAGCAATAGGTTGTAATTTACCCGCATCATTGACATGCTGTAAAACGCACCCGACCCCGTATGCTGACGCATCACATGTAAGAACTAGCTTTTTACCTGGGTCAAAAAAGGTAAAACACTGTTGGAACATAGAAGGTTGCGTGCCTTATTGAAGGCGCGAATTGCACCCCTTTCTGAGTAGTACGTGGAGAGGTTCCAACAACATGCTCAAGTTCTGAATAAAGTTCCCAAAGTAATTGAGTAGTCCGAGAAAGGCGCGCAGTTCCGAGACATTCCGGGGCCTGGGTGCCAGACGAATTGCTTTGGTTTTTGGATTCTGTTGGCCTGATTCCATCAGCGGCAATCCTTCTGCTCAAAAATTCAACCTCGGGCGCGAGAAACAGACATTTGGATTTCTTAACTCTTAGGCCTACCCGATCCAATCGACTTAGTACTTCCTCCAAATTGCGGAGATGGGAGTCGGTGTCCCTGCCCATGATGAGTATGTCATCTTGAAACACAACCGTCCCCGGGATGGACTTGAGCAGACTCTCCATGTTGCGCTGGAATATAGCAGCTGCCGACCTGATGCCGAATGGGCATTGATTGTACACAAAAAGGCCTCGATGTGTGTTGATGGTGGTGAGTAGCTTAGACTCTTCGGCCAGTTCTTGCGTCATATACGCAGATGTGAGATCTAGTTTTGTGAAAAGTTTTCCTCCAGCCAACGTGGTAAATAGGTCCTCTGCTCTGGGCAGCAGGTATTTGTCATGTAGGGAGACTCTGTTTATGGTAGACTTGTAATCCCCACAGATTCGTACGGATCCATCAGGCTTCATGACGGGGACGATGGGACTTGCCTAGTCCCTAAATTCCACGGGTGAGATAATGCCTTCCCGCAGAAGCCGTTCCAGTTCGTGTTCAATCTTTTCCCTCATCACATAAGGCACAGCTCTAGCCTTGTAATGGACCGGTCTGGCATCCTGTGTGATGTAGATTTTAACTTTAGCCCCTTTGAAGGTGCCCACACCTGGCTGAAAGAGATCTTCAAAACGATTTAGAACTGTTGAGCAGGAGGTCCGTTCCTCTGACGACATGGCGTGAACATCATCCTATTTCCAATTTAGTTTTGCCAGCTAGCTTCTCCCCAACAGTGCTGGGAGATCTCTGGGGACAATCCACAGGGGAAGTCGGTTCACCGTCCCTTTGTGTGTGACTGAGAGCATGGCGCTACCAAGGACTGGGACGATTTCTTTGGTATAGGTCCTTAGTTTGGTGTCGATCCTTGTGAGTTTTGGTCTGTTGCTTTTGTGCGGCCACAGCTGTTCAAATTGTTGGACGCTCATGAGAGATTGACAAGCTCCCGTGTCCAGTTCCATGTTGACGGGTATCCCGTTGAGTAGGACCCTCATCATTATTGGAGGTGTCTTGTTGTAAGAACAGTGGACATTGATCGTGTTGACCCGCTGTACCTCGGTGTCCCGGGCACTGTCCCCACCGTCTTCTGGTCCGCTTTCCGACCCTTCCGATTTGTATACCAGCCGAGCTGCTGTTTTTCTGCACATGTGAGCCAGATGCCCTGTATAGTTGCAGTTTCTGCAAACAGCATGCTGAAATCGACACCCCCTTGTTGAGTGCCTGCCCCCACATTTCCAGCACAGACCGCTTCCATTGTTTCCGAAGGATGAGCTGCGTCTGGCTGATCTCTCTTGAGCTTTTCTAAGTCTGTAGTTGATTGCTCACATTCTGGGTTGATGAGCTGTGAACGGCCGTTCATGTGGCCCTTGATGGCTTCTGGCGCCACTGCCTGCTGTTGAGGGCCTGCTCTCCTGCCTTTGTCTGTGTGTGGGCGTAGTGGCTTGTTTCACGCTGTGAACCCCTTGTTCCGATGTTTCGTTAGTTGTCGTACCCGAAGTATAGATCAACCTCGTTTCTTCTTCTTCTACCAATAATGTCTGTGCGACCAGTGCTGCTGCCTCTAGGGTCAAGTTCTTGGTCTCTATAAGCTTTCGGAACATGCCTGCATGGCCTATTCCTTCAATAAAAAAGTCTCTCAGTACTTCTCTCCTTAGTTCATCGGAGAACTCTCATAAACTAGCCAGCCTCCGAAGTTCCGCCATAAAGTCGGGTATGCTCTGGCCCACACAGCGTCTGTAGTTGTAGAACCTGTGTCTGGCCATGTGTAGGCTGCTTGCTGACTTCAGGTGGTCTCTCACCAGTGTGCTCAACTCCTCAAACCACTTGCTTGCTGGTTTCTCGGGTGCCAGCAGGTCCTTCATTAAGGCGTATGTTTTCGAGCCACAGCTGGTCAAGAGATGGGCTCTTCTCTTGACTGCCTTATCGTCGCCCAACCAGTCTTTGGTTACAAAGCTTTGCTGGAGCCTTTCTATAAAATCCTCCCAATTGTCTCCAGCATTGTATTTCTCATCTGAGCCGTTGGTAGCCATTCTGTGGATTCTGTGATCCCGTAACTTATCGCCACTATAAAGTCCTGACCCTGCAGTACAAACACATGCTGAAGTCAAGGTCACTTTGGACCTGCACCTTTATTTCACAGCTCTTGAGTGCCTCACTTACCTGAGACCTGCCTTTATATACTTGTGTGGAATAGGTATGCAGTGTCTCCTGCAAGTGCACCCCTGGTGGTAAAGTATGCTTGTGGTTACAGGTCATATCTAGTTACAGTCATGTATAGCATGGTAAGATACAGTTATATACAGTAGTGTGAGATACATGACAAAATGTCTCCAGCCTGGAAGGAGCCCGACGCATAAAAGTTAATCGCCATGTTCACCTTCACAGCCACTGGCAATGCAGCCCTCACCCTGCTCCGAGGTTGCAGTTGTGCTGTAGCTGGGGGCAGATTTCAGTGAGGACATCCTTGGTGAAAGACGCAGATACTGTTTGTCACTGAGGTTCAGGCAGGAATTTTGCTCCCTGAATACCCCGGGGGGATATAGCCTCCTGCTGAAAGCCCTTCTCTCCCTCCTCCTCCTCCCTCCTGCTCTGCGCGGCCTCCGCTCATTCTCCCGGTCATGCTGTAGGCCAAGTGGAATACCTACTACGGAACCCATGTCTGGGAGTGAGGGATCTGTGCGGGATCCTTGAAGTCAGGACAAAGTCCTTCAGCACCTGCCACACCACTCCCTGGAGACTCGAACAACTTTAAAGAACGTTAATAACCAGCAACACTTCCACAAATGCAGCAACAGCCAGTAGAAATCAATCGGCAACTAACCTGAGAGTGGTTGATGATCCCTTTAAATATCGCTGGTAAGGGGGTCCTTCCTGCTGCTGAATGTGTATTCAGGTATGCGAACTTAAGAGAGGACATTAGCTGGAGTGTTGAGCTCCAGAATGGCAGCGCTGGCGTCAAGTCAGCGTTGTCACGATCTGCCTACTGTGCCTACTTCCGGCGGACGTTCCCTGCGCACAGGCTAACACTCTCACCGTGATGGCGTCCAGTGCGGCATACACCGGAAGTGTGCGCGCTAGCCATGGATACCATTTTGGAACCTCAATGGCTGTCCTAGCGCCCAAACAAGTGCTACAGAGCCGAAGTCCGCGGCTTCAGACTCCAAGTCATTTATCTTACTCCCGGCCTTCGTTAACTCATCTATCTTGGTTTCCTACTGGGTCCTAAAGCCCGTTTATTATTTCTTCCCCGCCCCACCCGCCCCATCGATTTAGCTTTCTCACCATCCTTTTGCTCAACTTTATGTAGCTCTCTCTCAGACCAGGCAATTCTGTTTGATTCCCTAGTAGTGCTTAGGGAATGTGCTCTTATATAGACATGCTTCCAGTTGCTTTGCTCAAAAGGTTTAATGAATGCACCTTTTAAACGTCATCTAATATCAGGAGCAAGTGGGATCTGACTGTCTACAGACATTATTTCCAACATCAATCAGTGCTGTCTCTGTGGATCAGCCTCATTGCTTTGGATATATTGCATGCTTGCTGAGCAGATGTAAAATGTCCTGATCTTTTCAACTAATGTCACGGGAGTTATCTGCCGTGGCTTTCTTCCAAACTTAATTGACATAGCGACAGACTATTAAGTAACAATCCCACTTGCAGGATTTGTAGGTCAGGCTGCGTCGGCCCTTCAGTGCAGCTGTATTACGCTCAAGAATCTATGCGGGTACAGTTGATGATTCTCAATCTGCATTGCACAGGGTAACGTGTGGAATGAAACCAGGGGTACAATGTCCAGAAGCTGTTTTTTTCCCAACCTTACATTGAACTAGTGATGATACAAAGATGGGTGGGATAGCAAATTGTGAAGAGGACACAAAAAATCTGCAAAGGGATATAGACAGGCTAAGTGAGTGGGCAAACATTTGGCAGATGGAGTATAATGTGGGAAAATGTGAGGTTATCCACTCTGGCAGAAATAATAAAAAAGCTAATTATAATTAAAATGGAGCAACATTGCAAAGTGCTGCAGTACAGAGGGACCTGGGGGTCCTTGTGCATGAAACACAAAAAGTTAGTATGCAGGTACAGCAAGTAATCAGGAAGGCAAATGGAATGTTGGCCTTTATTGCAAGGGGGATAGAGTATAAAAGCAGAGCAGTCCTGCTACAACTGTACAGGGTATTAGTGAGGCCACACCTAGAGTACTGTGTACAGTTTTGGTCTCCGTATTTAAGGAAGGATATACTTGCATTGGAGGCTGTTCAGAGAAGGTTCACTAGGTTGATTCCAGAGATGAGGGGGTTGACTTATGAAGATAGGTTGAGTAGGTTGAGCCTGTACTCATTGGAGTTCAGAAGAATGAGAGGCGATCTTATCGAAACATATAAGATAATGAGGGGGCTCGACAAGGCGGATGCAGAGAGGATATTTCCACTCATAGGGGAAACTAAAACTAGGGGTATAGTCTCAGAATAAGAGGCCGCCCATTTAAATCTCAGATGAGGAGAAATTTCTTCTCTCGATGGGTTGTAAATCTGTGGAATTCTCTGCCCCAGAGAGCTGTGGAGGCTGGGTCATTGAATATACTTAAGGCGGAGATAGACACATTTTTGAATGATAAGGGAGTAAAGGGTTATGGGGAGCGGGCAGGGAAGTGGAGTTGAGTCCATGATCAGATCAGCCACAATCTTATTGAGTAGCGGAGCCAGCTCGAGGAGCCAGATGGCCTACTCCTGCTCCTATTTCTTAAGTTCTTTAAAATGCTTTGAGAGATCCTGAGGTCATGAAAGGTGCGATTTAAATGCAAGTCTTTTTTTTTATGAGGGAGTGATAGGATGCAACAATGGACGACTAACTATCCAAAGGTCATCTGGGATAAGGCGAACTGTGGTGATCAAAGGGAAGGCCTCATAGAATGCATGCAGGACTGTTTCTAACAGTACTGGATCGAGTCCTGGTTAACTAACTAGGAGGAGCAAGCAGGGAAACCTTCAAAGGGTTTACACTTAGAATCAATAAAGAGGGTCAAAAATAAATGTTTTGGACTGGAAACGAGCAACATTTTAGCGGGCAGAACAAAGGCTAATTGGAGGGAAATGTCACTAGAGGAAGGAAGCATGGAAAATATTGAAGTAGAAGATGGGTAGGGAAACCATCCCTCTCCACCTCTGCTGCTCTGCCTGCAATCTGTTCCCCTCAACCCACCCACCTCTCCCAGGAATTTCAGGGCCACAATATTTAAGAGGGAGTCAGACATACAATTGGAAAAGAGAAATATTAAAGGTACAGAGGAGGGATAGGGAACGGGGATTCGAGTAGATTCCATCAGTTGAAGAGTTGGCACCAGCGCAGGCACGATGGGGTGGAAGTTCGTCTTGGGTGCTTGAGCAAAGCGGATAATATCGAATCGGCTGTCCAGCATGCACCCAGCCTAATAATCAGTTGCTCTGATGTCAGTAGAGTTGAATATCGACTGGGTCCAATGGTCACCTCTCTCTCTCCTGTAGTGTTTATTCGATGCTATGAATAGACTGAAGTTCATTCAACCTTTAATATATGAGTCTTGCTTTGCTCTGAGTTAACTTTTCACCTTATCGAAATCAGAATATGGGACCTGAGTCATAAGTAACTCTTTAATATTTCATAACTGGCCTTTACAGGATGTTGTCAAGCTGTGCTACACGATGCGATTACATATTGTAAATAGGTTAGACTTTGACTCTTCCATTATTAAAGATTCCTCATTGAGTTTCTTCACGATCTTACAGGCTTTGGGGGAGAAATTCGGTCACGCCTCAGTTACGGCGTTAATCCAGACGGAGCAGGACTTTTAGCGTCTTGAAAAGGTTTGCGCCTCACGTCCAGAAAGTGGTCAGAATCGGTCGAAGAGCTGATAGGAGCGATAAATCAGCCGTTGTACACCAGAGCTTGGGGTGGCGGGGGGCGTGGGGGGGGGTTGCAGTTGATAACGAATGTTTGGTCAGAACATTTTGCAGACCCATTGCCCATGCCCCGAACTCCGAATCAGATCTGGGAAAAACCGAGTCTTAAATGCGCGGCATAGTAATGCACTCATTAAAGTTTTCAAAATCACTTGTTTTCAAGCTGTACTGTTCTGTCTGTCTGCCGCTGCAAACTCAGAGGCTCACGCACCGTGCTCTATGCAAACATTGCACTAACTGTGACCTCCGAGGGAAGCGTTTCCTCATCCCTTTAAGTAGCCACCAATTAACGATTCTGCAAGCCTGCACCGACTGTTTGTCCAGACGTTGTTATTGGCGGGCACCAATGAGGTGCACGCACCAAATTTAGTGACCGGGCACAAGCGTGGGCGTTGCACCAGGAATACGTCATGATCGGAGTGATCATCAGCAGCCGGTGCTAGGGTTTTCCGCCTCCGGTGAACCTCTAATCAATTTTCCATCAGGGCGCTAAAAGCTGCACTCCTGGTCGTGAAGCTCTAATGCTCACATTAACTGGCGGCTAACTGAGGCTATCGACAACTGAAACTCCAGCCTATTGTGTCCACACTTGATATACTTATTAAAGGAATTTGTTTTGGGTGTGGTGTATTGAAGCTGGCACACCCAGCATGATGGTGGTAGGATGTCAGTCCGTGCTCACAATTGCCTGCACGGTGAGTTCTGGGAGGGGAGCACTTGGGCGCACCGTCCACAGAGAAGGAGGGCATGTCCCCAGGACACTCCTGCCTGTTACAGACCAGGGAGCAGGTTGGCCCCTCTGGTGTAGAGAGAAATGCCTTCAATTGTAGAGCTCTTGACTCTGAGACAGAAGGTCGTGGATTCAAGCCCCACTCCAGCAACTTAAACACACAGATTGATGCTCCAGCGCAGCACTGAGGGAGTGCTGCACTGTCTGAGGTGCTATCTTTTGGATGAGACATTAAACTGAGGCCCTACCAGCCCCTCTTAAGCGGACATAAAAGGTCCCAGGGCAATATTTTGAAGAAGCAAGTTGTTATGTATGAATAAAGAGTCTGACTGGATACTGTGAGCTCAAAGTAAAGTGTGACCGTAGTCTTTTATTGCAGGTCTCCAGAGTGCCTCTCCAGCCTGTGAGGCCTCCTTAAGTACCTGTGCTCCCAAGGGATTGTGGGATCCCTTGCGGCCAGAGGATGAATCCTCTGGTGGCTATACAAGGTATATACAGGTTTACATATATAACAACACTACCCCGCCCAAAGCCAACAGTGTAACTATTTACAAAGTGAGCCAATCTGGTACCTTTCTTTCTCTGGTTGATCATCTCGGTGCAAATGCTGGTTTTGGTGAATCGTTTGTTGGACCCTTGCTGGGCTGCTGTGTAGCTGGCCTTGCTGGGCTGCCTGGTGTGGTGAGTCCTACTGGGCTGCTGCGGGTGATGGGTTCTGCTTCATGGCCAACCGCGGTGTCGGTTGCCACTGGTATGTATATTGGGAGGGTCAAAGAAGGTAGGGTCCAAAGTTGGTTGCTCAGGATAATCCGTGAATCTGAGTTTGATTTGGTCCAAGTGTTTCCAGTGAATGAGTCCATTTGAAAGTTTGACCCGAAACACCCTGCTCCCCTCTTTGGCCACAACAGTGCCGGGAAGCCACTTGGGACCTTGTCCATAATTCAATACAAGTACAGGATCATTGATTTCAATTTCACGTGACACATTTGCGCTGTCATGATATGTACTTTGTTGAAGTCGCCTGCTCTCTACCTGTTCATGTTGATAATGGCCCGTTGTCACTCACAAGGACATCAGGCAATCTGTGCATGGCAAACATAGCCCGCAGGCTTTCAGTAGTGGCAGCGGACGTGCTTGCCGACATTATCTCACATTCAATCCATTTGCAGTACGCATCTACAGCCACAAGCAACATTTTACCCCAAAACGGGCCTGCATAGATGGACCCTGGACCACGGTTTGGAGGGCCGAGACCATAAACTTAGTGGCGCCTCCCTGGGTGCATTGCTTAACTGCGAGCATGTGTTACATTTGTGAACGCAGGATTCTAAGTCCACATCGATACCGGGCCACCACATGTGGGATCTGGCTATCGCTTTCATCATTACAATGCCTGGGTGAGGTCACTGATGAAAGTGTCCCTGCCCTTCTTGGGGACCACTACCCGATTACCCCACAGAAGGCAGTCTGTCTGTATCGACATTTCATCTTTGCGCCGCTGGTACGGCTTTATCTCTTCCTGCATTTCCACTGGGACACTGGACCAGCTCTCGTGAAGCACACAATTTTTTACTAGGGACAGTAAGGGGTCCTGGCTTGTTCAGGTTCTAATCTGTCGGACTGTGACGGGAGATTGCTCACTCTCGAATGCTTCCACAACCATGACTAAATCTGCGGGCTGTGCTATTTCCACCCCTGTGGTGGGCAATGGCAGTCTCATGAGAGCATCGGCACAGTTTTCTGTGCCTGGCCTGTGGCGAATGGCGAGGTTGTATGCGGACAATGTGAGCGCCCATCTCTGGATGCAGGCCGATGCATTCGTATTTATCCCCTTACTTTCAGAAAAGAGGGATGGTCAGTTTCCAATTCAAATTCGAGCCCAAACAGATATTGATGCATTTTCTTTACCCTACAAACACATGCTAACGGCTTCTTTATCAATCATGCTGTAGGCTTGCTCAGCCTTAGACAGACTTCTGGATGCATAAGCAACTGGTTGCAATTTCCCAGATTCATTAGCTTGTTGCAATACACACCAGACGCCGTGTGACGACGCATCACATGCTAGTACCAAACACTTACATGGATCATACAACACAAGCAATTTGTTTGAGCATAACAATTTTCTAGCTTTTACAAAGGCATTTTCTTGGCTTTTGCCCCATACCTATTTGTCTCCTTTACGCAGTAAGGCATGCAGCTCTAACAGTGTGCTGAGACCCGGTAAGAAGTTACCAAAGTAGTTCAGGAGTCCTAGAAATGACCGCAGCTCCATCACGTTCTGTGGCCTCGGTGCATTCTTGATTGTCTCCGTCTTCGAATCGGTGGGCCTGATGCCATCCGCCATGATTCTTTGCCCCAGGAATTCCAGTTCAGGTGCCAGGAAAATACACTTCAATCGTTTTAACATGAGCCCTACGTGGTTGAGTCGACTAAGAACCTCCTCCAGGTTCTGCAGATGCTCGACTATGTCCCGACGTGTAATCAAGATGTCGTCCTGGAAGACCACCGTGCGAGGGACCAACTTCAGTAAGCTTTCCATGTTTCTCTGGAATATCACCGCAGCTGATCGAATTCCAAATGGGCATCTGTTATAAATCAAAAGACCTTTGTGCATGTTGATGCAGGTGAGGCCCTTCAATGATTCCTCCAGCTCCTGCGTCATGTAGGCCGAGGTCAAGTCCAGCTTCATGAACGTATTTCCTCCCGCCAGCGTAGAAAAAAGGTCATCAGCCTTTGGTAGTGGATATTGATCCTGCAGGGAGAAATGATTGATAGTTACTTTGTAATCACCACAGATTCTGACGGTGCCATCTCCCTTGAGAACTGGAACAATCAGACTGGCCCACTCGTTGAATTCAATCGGCGAAATGATGCCCTCTCGCTGCAGCCGGTCGAGCTCAATCTCTACCCTTTCTCTCATCATGTACGGTACTGCTCTCGCCTTGTGATGGATGGGTCGTGCCCCCGGAATTAGGTGGATCCGCACTTTTGCTCCTTGCAACTTCCTGATGCCTGGTTCGAGCAGCGAAGGGAACTTGTTTAAGACCTGGGCACACGAAGTGTCGTCAGCGAACGAGAGCGCCCGGACATCGTCCCAGTTCCAGCGTATCTTTCCTAGCCAGCTCCTGCCGAGCAGCGTGGGACCATCGCCCGGTACCACCCAGAGTGGTAGCTTGTGCACTGCTCCATTGTAGGAGATCTTTACAGTAGCACTGCTGATTATGGGAATCAGTTCCTTTGTGTAAGTTCTCAGTTCTGTGCGAATGGGAGTCAAGACTGGCCTTGAGGCCTTGCTGCACCACAATTTATCAAAAGTCTTTTTGCTCATAATGGACTGGCTCACACCCATGTCCAGCTTTATTGACACCGGGAGTCCATTTAATTCAATCTTCAGCATTATCAGGGGACACTTTGTGGTAAATGTGTGCACCCCATATACCTCTGCCTCCTCGGTCTGAGGCTCTGATTCATCGTGATCCGCCATGGATCTGTCCTCCTCTGCAACATAGTGGTTTGCAGGATTAACAGGGTTTGCAGCTCGCCTGCACATATGTTGAAGGTTTCCCATTATTCCACAGCCCTTGCAAACGTATCCTTTGAAGCGGCATGAATGGAAACGATGATCACCCCCGCAGCACCAACAAGGCGTTAATGGCCTTGCATTCATCACCCTTGATGGTGGACTCTGAGACATCTGCGGACGTGCAGCTGCAGGTATGTGGGGCCTGCCCTGTACGTTGCGATTTGAAAACAACATTACTTTGTTCACAGTACTTGTAGCAGCACTCATGTGCTGAGAGATTTGCTTAGTATTGTCACTGGTGGAAATGAACGCCTGGGCTTTCGCTATGGCTTTACTCAAGGTTGGGGTCTCTACATTCAAAAGTTTGCGAAGTATCACTTCATGGCCAATGCCAAGTATGAAAAAGTCTCTGAACATGTGCTCCAAATGTCCTTCAAATTCGCAATGTCCTGCAAGGCGTCTTAGCTCGGCGACATAACTCGGCACTTCCTGGCCTTCAGACCTTTTGTAGGTGTAGAACCGGTACCTCGCCATCATAATGCTTTCCTTTGGGTTCCGGTGCTCCCGGACCAGTGTGCACAAATCATCGTACAATTTTTCTGTGGGTTTCGCTGGAGCAAGCAGATTTTTCATGAGGCCATATGTTGGTGCCCCGCAGACAGTGCAGAGAATCGCCCTTCGTTTGGCAGCGTTCACTTCTCCTTCCAGCTCGTTGGCCATGAAGTATTGGTCGAGTTGCTCCACAAAGGTTTCACAATCATCTCCCTCTGAGAATTTCTCCAGAATACCCACTGTTCTCTGCATCGTTGGGTTTGTCATCTATATCTCGTCGCCAGTTGTTGTGTATGAATAATGAGTCTGACTGGATACTGTGAGCTCAAAGTATAGTGTGACCGTAGTCTTTTATTGCAGGTCTCCAGAGTGCCTCTCCAGCCTGTGAGGCCTCCTTAAGTACCTGTGCTCCCAAAGGGATTATGGGATCCCTTGGGACTCCAGGGGATGAGCCTTCTGGTGGCTATACAAGGTATATACAGGTTTACATATATAACAAGAGTCCTGGCTAAGATTTATCCCCCAACCCACACCTGCATATATATATACAAAAGCAAAATACCGCGGATGGTGGAATCTGAAATAAAAACAGAAAATGCTGAAAATACTCAGCAGGTAAAGCAGCATCTGAGAGAGAAACAGAGTTGACGTTTCAGGTCGATGATCCTTCATCAGAATAGACACAGATGCTGCCTGACCTGCTGAGTATTTCCAGCATTTTCTGTTTTTATTACCTACAAATAGATTATTTGGTCATTTAACTCAATGCTGTTTGTGGAACCTTGCTGTGTGCAAATTGGCTGCCTCATTTCCTACAACAGTGACTACACTTCAAAAAGTATTTAATTTCTGTAAAGCACTTTGGGATGCTCTGAGGTCGTGAAAGGCGTTATAGAAATGCAAGTCTTTCTTTCTTACTGTATATGGAATTATTTCAGGCTGAGGGATGTTATTAGTCCAACCAATATTCAACTTTGGAAGCTTTTGGCAGATGACATGTCTATGCACTCAGATATCTCACTATCTCAGTCTATATTTGCTCTTCGAACCTTCAATCCCAATTCTAAACAGACTTGATTAATGTGTAAATGAGTAAAAGATACTTGCGAGTTGACCTACATACTCGAGCGGATCCTGTTGGAGTCCGTTGTAGGCCTCAGTCTCCTAGCAACAGCCACTCCTCAGCTGGGACTGGAAGTTGCAAACTGGAAAGAGGTTTATATTAAAAGTTGAGTCATTAATTTGAGCCTTGAATACATTTCACATAATATGCCTTGTCAGCTCCTGCTAAAAGGTAATCAGCCATACAATCTATTTTAGAATCAATTGGCTGAAGCCACTAATTTCTGAGCCATCACCTTCTCTCCCATGAACCTTTAAATCAATCTGATAGCACACGTGCGGTGGTGACACTGCAGTTTGTCCCTTACCCCTTAGCCACATTCTGTGTAGCTCTAGCGTACCGTGGGCAGTACTGGGCAAGTCTTGGTCGCCAACTCTCCAGGATTGTCCTGGAGTCTCCAAGAATTAAAGATTAATCTCCCAGAAATGCTGCAAGCAACCCAGGGAATAACATCATCGGGGCCATTAAAACATTTTGCATATTTTTAAAAAAATTATTTATTATTAGTTATAAAATATCAGAGATGGGAGAGAAAGGGCTGTTTGATTGACAGCTGAAAATCATCGAATCAGGAATGAAGGGTCCATTCGCTTTCCAATTGGTGTGGGAAGACGAGGAGCAGTGACCAATGGTAGGGCTGGGTGGTTGGAGGTGGGAGGTCATGTGCTGAAACCTCCAGGGATAGGTCCAATCAGAGTTGGCTACCCTAGGTCAGTGTGTCGGTTTGGGAGCTGGAAGTGTGGGCCTTGCATTGACTATAAGAATGTCAAACTTCCGTCTGAATTTGTTTAGTCTGCGATTCTTCAGATTTGTTGAAGATCACATATATGGATTGCAGTACTGAACTTCTTACATTTACATAGTACCTTTAACGTATTAAAGCGTAATAAGACATCGAGCCACATTAAGAGATATTAGATCAGGTGAGTCAAAGAGATAGGTTTTCAGGAGTAGAGAGAGGTAGAGAGGTTGAGGGAGGAAATTCCAGAGCTTAAGGTCTAGACGGCAGAAGGCACCGCCGCCAATGGTGGAGCGAAGGAAATGGGGGATGCATAAGAGGCCAGAATTGGTGGAACACAATTGGTCTACACACATTCCATGTACGAGCCCTCGTGGTGGAGATTTTTGTTCTTGTCAGGCTGGGCAGGAGTTAACCGAAGGCCCCAAAGGTGAAAGGTCAGTGTCCAATCTAGGTCAGCACTTTCTTATTGGGCACTTATACTACGATTCCCCATTTTGCACTTTGATTGAGAAATTGCTGAAGTTGATAAAGGGAGCCAAGGTAGTGGGGTCCTTTAAAGACCGGAAGAGTGGAAGAAGTTAACTGCCTTCAAATACACAGCTATTGTCACATTCACTGAATATATGAAGAGCAGACAGAAGCTAAATGTATAGTTCAGTGAAAATATAGAGAAGCCTGGATCCTAGATAAGGCTTGAGTTACTTGGCAGTAACTGAAACGGACCACATTGCTGAGACAGAAAATTGCCCTTGTATTTTGACTCAAGGACGGTAGTTTTAATTGATAGTTGACCTGAGATAATCAGTATCATACATCTCGAAGCCAAACACCATTACGAGTTATGCTCCTGGCTAGCAGCAAAACTAATCAATCATTATTAATGAATTGGACAGCATTTGAAAGGAAATCTATCTAAATAATGTTAAATATTTAACATTTTTTTTTACTGACTATTGTCTTTCTCAAGCTGAAGCATGTTATCACTGAGAACGGAATACCTTTCTATTTTGTCACTCACTGTCAGCATCAAGCACTCCTAGGTTGGGCATAGCACGGGGTAGATGCATGGTAAAGCTCCCCCTAAACTGTCCCATCAAACATTCTTAGGTCGCGTATAGCTCAGGTTAGATGCAGAATAAAGTTCCCCCTCAACACAGTTGCCCTGACAACATTCCCATATCTCCCAAAACCTAAAATATTGGACCATTGTGACAACACCATCTCCTACAGCTATCTAACCATGCAGTGCCTGATCACAGAGTGCTAATGCTGATACTGGTAACCAGCACTGAGGTCTTTCACTGTTTAACAAACACAAAATTCACAAAATAAACAATCAAGTCATGTTCTAATCTCCAACTCTGGCAGGGATCCGCAGCTCTGGGAACGAATGCAGAAAATGCTGAAGGTGTTATGTGATACTTTTTATAATTAATTTCAATGGCTGGAAAATCATGTGCTGCACACACCTGAATGTTTAATAAGCTCTCTGGGGAGGCCTGCCTGCCTGCCTGGTGGGAGCACTATGTCAGAAAGCTTGGTGTGCATGAATGGAATTAAAAATTCATTCTCGGGATGTGGGCGTAGCTTGCAAGGCCGGCATTTATTGTCCATTCCTAGTTGCCCCTCAGAGGTTTGTGGTGAGTTTTCTCCTTGATACGACTGAATGGTTTGCTAGGTCAAAGCAAAATTCGGTCAGGCAGAGTCAGCATGGATTTATGAAGGGGAAATCATGTTTGACAAATTTGCTGGAATTCTTTGAGGATGTAACTAACAGGGTGGATAAAGGGGAAACAGTGGATGAGGTGTATTTGGACTTCCAGAAGGCATTTGACAAGGTGCCACATAAAAGGTTACTGCACAAGATAAAAGTTTACGGGGTTGGGGGTAATATATTAACATGGATAGAGGATTGGCTAACTAACAGAAAACAGAGAGTCGGGATAAATGGTTCATTCTCTGGTTGGCAACCAGTAACTAGTGGGGTGCCGCAGGGATCAGTGCTGGGACCCCAACTATTTACAATCTATATTAACGACATGGAAGAAGGGACTGAGTGTATTGTAGCCAAGTTTGCTGACGATACAAAGATGGGAGGAAAAGCAATGTGTGAGGAGGACACAAAAAATCTGCAAAAGGACATAGACAGGCTAAGTGAGTGGGCACAAATTTGGCAGATGGAGTATAATGTTGAAAAGTGTGAGATCATGCACTTTGGCAGAAGAAAATCAAAGAGCAAGTTATTATTTAAATGGAGAAAAATTGCAAAGTGCTGCAGTACAGCGGGACCTGGGAGCACTTGTGCATGAAACACAAAAGGTTAGTATGCAGGTGATCAGGAAGGCCAATGGAAACTTGGCCTTGGCAAAGGGGATGGCGTATAGAAGCAGGGAAGTCTTGCTACAGTTATACAGGGTATTGGTGAGGCCACACCTGGAATACTGCGGGCAGTTTTGGTTTCTGGGGTTTTATTGAGCCTTGTGAACATCACATGACTGGCTAAGCCACTCACAACTCAACAGCTCAACAAACCTGTGAACATACTCACAGGCGCATACATTACAGTATGGAACTGGAATCACATATAGGCCAGACCGGGTAAGGACGGCAGGTTTCCATCTCTGAAGAACATCAGTGAACCAGTTGGGTTTTTATGACAAATGGACAGCTTCATGACCACTTTTACTGCGACCACCTTTATGTTTCCATGTTATTTTTTAACTGAAATCAAATTCTCTAACCGCCATGGTGGGATTTGAACTCACGTTCTCTGGATTACTAGTCCAGTAACATAACCAGCATGCTACTGTATAGTATTATTTCCCTCGCCCGCTGCACTCTGAACCCCAGAGAGCCCAGGTGTAGCATTGCTTATACTGTTATAAATATAAGGAGCGGCGAGCGGCGTGGAGGTCCCGACCTCCGAGAGACCATCAGCGGCAGGTCGGGGCCATAAAAGGAGCGGCGAGCAGTGGCCATGAGTAGCGTGGAGGCATACTACTCCAAGGAGCAGCGCGAGCTGGTGCAGGAGGGTGACAGCAGCGAAGAATGATGTCACGAAAGGTCCAGGTCGGTGATTGGAGCGTGGGCAGATACAGCAGGAGTGGTGAGAGACTGTGGAGGGGTGTGATCGGGGCCTTGGGGAGGCATGAGTTCGGGGCCAGGGGCCCAGGGGCAGCACGGGCGATTATGTGTGCGCACTAGGTCCGTGCAGCAGAGCTGGTCTCCAGTTGTCTTGGGTAATCCTTGCCACTGGACCAAGACCTAGCTCTGTCAAGCCTGTGTGGTGGCTGGTGTGCAACGGCCACCACACGTTAAAAACATCCACTCATAGGCATCTTCCACCCTTGAGGATGTAGTTCAGGTCCTTCATTGAAACAGTTGTGAACTCATCCTTTTTTGGCATGGAAGCAAGTTATCGTCATTTCGAGGGACTGCCTATGATGATGCTATAGTATTAGTATTAGGCAGTCCCTCATGTCGAGGATGACTTGCTTCCACACCAAAATAAAAATGAGGGACCCAATATTCCAGGTCCCGAGCTATATCTTGAAGGGTGGAAGATACCTGTGCGTGAATTCTTTTAACGTGGAGTGGCTATTGCACACCAGCCAGCACACAGGCTTGACAGAGCAAAGTTTTGGTCCAGTGGCACGGATTATCCAAAACGACTGGAGACCAAGCTTTGCTGAGCCGCTCCTGGGTCACGACCCTATTGCTCATCTACTCCCTACTCCGACCCCACCGATCCCGGGCCACAACCCCACCGTTCCCGGGCCTCAACATCATCGATCCTCCACTGCTCACCGCCTCCGATCACTGTTCCCTGCTGGTCTCGATCTCCGCTCCTCGCTGGACTCGATCTCTGCTCCTCACTGGTCCTGATCTCTGGGCCCCGCTGGACTCGATCGCTGCTCCCTGCTCCCCGCTGGATTGGAACGCCGCTCCCCGCTGGGCTCCATCACCGCTTCCCACTGGTCCCGATCTCTGGGCCTCGCTGCTCCTCCTCCACCTGGGTCCCGACCCCGCCGTTGGTCTCGTTCATCTCCAATTGGCTGCCTGGACTCCGATGATGTCAATCCAGTCGCCCTCCTAGAATCTGTTGCACTCCTGGACCAGCTCGCGCTGCTCCCTGCAGTGGCTGGCTCCTCCTTTTATCCCCGACCTGCCGCGATGGTATTTTCTCGCGTGCTACTGTACCCACATGATGTCATAATTCTTCAATGATTTTATGTAGGAGTTTCACCAATAAACTGAAATGACCAGATAATTCCTGCTATCTGGAGAATGCTTCTGTGCAGAGAAACAGATGGAGTGGACATGGCGACATTGGGTTTGGGAGGGGAGGGGATGGGGGGCCAAGTTGTGTTGAGGCTGCAAAGGAGCGGTGAACTGACAGGTTTGTGGGGTTGAAATTTGCCCTTTCACAACTTGTCATTGGTGGGATTTGAACTCACTGATCCTGATATTAAGAGGGAGGTGGGATGGGAGCAGAGGAACTCGATAACGGGCGATGAACTCGGCAAGGCTGGGCACCTGGAGGCCTGGCTGATCTTAACAGCTGGGCCTCATTTAAATCATTCTTCGCGGGCTCCTGCTGCACACCTGGCCTGATTGACTGCCCAGTGAAGGCGGTCCCCATCAGTCAGTGGTAGGAGGGCTTTGCAGGAGATAGAGAATTAGGGG
Organism: Pristiophorus japonicus; assembly: GCF_044704955.1. Classification (NCBI taxonomy): domain Eukaryota; kingdom Metazoa; phylum Chordata; class Chondrichthyes; family Pristiophoridae; genus Pristiophorus; species Pristiophorus japonicus. The sequence goes on along the minus strand of NC_091980.1, from coordinate 176,551,309 downwards.
TTCCATGGAGAGCGGGGATGGTGGGGGGTGGGGAGGGTTGTCCTATGACTCTTTGAGTGGCCTGGGAGAAGCACTTCTGCTCCTCCCTGGCCCACCAAGAGTTCTAAAAGAAACAGACCTTTAATACGTACCTTGACCAGTTGGCACCACCCACCTGTGATCTGCTGCATGGGCGGCTGACAGTGCAGGACTCCTCCTGATGGCCAGATATTCTACGTTGTGGTGGTGATGATGTCATCGGGGCCCCGCCCACCTTTTGCGGGTTTGCAAAAGTTTAAACAGCCGGAGGTAAAATCGGGGCCCATCTCTGGGCTGCTCCCTCTGCATGTGGGAAGGATAGAAGATGGAAGTCTAAGCTCCTTGGCCACAAGATGGGTGCTAGGAGTTGTAGTCTAGATTCTATCCTCAGAGTGTCGGGACTAATCTGGGTGGGCCGGGTCGTGAGGTATTGAGGAAGGTGTACTCAAATGCAAGTGCATTTCATAAGGCCCTTCAGGGCACATAGGAAAAGGCTCCACACTCTATCTGATCAATCCCAACAAACAATACCTCTTCATCACCCCATTCAAATTCTTTTTATACATATTTCTTCTTTCGATGTTGACAGCGCAGCATTTGTTGCCCAGCCATAGTTGCCCTCAGATGCTCTGGGACCCCACCAGTGACCAATACCTATACAGAGCTGCTAACATACCCCTGTCTATGTGAATGCAACCTATTTGCTATTCTACCTAAGATCTACCTGACAATCTCACAAGATGCAGCGTTACTTAACATCTTTCTGTGTGGCTCATTATCAAAGACCTTTTGTGTTATGTATGTAAACATTGTAACTGTGTAAGACTTGCCACTAGAGGACGCAACTGTTGGAGGCCCAAGGGTCACCTGCACTCCTCATGCAAGGGAGTATAAAAGGTTGTCTGTCATGCTGCTTAGGCACTCTGGAGTTGTGTTAAAGAGACTAAGGTCACATCAGTTTTAGCTCACAGTACTCAGTCTTGTGGAGTTCTTCCATATCTAACATTTTGGGGAATAAAAATCAAGACATACAACGGCCCAGAAATTGCGGTTGGAGGCTTCCCGCGGCAGATGCCTCTGATTGCAAAAAAAATTGTGAAAATACCTGATGGTCCCGGATGAACGAACACTTCTGCTCCGAGGCCTAGATGCACAGCCCAGCGCTGAGGCCCATGCATCCCAAGAGCGTAAGTGCATCCTGGGATCGTGCTGGCTGGACCACCAATCACAATGAAGTATTTTCTCATTGATTGTAATGGGAGCTGCGTTTGTACAGAGCTGCCATTACTATGAATGGAAATACCTCCAAAACAAAGGAAACACAATACATAAATTAAAAAACACCTTTAAATTAAGAGAAATTGAATTAAAGTAAATGTTTTTGAAAAAAATATATGTTTTTAACTTTTTTAATATGTTTTAATAGTGTTAAAAATAAATTTACCTTAATGGACAGGGTTTTGAATATAAAAATTAGTCATAAAATTTATTTTTTCTATCTTTTAAAACTCTTATGCTGGTAAAAGCAGGCCTTACCAGGCATAAGAGTTTTAAGCATATTCACTGGGCAGGAGTTGGGCAAATGGCCCAACTCTCTGCCTGCGGAGACCCTTTACTTTCGCATTCGTATGATCTGTCAAAATAAATTTTAACAGATCACAAGTGCTGGGTTTAAGTGCATGAACAGTGCATGCCTAACCCTTCGGGCCCGTGCACACACCCGGAGAGGTCGCAGTCTACTGCCCAATATATATACCATCCTCCATCATCCATCCATTTTTAGAACCTCTTCAAAAGGTTCAATAAGTTTGGTCAAACAGGAACTCCCTTCTCCAGAGACCACGCTGGGCCTCCCTAATAACCTCAGCTCTTCCTAGATAATCATACACTGCACCTCTAATAATTACTTCTAAGTGAAAGAAAGAACTTGCATTAATTTAGCACCTTCGACGACGTCCCAAAGCACTTTACAGCCATTGATGTACTTTTGGAAGTGTTGTAATGTAGGACATGCAGCACCCAATTTGCGAACAGCAAGGGCCCACAAACAGCAAAGTGATGATGATCAGATACTCTGTTTTGGTGATGTTGGCTGAGAAAAATTATTGTCTCGGTCATCGGGAGAATTCTCCTGCCCATCTTCAAAATAGTGCAACGAGATCTTTTACATCAGCCTGAGAGGGAAGATGGACCTCAGTTTAACGTCTCATCCAATAGTGCAGCATTCCCTCACTGCTGCACTGGAGTGTCAGTCTGGATTATGGGCTCAAGTCTCAGGAGTGGGCCTTGAACCACAACATTCAGACTCAGAGGCGAGTGAGGGTTACCACTCTGCCACGGCTGATTAGTCCTATATCATCATCATAGGCAGTCCTTAAGGAAGGATATACTTGCATTGGAGGCTGTTCAGAGAAGGTTCACTAGAAACATAGAAACATAGAAAATAGGTGCAGGAGTAGGCCATTCGGCCCTTCGAGCCTGCACCACCATTCAATATGATCATGGCTGATCATGCAACTTCAGTACCCATTCCTTGTTTCTCTCCATACTCCTTGATCCCTTTAGCCGTAGCGGCCACATCTAACTCCTTTTTAAATATATCTAACGAACTGACTTCAACAACTTTCTGTGGTAGAGAATTCCACAGGTTCACAATTCTCTGAGTGAAGAAGTTTCTCCTCATCTCGGTCCTAAATGGCTTACCCCGTATCCTTAGGCTGTGACCCCTGGTTCTGGACTTCCCCAACATCGGGAACATTCTTCCTGCATCTAACCTGTCCAATCCCGTCAGAATTTTACATGTTTCTATGAGATCCCCTCTCATTCTTCAAAATTCCAGTGAATATAAGCCTAGTCGATCCAGTCTTTTTTCATATGTCAGTCCTGCCATCCCGGGAATCAGTCTGGTGAACCTTCGCTGCACTGCCTCAATAGCAAGAATGTCCTTCCTCAGATTAGGAGACCAAAACTGTACACAATATTCAAGGTGTGGCCTCATCAAGGCCCTGTACAACTGCAGTAAGACCTCCCTGCTCCTGTACTCAAATCCTCACGATGAAGGCCAACACTAGGTTGATTCCGGAGATGAGGGGGTTGACTTATGAAGACAGGTTGAGTAGGTTGGGCCTATACTCATTGGAGTTCAGAAGAATGAGAGGTGATCTTATTGAAACATATAAGATAATGAGGGGGCTCGACAAGGTGGATGCAGAAAAGATATTTCTACTCATAGGGGAAACTAAAACTAGGGGAGGTAGTCTCAGAATAAGGGGCCGCCCATTTAAAACTGAGATGAGGAGGAATTTCTTCTCTCAGAGGGTTGTAAAGCTGTGCAGGCTGGGTCACTGAATATATTTAAGATGGGGATAGACAGATTTTTGAGCGATAAAGGAGTAAAGGGTTATGGGGAGTGGAGTTGAGTCCATGATCAGATCAGCCATGATCTTATTGAATGGCGGAGCAGGCTCGAGAGCCAAATGGCCTACTCCTGCTCTTATTTCTTATGTTCTTATGATCCTTGGCATCCCTATGGAACACAGATTTGATCCCTGATAGCATAGTAGAAAGGGGAAGAGGCTGCTGCGATTGATTCCGTCTCCTAATCCCTGGAAGTCCCCTAATTGTGGTGGGACTTTTCAAACCAATGATGGTTCCTTGTCCCAGTGATGAGTGACACATATATTACATCTAATGAGCTGCTGTTAATGTAATTTTGTCCTACGGGAAAACAGGGACAACAGAGAAGGAGTTGCTCACCTAATACAGACAGGCACATTGAGGGGCCTCAGTTATGTGGAGAGACTAGAGAAGCTGGGACTGTATTCCTTAGAGCAGAGAGGGTTAAGGGGAGATTTGAAAGAGTTGTTCAAAAATATGAAGGGTTATGATTGAGTTAATAAGGAGAAACTGTTTCCTGTGGCAGAAGGGTCAGTAACCAGAGGGCAAGATAGAGTGGTTCCTGGAATGCAGTGGATTGTGGATATTCTAATTCCATTTTTGACCAATTGCTGTGAGGATGGACATGGCGGGTGACCAATGGTGGAAGAAGGGGGCGGGGCAGTTGGAGGTGTGAGGTCATGTGATGAAACCTTCCAGAATACAGTACAAGCAGAGACGGCAACCCGAACAGGTACTCATCGATGTTGCATTTGAACATGTGCTTGCTTGCATCCCGGGGGGGTAAATTTCCTCAGGGATTCTCCTGATCAGCCAACGTTACTTCGGCGGAAGCCCCATTTATGCACATAAGCCCAAGTATTCCCGACACCGGTCTCTAAAATCGGATTGTATTTTTATACCTGGGATGAGGAACTTCAGTTATGTGGAGGCACTAGAGAGGCTGAAATTGTTCTTCTTAGGGCAGAGAAGGGAGATCAATAGAGGTGTTCAAAATAATGAGGAGGTTTGGTAGAGTCGATGGGGAGAAACTTCTTTCCACTGGAGGAGGGTCGTTAACCAGAGGACACAAATATAAAATAATAAACGAAAGAACTGGGAGGAGATGAGGAGAATTTTTTATGCAGCGAGAAGTTATGATCTGGAACACACTGCCTGAAAGGGTGGTGGAAGCAGATTCAATACTAACCTGCAAAAGGGAATTGCATATACAGTATACTTGAAAAAGAAACATTTTCAGGGCTTTGGGGAAAGAGTGAAGGAGTGGGACTAATGGGAGAGCTCTTTCACAGACATAATGGGCCAAACCTGTTTCTTCTATGCTGTCAGATTCGATGTGAAACGCGAACTCAGCAGTGTAATCATCTGTTGCATTGATCAGGGGGAAGGTTATGATTAATTAATTCATCTCAAATCCACATTCTTTTTAAATTAAAAGGTTCAAATGTTCATCTGTATCCCATAACCAAAGCAATGACTAGTCAGGGCTTTTCATTAATTCTCCCTTCCCTACCATTAAGAAAATATTATAATATTTAACCAGTCTGCTTGCAAATGCAGATTAAGCTTCTGTACGAATCAATTACCTCCTTGGCAAGTGAAACACACAACATACATGACATTAGAGTAACCTACCGGTGTTGTGTTCAACTCGATAACACGTATCATTGCGGATTAGCTCGTACAGGAGAGAAATCCATTAATCGTTTCAGCAGTGCAAGCACAGAGGTCGGTTTTAGACTATGAGCTGCCTGTGGGTAAGCAGTCTGCAGTGCTACAGTAATAGTGTGGCTAAGTTGGCAGCACTCTCACCTTGAAATCAGAATATTGTGGGTTCAAGCCCCACTCCAGCAAATTGAGCACATAATCTAAGTGGCTGTACTGAGGAGTGCTGCACTGTCAGAGGCGCCATCTTTCAGACATTAAAGCGAGACCCTCTCTGTTTGATGCAAAAGATCCCATGGCACTGTTTTGAAGAAGAGCAGAGGAGTTCTCCCCAGTCTCCTAGCCAACATGTACCCCTCAATCAACATCACTAAAACAGATTATCTGGTCATTATCTCATTATTATTTATGGGACCTTGCTGTGCACAAATTGGCAGTCACATTTCCTACATTATCACAGTGACTATACTTCAACTAGTATATCACTGGCAGCTGTAAAGCACTTTGGGATGCTGTGAAAGATACTGTAGAAATGCAAGTTCTTTCTTTCATACATTTTTTTTCAAATGCTGAAGCATTAGAACAAGGTTTCAGATAACTTATCGAGTGAATGCCGGCAATGACATACAACAACAACTTGCATTTATTTAGCACCTTTAATGTAGGAAAACATCAGGAGCGTAATCAGACACTGAGCCAAAGAAGGAGATATTAGGTGGACTTGAACAAAGAGGTAGGTTTTATGGTTGGGCTGAATGGCCTGTTTCTGTGCTGTAAATTTCTGTAAAATTCCATCTGCTGGGTGGTTTAAAAATAGACCGTCAGTAAACGGCATCAGTTGCAGCACATTAACTAACACAATAAATGTACCTTGGCATTAAATCAGGAGGAAGCACTGCGCGCACACCAGGGAGTATTGTTTGCAGCAGTTTGACCAGACCATAAAATGTAGCACCATGAAGCTAGATCACTTTGTGCATGGTGATAGATAAAAATTCATATTTTATGTTCACATTTCTCTAGGAGGTAACACTGAGTTTAATATGACTGTGTGAAACTGCTGTGTGATATTAACACACCAACGCTTAATCCTATGAAATTACTTTGGCACCTATCCCAATTGTTGTCGAACATTCTGGAGTCGAAATTCGGTTGCTAACGCCTGCCAATAATGTCACTGTTCGGTGTTAACTGGGAGTTAGGCGGTTGGGAGTGGCGCTGGGTGCTGTTCACGCCTGATGTGAAATTCGGTGGTCATTTTTTAAGGGCGTTAAAACGTTCTGGCTAACGCCATGGAAATCATGACATCAGTGCGCGTGCAACGCCTCCTTGGCGCCTCTATCGCGATATTTGGTTTGTACGGCTGACATACCGGCAGGTGGCCATATGGCCTGAAAAAAGTGGTGGTTAAAGAGTGGATTTCGGGCAGAATCTGCCAGAGAACAAGGTGAGTTTTTTTCTTTCTTTATTTTTTCATTTTTTCATTAGTTCTAACAGTGGGGAAGTTTGTATGTGGGTTGGAGAAGTTTGAGGTTTTTTTCTTTTCCCTTTTCTTCCCGTTTTCCAGCTAGCATGACCGCAGCCTCCTGATGTAAAATTCAGTCGGCCTCCTGAGCTCCCGCCCGAGGATACGTGTGCAACACCACCTTTTAGCACTGCTCTCTCATCTTTGGGCCGTAAAAACTGAATTTGGCAGTTGGAGCCTGCACCCAATGCCTGGTGGTAAGATCAGCATTTCAAAATGTTGATACCCAATTTCAACCCCTCTGTGTCTTACTGGGAGGTTTCATAGACCAGGGACATAATCAGTTGGTGGTGATGTGGGCTACAAGGACCTGGGACTGAATGATTTCTTGCTTTGACCCATCATGCTCAGATGGTAGCTCTCTCAACTCTGAGTCAGAAGGTCATGGGTTCAAATCCCATTCCAGAGGTTTGAGCACATAATCCAGGCTGGCACTCCCAGTGCAGTACTGAAACAATGCTGCATAGTCAGAGATGCCATCTTTTGGATGAGACATTAAAACGTGGCCCTGTCTGTCCTCTCAGATGGACGCAAAAGAAGTGCAGGGCAGTTCCCTCAGCATTCCCTCAGTACTGCACTGGAGTGTCAGCCTAGATTATGGGCCTGGTCCAGTCACAGTATTAGCAGCAAGACTTGGGGAGGGGTGAGACTGGAGGGACAGGAGTTTAGCCCATGTTCATTTCTGTCAAAAATGTTGACACGCTGACTGGGTCACTAAAACAACGAATGTTGGAGTGAAACAATGTGGTTGGCATATATGTAGACTGCAAGCTTCAGGAGTCCATTCAGACATTGATGCACATTGTGAGATTCAGGAGTTCATTCAGATTCAAATACACATTGTCAAATTCAGGACTCCATACAAATATGAAAGTTTATATATCACCATGCACACAGTGATCCCAGCTTTATTGTGCTACCCCGTTGGCTGCTGCGTTTCCCACATTACGGGCTCAATTTTCCCCAGTATTTTTTTGGCGTACTTGAAGAGTCACGCCTGATTTTTTGTGGGCCCAAATACACCAAAAAAAAGTGTTGTAAGTTTCCTATTGGATCTCTTCATTTTGACGTGGCCTAACCTAAGTGGGGTGGAGCCTTGATCTACTCCAAAAAGATCAGGCTGCCATGGTAACCAGGGACACAATGCGAGCTGAGGCTTCAAAGTGAAGCATACAGCCACCTCCCAACACATTAAAAGAATTGAAAAGCACATAGCCCCTCTCTCTTTCTCTCTCTCTCTGGGACCGAGAATGAGACCGGACAGTCTTTGGGCAGGGTTGGAGGTAAGTTGCTGCTATGTGTTTTTCAATTCTTTCAGTGTGTCCGGGCATCTGCTGCGCCGCTTTCCTTAACTCTAGGGAAGGTTTTTCAGGACAGGCCACATACGCTGATTTAATCAGAACTGGAGTGACTTCCCTAAATGGCCAGAAGTGGCGTAGGTGGCTGGTTACTTCCCCTTTGGCTGAAAAAAAAAACTGACTTAAAAAATTCGTAACTAACTGAGTTACGCTGGTGCAAATTGATTGAGAAAACTGGGGATTTTTAGGTTAGGCCAGAAAAAGCAGCCTGCTCCAAAAAAAACCCAGCTCAAATACTGGGGAAAATTGAGCCCTACAATAGTGACTACACTTCAAAAAGTACTTCATTGGCTGTAAAACGCTTTGAGATGTCCAGTGGCCGTGAAAGGCGCTATATAAATGTAAGTCTTTCTTTCTTCTTTTTCTACCTTTCATGGTATGGGCAAACTGCTGCAACCATTGCTCCCTGGTTTGTGTGCTATCATTCCTCCTGATTTAATGCCGAGGTACATTTATTGCATTTGTTAATGTACTGTGACTGGTGCCGTTTACTGATGGTCTATTTTGAAACCACATGGAATTATATAGAAATTTTACAGCACAGAAACAGGCCAGTCAATCCAGACTACGTGTTAAAAGCTACATCGTTGACCAAGCGTTTGGCCACGTCCACCTAATATCACTGTTGTATGTCATTGCTTGGTGTCTGATTACATACCCTGGGCTCCAAATTCGGTGTCACCGCCTGAGTGCTGATATTACCGCGTGAGGTGCAGGCTCCAATTGCCAAATTCAGTTTTTGCATCCAAAGATGAGAGAGCAGCGCTAAAAAGTGGCGTTGCACATTCATCCTCGGGCAGGAGCTCAGGAGGCCGACTGAATTTCACATCGGGAGGCTGCCGCCATGCTAGCTGGAAAATGGGAAGGAAAGCTGAAAAAGAAAAAAACCTCAAACTTCTCCAACCCACACACAAACCTCTCCACTGTTACAATTAATAAAAAAATGAAGAAATAAAGAAAGAAAAAAACTCAACTTGTTCTCTGGCCGACTCGGCCCGAGTTCCGCTCTTTAACCACCACTTTTTTCAGGCTGTATGGCCACACCTGCCGATACGGCAACCGTACCAAGCAAATGTCGCGCCAAGGAGGCGTTGTACGCTGGATGACATCACCACGTGGGTAGTGTTAGCCAACGCAGCGTTGCCACTTGGTGCCTCTGTCAAAGAGTCCACTGAATTTCAGCCGGGGCGTGGGCACTGCTTACCAGCGAAGATAGGCCTTTGGTGCCCGTTAGCCGCCTCTCGCGCACGGTAACGGTGGTGACATAAACTGAATTTCGACCCCCTAATCTTTTCCTATATTAAAGCTGCTAAATAAATGCAAGTTGTTGTTGTATGTCATTGCATTCATTCACCTGATAAGCTATCTGAAACCTTGTTCTGTTGCTTGCATTTTTATAGCACCTTTCCTGACCTCAGTACGTTCCAAACTTCTTTACAGCCAATTAAGTACTTTTTGAAATGTAGGAAATGTAGGTAATGTAGGAACACGTTAAAAAAATCCATGCACAGGTATCTTTCACCCTTCAAGATGTAGTTCGGGATCTGGAATATTAGGTCCTTCATTGACACATCTGTGAACTCATCCCTTTTCGGCGTGGAAGCAAGTCATCCTCGCTTCAAGGGACTGTCTATGATGATGATGAAATGATGTAAGAAATGTGGCAATCAATTTGCTCACAGCAAGGTCCCACAAACAGCAATGTGATAAATAATGTTTTAGTGATGTTAGTTGAGAGATACATTTTGGGTAGGACACCAAAAGTAACTCCACGATGTTCTTCAAAATAGTGCCGTGAGATCTTATACTACCAGCTGAGAGGGCGATGGGAGCTCGATTTAACGTCTCATCCAAAAGTTCAGATGATATGAAGTAAATGGTTCCATGTTTAAAGGACGTGTCGGAGAAGAGCAAACTGGTGAATTCACTTCTACAAATCTTTGAAGGTGGCATGGCAAGTTGAGAAGGCTGTTAACATACACATCCTTGCCTTTATTAATAGAGGAATAAAGTACAAAAGCAAGAAAGTCATGTTAAAAGTTTATTAAACACTGGTTAGGCCTCAATTGGAGTATTGTGTTCTATTCTGGGCATCACACTTTAGGAAGGATGTCAAGGCCTTAGAGAGGGTGCGGAAGAAATTTACTGGAATGGTACTGGGAATGAGAGACTTCAGTTATGTGGAGAGACTGGAGAAGCTGGGGTTGTTCTCCTTAGAGCAGAGAAGGTTAAGAGATTTTATACAGGAGTTCAATATGGCTTTGATAGAGTAAATAAGGAGAGATCTGTTTCCAGTGGCAGAAGGGTTGGTAACCAGAGGACATATATTTAATGTAATTGGCAAGAACCAGAGGCGACATGAGGAAACAATTCTTTAGACAATGAGCTGTTGTGACCCGGATTGCACTGTCTGAAAGGGTGGTGGAAGCAGATTCAAAAGGAACTTTCAAAAGAAAGTTGGATAAATGCTTGAAGAGAAGCAGTTTGCAGGGCTGTGGGGAAAGAGCAGGGCGGTGGGACTAATTGCACAGTTCTACCAAAGTGCTGGCACAGGCATAATAAAAAGAAAGACTTGCATTTCTATAGCGCCTTTCACGACCACCGGACGTCTCCAAGAGCTTTACAGTCAATGAAGTACTTTTGGAGTGTAGTCACTATTGTAATGTGGGAAACGTGGCAGCCAATTTGCGCGCAGTAAGCTCCCAAAAACAGCAATGTGATAATGACCAGATCATCTGTTTTAGTTATGTTGATTGAGGGATAAATATTGGCCAGGACACTGGGGGATAACTCCCCTGCTCTTCTTCAAAATAATGCCATGGGATCTTTTACGTCCATCTGCGGGAGCAAGACAGGGCCTCGGTTTAACCTCTCATCCTTAAAGACGGCACCTCCGACAGTGCAGCACGCCCTCAGCACTACACTGGAGTGTCAGCCCAGATTGTTTTGTGCTCAAGTCCCTGTAGTGGGACTTGAACCCACAACTTTCTGACTCAGAGGCAAGTGTGCTGCCCACTGAGCCACAGCTGACACAGCAGGCAAATTGCCTCCTTCTGTGTTGTATCATTCTACAATTCTATGATGGCACCCGCATCTGGGATTGTCAGGCTGAACTTTGTGCTCAAATCTCTGGGGTGGGACTTGAGCGTACAGCCTTCTGACTCAGATGTTAGAGGGATACTCACGGAGTCATAGCTGACACTGAACTGAAATCAGGATGCTCTAACCACTGGTTGGGGCTTTGGGAATGTTATATGCCCGCTTCTGGAGTGTTTGTTCTTAGACTGCACGCATTGAGCAGCACAACATCATCTCCGGAGGGTGTGCTCTTTAGCCTATTCTTCCCATTTTCCTCTTCTACTCTCCGAGCTGCGCATCAGTGTCATTTGAGCTGCATCAGAACTACGTCGCTGGCAGAGCTCACGAGCGCTGAACCGCGTGCAATATTATTATTTTCCACCCTCGCAATTCATTACTCAGAAAGGCCACGGAAGCCGTCTTCAGATAAATTGTAGAACGGACGGGACTAAAATAACTAAAGGTCAGTGTGTGGTGTAATCTCCCTTCTGTATACAGGGTCCTAACAGTGCAGCAAAATCTCCCGACATAGGAAGAGATTGTCTAAAGAACTGCACGCTACAAATACTAAAAGATAAAAAGGAAGGCTTGCATTTATATAGTGCCTTTCATGACCTCAGGATGTCCAAAAGCACTACGTAGCCAATGAAATACTTTTGGAGTGTAGTCACTGTTGCAATGTAGGAAACGCGGCAGCCAATTTTTGCACAGCAAGCTCCCACAGACAGCAATGACCAGATAATCTGTTTTAATGATGTTGGGTGAGGGGTACATATTGGCCAGGGCGCCGGTGAAAACTCCCCTGCTCTTCTTTGAAATAGTGCTGTGGGATTTTGTACATCCACCTGAGAGAGCAGACACTCCCTCGGTACTGCACTGAAGTGTCATCCTGGATTAGGGGCTCAAGTCTCTGGAGGGGGACTTGAACCCACAAAGCTCTGATTCAGAGGTGAGAGTGCTAGCACTGAGCCAAGGCTGACATGATAGGGATATCTTTATTTTTGATGTTATTTTTGATAGTGAGACCCTCACCATTATAGAACACTCCTACCTCAGTCTGTCTGGTTTCCTCCACCACATGACTAACTGAGCAAGTCTCTCTATAATATACTCCTTCCCCAGGTGCTCAACTGTCACTGCACCACACCCCAACCCCCCCACCTCCTGCCGTTGAATCCCTAATCCAGCTGCTCCCACTTCACAACAAGCCAACCGGCTCGTGCAGCTGGTCTGGCCTTCCCTCAAGTTGATCTTTGCTCCAGCATGTCACTTCCTCCCCCCAATACATGCTCGCTAGATGTATCTATTTCCCCCCAATAACTGCACCCTAGTTGTATGCGCCTCCTTCACTATCTGTAGCTACCATTGCTAGACACCCAAAACCGAGATGGTTCTGCCTCACTCCCACTCCTGTCACCGATCATCAATGTACGGATTTTCCAACCTCTGAACGCACATCCCAGAAATTGAACATCTTTAGCTCTGTGTCACTTCACTTCCTGAGACACCCAGAAGACCCTCTCCTCACTGTGACACACTGGTCACAATCCAATGGCTCTCCTGGTTGATCTCAGTTCCTCAGCACTCTTGCTGCTTGGTTGTCCTTCCAGCCCTGGTTCCTCTTACAGTTCTAGTTTGACTTTTACAGGGCTATGGGAAAAGAGCAGGGGAGTGGGATTAATTGGATAACTCTACTAAAGAGCTGCCACGGGCATGATGGGCCCAATTACCTCCTCCTCTGCTGTACTATTCTATGACTAGCTATTCTGATAAACGATCAAGATTAGTTACAGAAAGTTCCTATATGGAGACATAGAGTGGAGAAGGTGCAGTGACTTAGGATAGTCCAGAGAATGGAGAAGGAGCAGTGAAAGAAAAAAGACTTGGATTTATATAGCGCCTTTCACGACCACTGGACGTCTCAAAGCACTTTACAGCCAATGAATTACTTTTGGAGGGTAGTCACTGTTGTAATGTAGGAAACACAGCAGCCAATTTGCGCACAGCAAGGTCCCACAAACAGCAATGTGATAATGACCAGACAATCTGTTTTTTTTGTTATGTTGATTGAGGGATAAATATTGGCCAGGACAATGGGTAACTCCCCTGCTCCTCTTCAAAATAGTGCCATGGGATCTTTACGTCCACTTGAGAGAGCAGACTTGGTTTAACATCTCATCCGTAAGACACCTCCCACAGTGCAGCACTGCCTCAGCACTGCACTGCAGTGTCAGCTTAGATTTTTTTGTGCTCAAGCTGGAATGGGACTTAAACCCACAACCTTCTGACTCAGAGGCAAGAGTGCTACCCACTAAACCACAGCTGACATAATAAGAACATAAGAACATAAGAACATAAGAATTAGGAACAGGAGTAGGCCATCTAGCCCCTCGAGCCTGCTCCACCATTCAATAAGATCATGGTCGATCTGGTCGTGGACTCAGCTCCACTTACCTGCCCGCTCCCCGTAACCCTTAATTCCCTTATTGGTTAAAAATCTATCTATCTTTGACTTGAAAACATTCAATGAGCTAGCCTCAACTGCTTCCTTGGGCAGAGAATTCCACAGATTCACAACCCTCTGGGAGAAGAAATTCTTTCTCAACTCAGTTTTAAATTGGCTCCTCCGTATTTTGAGGCTGTGCCCCCTAGTTCTAGACTCCCCTACCAGTGGAAACAACCTCTCTGCCTCTATCTTGTCTATCCCTTTTATGATTTTAAATGTTTCTATAAGATCACCCCTCATCCTTCTGAACTCCAAGGAGTAAAGACCCAGTCTACTCAATCTATCATCATAAGGTAACCCCCTCATTTCTGGAATCAGCCTAGTGAATCGTCTCTGTACCCCTTCCAAAGCTAGTATATCCTTCCTTAAGTAAGGTGACCAAAACTGCATGCAGTACTCCAGGTACGGCCTCACCAATACCCTGTACAGTTGCAGCAAGACCTCCCTGCTTTTGTACTCCATCCCTCTCGCAATGAAGGCCAACATTCCATTCGCCTTCCTGATTACCTGCTGCACCTGCAAACTAATCTTTTGGGATTCATGCACAAGGACCCCCAGGTCCCTCTGCACCACAGCATGTTGTAATTTCTCCCCATTCAAATAATATTCCCTTTTACTGTTTTTTATCCCAAGGTGGATGACCTCACACTTTCCGACATTGTATTCCATCTGCCAAACCTTAGCCCATTCGCTTAACCTATCCAAATCTCCTTGCAGCCTCTCTGAGTCCTCTACACAACCCGCTTTCCCACTAATCTTAGTGTCATCTGCAAATTTTGTTGCACTACACTCTGTCCCCTCTTCCAGGTCATCTATATATATTGTAAACAGTTGTGGTCCCAGCACTGATCCCTGTGGCACACCACTAACCACTGATTTCCAACCGGAAAAGGACCCATTTATCCCGACTCTCTGCTTTCTGTTAGCTAACCAATTCTCTATCCATGCTAATACATTTCCACTGACTCTGCGTACCTTTATCTTCTGCAGTAACCTTTTGTGTGGCACCTTATCGAATGCCTTTTGGAAATCTAAATACACCACATCCATCGGTACATCTCTATCCACCATGCTCGTTATATCCTCAAAGAATTCCAGTAAGTTAGTTAAACATGATTTCCCCTTCATGAATCCATGCTGCGTCTGCTTGATTGCACTATTCCTATCTAGATGTCCCGCTATTTCTTCCTTAATGATAGTTTCAAGCATTTTCCCCACTACAGTTGTTAAACTAACCGGCCTATAGTTACCTGCCTTTTGCCTGCCCCCTTTTTTAAACAGAGGCGTTACATTAGCTGCTTTCCAATCCGCTGGTACCTCCCCAGAGTCCAGAGAATTTTGGTAGATTATAACGAATGCATCTGTTATAACTTCCGCCATCTCTTTTAATACCCTGGGATGCATTTCATCAGGACCAGGGGACTTGTCTACCTTCAGTCCCATTAGTCTGTACAGCACTACCCCCCCTAGTGATAGTGATTGTCTCAAGGTCCTCCCTTCCCACATTCCTGTGGCTGCAGATAGTCCAGAATGGAGAAGGTGCAGTGACTGGAGGTGGCTCGGAGAGTGGCGAAGATACAGTGGTTCTATCTGTCGAAGATGTAGTAGTTTAATAAGGTGAAGAGGCTGGAGAAAGAAATATGTTGTTTTGCTTCTCACAGAAGAGTGTTGTATTGGGAATGAGAGTGTACCAGACGAGGTAGAACAATTAGATAAGGAAACTAAGTGGTACTGAAAACAATTGGTGGAACGCAAAGTGGAAAATGCATTGGGTCCTAATTGCAAGCAACCTAGGCATCTGAGGGAAGTCAGAGAGGAAATAACAGGGGTCCTGGCCACAATCTTTCAAACATCAGTGGAAATGGAAATTGCTCCAGAAGACTAATGGGTCTTTAATGTAACTGCTCTGTTCAAAAATTGAGAAAATAAAATAAAACACAGGTAATTACAGGCCATCATTGGCAGTCCCTCGGAGTCGAGGAAGACTTGCTTCCACTCTAAAAGTGAGTTCTCAGATGACTGAGGAGTCCAATGTGGGACCTACAGTCTCTGTCACAGGTGGGGCAGACAGTGGTTGAAGGAAAGGGTGGGTGGGGAGCCTGGGTTGCCGCACGCTACTTCCGCTGCCTGCGCTTGGTTTCTGCTTGTTCTCGGCGACGAGACTTGAGGTGCTCAGCAGCCTCCCGGATGCTCTTCCTCCACTTTGGACGGGCGTGGGCCAGGGATTCCCAAGAGTTGGTAGGGATGCTGTACTTTATCAAGGAGGCTTTGAGGGTGTCCTTGAAACGTTTCCTCTGCCCACCTGGGGCTCGCTTGCCCTGTCGAAGCTCCGCGTAGAGCGCTTGCTTTTGAGAACCATAACACTGGCAACGGGTAATCTTGCAGAGGGAGAAGATGCAGCAGATCAAGTTAATACTCATCAAGGAAGTCAGCCAGCATATAGTTGTAAAAGGCAAGTCATGTCTGACAAACTTAATGTGGGTCTTTGAGAAAATAACAGAGCATATTGATAAAAGAAATGATATGTAAGGTGTTAACACACAGGATGCTTATTGATAGAATTAAGGAATTGTTAAAGGGACTGTGACAGCATAGATAGGAAGTTGGTTAAAGGACAGAAGAGAGAGAAGCATGGTTAATGGATGTTCTTCAGACTGGAGGGTTGTAAACAGTAGTATCATCCAGGGGTCACAATATCAGAATTTTCAGACAGCACAAAAGTAATGAGCATGGCTAACTCTGAAGAAGACTGTAATTGACTTCAGGAGGGCATAGACAGATTAGGCAGATGAAAGTTAACATCGAGAAACACAAGATGATCTTATGGAAAGAAGCATAAGGAGTGGAAATATTCACAAAAACCTGAGAAACAACAACTTGCATCTATATAGCGCCTTTAACATAGTGAAACATCCCAAAATGCTTCACAGAAGTGTAATCAGACAAATTTGACACCGAGCCACATGAGAAGAGGTAGGTTTTAAGGAGCGTCTTAAAGGAGGAGAGGTGGGAGGGGGAGAGGTTTAGAGTGGGAATTCCAGAGTTTAGAGCCTAAGCAGGTGAAAGCACGGCCATCAATGGTGGAACAAAGAAAATTAGGGATGCACAGGAGGCGAGAATTGGAGGAGTGCGGAATTCTTGAAGGGTTGGCATCGTTTACAGAGATAGGGCAGGGCGAGGCCATGGAGAGATTTGAAAATAAGGAGGAGATTATTTTAAATCGAGGCGTTGCTGGACTGGGAACCAATGTAGGTCAGTGAGCACAGGGGTGATGGTAGAAGTTGAGAAGCAGATACACAGGCCTTTAAAATTGGGAGGGCAAATTGATGAAGCTGTAAAAATGCAAATAGGATCCTAGCTTTTCTAAATAAGGATATGGAGTGCAAAAGTAAAAAGGTAATGTTAAACCTATCCAAATCATTGGCTAGGACACAGTTCAAATACTGTAGCATATTTCCCTCTCCTTTGTGCCCATGAAACACACAGCACTGGAAATTAGTGGAGACCTACAGTGCCAGTCTCCTTCCACGTTACCTTACCCAGTATCCCAGACCTTTCCAAAGGGGGAAGATAGCAATAGGCACAGATGAAGCATCGTCATGTAAATGAGGTTGGGAGTGGACATTCCGGGCCTGCATTGGACCAGGATAATGACCTGACATACGAACAGGAGTAGGCCATTCAGCCCCTCGGGCCTGTTCCACCATTCAATTAAATAAAGGCTGATCTGTACTTCAACTCCACTTTACCACCTTTTCTCCATATCCCTTGATACCCCTACCCAACAAAACTCTATCAGATTTCATGTCATGTTTCACAAATTTGCTGGAATTCTTTGAGGATTTAATGAAGAGGGTGGATAAAGGGGAACCAGTGGATGTGGTGTATTTGGACTTCCAGAAGGCATTCGATAAGGTGCCACATAAAAGGTTACTGCAAAAGATAAAAGTTCAACATTCATCGAGGAGGCGGGAGTGCGAGCAGCGAGAGTCCGGGAACGTCGGAGCGGCCTATAAAGGCCCAGCGTTCATCGAGGAGGTGGGAGTGCGAGGAGCGGGAGTCCGGGGACGTCGGAGTGGCCTATAAAGGCCCAGCGTTCATCGAGGAGGCCAGCCGGTGCAGCTGCAGCAGGGAGAGAAGGCAAAAAAGAAGTAGAAGGAAATCGAAAGGTGGCGTCACAGCCAAGGGGGTAAGTGATTGGCTGGTGATTGGTGAGTAGATTTTTCTTTTTTCTCTTTCTTTTCTTTATCAGTAAGTAACCTTTTAGCATTGTTGTTGCCAAACTAAGTTAATCTAGGGGCTAAGTCATGCTAGGAGAGCTCGGACACGTGCTATGCTCCTCCTGTAATATGTGGGAAACATAGAAACATAGAAACATAGAAAATAGGTGCAGGAGTAGGCCATTCGGCCCTTCGAGCCTGCACCACCATTCAATGAGTTCATGGCTGAACATGCAACTTCAGTACCCCATTCCTGCTTTCTCGCTATACCCCTTGATCCCCTAATAGTAAGGACTACATCTAACTCCTTCTTGAATATATTTAGTGAATTGGCTTCAACAACTTTCTGTGGTAGAGAATTCCACAGGTTCACCACTCTCTGGGTGAAGAAGTTTCTCCTCATCTCGGTCCTAAATGGCTTACCCCTTATCCTTAGGCTGTGACCCCTGGTTCTGAACTTCCCCAACATTGGGAACATTCTTCCTGCATCTACCCTGTCTAAACCTGTCAGAATTTTAAACATTTCTATGAGATCCCCTCTCATTCATCTGAACTCCAGTGAATACAAGCCCAGTTGGTCCAGTCTTGATATGTCAGTCCCGCCATCCCGGGAATCAGTCTGGTGAACCTTCGCTGCACTCCCTCAACAGCAAGAATGTCCTTCCTCAGGTTAGGAGACCAAAACTGTACACAATACTCCAGTGTGGCCTCACCAAAGCTCTGTACAACTGTAGTAACACCTCCCTGCCCCTGTACTCAAATCCCCGCGCTATGAAGGCCAACATGCCATTTGCTTTCTTAACCGCCTGCTGTACCTGCATGCCAACCTTCAATAACTGATGTACCATGACACCCAGGTCTCGTTGCACCTCCCCTTTTCCAAATCTGTCACCATTCAGATAATAGTCTGTCTCTCTGTTTTTACCACCAAAGTGGATAACCTCACATTTATCCACATTATACTTCATCTGCCATGCATTTGCTCACTCACCTAACCTATCCAAATCATTCTGCAGCCTCATAGCATCCTCCTCGCAGCTCACACTGCCACCCAACTTAGTGTCATCCGCAAATTTGGAGATATTACATTTAATCCCCTCTTCTAAATCATTAATGTACAATGTAAACAGCTGGGGCCCCAGCACAGAACCTTGCGGTACCCCACTAGTCACTGCCTGCCATTCTGAAAAGTACCCATTTACTCCTACTCTTTGCTTCCTGTCTGCCAACCAGTTCTCAATCCACGTCAGCACACTACCCCCAATCCCATGTGCTTTAACTTTGACAATTAATCCAGTGTCCCTGACGACTACATGTGCGGGAAGTGCATCCGCATGCAGCTCCTGACAGATCACATTGTGGCACTGGAGCCGCGGGTGGATTTATTCTGGAGCATCCGCGATGCTGAGGATGACGTGAATAGCACGTTTAGTGAGTAGGTCTTACCGCTGGTAAAGTGTACACAGCCAGATAGGGAATGGGTGACCGACAGGAAAAGCAGTGGAAGGAAGGTAGTGCAGGGGTCCCCTGCGGTCATCACCCTGCAAAACAGATACACCGCTTTGGGTACTATTGGGGGGGGGATGACTCATCAGTGGAGGGCAGCAGCAGCCAAGTCCATGGCACCGTGGGTGGCTCTGCTGCACAGGAGGGCAGGAAAAAGAGTGGGAGAGCTTTGGTGATAGAGGATTCTATTGTAAGGGGAATAGATAGACTCCAGGGTGGTATGTTGCCTCCCTGGTGCAAGGGTCAAGGATGTCTTGGAGCGGGTGCAGGACATTTCGAAGAGGGAGGGTGAACAGCCAGTTGTCGTGGTGCATATAGGTACCAACGATATAGGTAAAAAACGGGATGAGGTCCTACGAGATGAATTTAGGGAGCTAGGAGCTAAATTAAAAAGTAGGACCTCAAAAGTAGTAATCTCAGGATTGCTACCAGTGCCACGTGCTAGTCAGAGTAGAAATCGCAGGATAGCTCAGATGAATACGTGTCTTGAGGAGTGGTGCAGAAGGGAGGGATTCAAATTCCTGGGATATTGGAACCGGTTCTGGGGGAGGTGGGACCAGTACAAACCGGACGGTCTGCACCTGGGCAGGACTGGAACCAATGTCCGAGGGGGAGTGTTTGCTAGTGCTGTTGGGGAGGGGTTAAACTAATATGGCAGGGGGATGGGAACCTATACAGGGAGCCAGAGGGAAGTAAAAGAGGGGCAGAAGCAAAAGATAGAAAGAAGAAAAGTAAAAGTGAAGGGCAGAGAAACTCAAGGCAAAAAGCAAAAAGGGCCATATTACAGCAAAATTCTAAAGGGGCAAAGTGTGTTAAAAAGACAAGCCTGAAGACTCTGTGCCTCAATGCGAGGAGTATTCGGAATAAGGTGGACGAATTAACTGCGCAGATAGCAGTTAACGGGTATGACGTAATTGGCATCACGGAGACATGGCTCCAGGGTGACCAAGGCTGGGAACTCAACATCCAGGGATATTCAATATTTAGAAAGGAAAAGGAGGTGGGGTGGCGTTGCTGGTTAAAGAGGAAATTAATGCAATAGTAAGGAAGGACATTAGTTTGGACGATGTGGAATCTGTATGGGTGGAGCTACGGAATACCAAAGGGCAGAAAACGCTAGTGGGAGTTGTGTACAGACCACCAAACAGTAGTAATGACGATGGGGACAGCATCAAACAAGAAATTAGGGATGCGTGCAATAAAGGTACAGCAGTTATCATGGGCGACTTTAATCTACATATTGACTGGGCTAACCAAGCTGGTAGCAATGCGGTGGAGGAGGATTTCCTGGAGTGTATTAGGGATGGTTTTCTAGACTAATATGTCGAGGAACCAACTAGAGAGCTGGCCATCTGAGACTAGGTGATGTGTAATGAGAAAGGACTAATTAGCAATCATGTTGTGCGAGGCCCCTTGGGGAAGAGTGACCATAATATGGTAGAATTCTTTATTAAGATGGAGAGTGACACAGTTAATTCAGAGACTTGGGTCCTGAACTTAAGAAAAGGTAACTTCGATGGTATAAGATGTGAATTGGCTAGAATAGACTGGTGAGTGATACTTAAAGGGTTGACGGTAGATAGGCAATGGCAAACATTTAAAGATCACATGGATGAACTTTAACAATTGTACATCCCTGTCTGGAGTAAAAATAAAACGGGGAAGGTGGCTTAACAGTGACTAACAAGGGAAATTAAGTATCGTGTTAAATCCAAGGAAGTGGCATATAAATTGGCCAGAGAAAACAGCAAACCTGAGGACTGGGAGAATTTTGTAATACAGCAGAGGAGGACAAAGGGTTTAATTAGGAGGGGGAAGATAGAGTATGAGAGGAAGCTTGCTGGGAACATAAAAACTGACTGCAGAAGCTTCTATTGATATGTGAAGAGAAAAAGATTAGTGAAAACAAACGTAGGTCCCTTGCAGTCAGATTCAGGTGACTTTATAATGGGGAACAAAGAAATGGTGGACCAGTTAAACAAATACTTTGGTTCTGTTTTCACGAAGGAAGACACAAATAACCTTCCAGAAATACTAGGGGACCAAGAGTCTAGTGAGAAGGAGGAGCTGAAGGATATCCTTATAAAGTGGGAAATTGTGTTAGGGAAATTGATGGGATTGAAGGCCGATAAATTCCCGGGGCCTGATAGTCTGCATCCCAGAGTACTTAAGGAAGTGCCCATAGAAATAATAGATGCATTGGTGATCATTTTCCAACTGTCTATTGACTCTGGATCAGTTCCCATGGACTGGAGGGTAGCTAATGTAACACCACTGTTTAAAAAAGGAGGGAGAGAGAAAATAGGTAATTATCAACCGGTTAGCCTGACATCAGTAGTGGGGAAAATGTTGGAATCAATTATTAAAGGTGAAATAGCAGTGCATTTAGAAAGCAGTGACAGGATCGGTCCAACTCAGCATGGATTTATGAAAGGGAAATCATGCTTGACAAATCTTCTGGAATTTTTTGAGGATGTAACTAGTAGAGTGGACAAGGGAGAACCAGTGGATGTGGTGTATTTGGACTTTCAAAAGGCTTTTGACAAGGTCCCACACAAGAGATTGGTGTGCAAAATCAAAGCACATGGTATTTGGGGTAATGTACTGACGTGGATAGAGAACTGGTTGGCAGACAGGAAGCAGAGAGTCGGGATAAACGGGTCCTTTTCAGAAAGGCAGACAGTGACTAGTGGAGTGCCACAGGGCTCAGTGCTGGGATCCCAGCTCTTTACAATATACATTAATTATTTAGATGAAGGAATTGAGTGTAATATCTCCAAGTTTGCAGATGACACTAAACTGGGTAGCGGTGTGAGCTGTGAGGAGGATGCTAAAAGGCTGCAGGGTGACTTGAACAGGTTAAGTGAGTGGGCAAATGCATGGCAGATGCAGTATAATTTGGATAAATGTGAGGTTATCCACTTTGGGGGCAAAAACACGAAGGCAGAATATTATCTGAATAGCAGCAGATTAGGAAAGGGGGAGGTGCAACGAGACCTGGGTGTCATGGTTCATCAGTCATTGAAAGTGGGCATGCAGGTACAGCAGGCGGTGAAGAAGGCAAATGGTATGTTGGTCTTCATAGCTAGGGGATTTGCGTATAGGAGCAGGGAGGTCTTACTGCAGTTGTACAGAGCCTTGGTGAGGCCTCACCTGGAATATTGTGTTCAGTTTTGGTCTCCTAATCTGAGGAAGGATATTCTTGCTATTGAGCGAGTGCAGCGAAGGTTCACCAGACTGATTCCCGGGATGGCTGGACTGACATATGAGGAGAGAGTGGATCAACTGGGCCTTTATACACTGGATTTTAGAAGGATGAGAGGGGAGCTCATAGAAACGTATAAGATTCTGACGGGACTGGACAGGTTAGATGCGGGAAGAACATTTCCGATGATGGGGAAGTCCAGAACCAGGGAACATAGTCTTAGGATAAGTGGTAGGCCATTTAGGACTGAGATGAGCAGAAACTTCTTTACTCAGAGAGTTGTTAACCTGTGGAATTCCTTACCGCAGAGAGTTGTTGATCCCAGTTCATTGGATATATTCAAGAGGGAGTTAGATATGGCCCTTACGGCTAAAGGGATCAAGGGGTATGGAGAGAAAACAGGAAAGGGGTACTGAGGGAATGATCAGCCATGACCTTATTGAATGGTGGTGCAGGCTCGAAGGGCCAAATGGCCTACTCCTGCACCTATTTTCTATGTTTCTATGTTTCATGGGGTTGGGGGTAATATATTAACATGGTTAGAGGATTGGCTAACGAACAGAAAACAGAGAGTTGGGATAAATGGTTCATTCCCGGGTTGGCAATCAGCAACTAGTGGGGTGCCGCAGGGATCAGTGCTGGGACCCCAACTATTTACAATCTATATTAACGACTTGGAAGAAGGGACTGAGTGTAACGTAGCCAAGTTTGCTGATGATACAAAGTTGGGAGGAAAAGCAATGTGTGAGGAGGACACAAAAAATCTGCAAAAGGACATAGACAGGCTAAGTGAGTGGGAAAACATTTGGCAGGTGGAGTATAATGGTGGAAAGTGTGAGGTCATACACTTTGGCAGAAAAAAAATCAAAGAGCTAGTTATTATTTAAATGGAGAAAGATTGCAAAGTGCCGCAGTACAGCGGAACCTCGGGGTACTTGTGCATGAAACACAAAAGGATAGTATGCAGGTACAGCAAGTGTTCAGGAAGGCCAATGGAATCTTGGCCTTTATTGCAAAGGGGATGGAGTATAAAAGCAGGGAAGTCTTGCTACAGGGTATTAGTGAGGCCACACCTGGAATAATGCGTGCAGTTTTGGTTTCCATATTTACGAAAGGATATACTTGCTTTGGAGGCAGTTCAGAGAAGGTTCACCAGGTTGATTCCAGAGATGAGGGGGTTGACTTATGAGGAAAGGTTGAGTAGTTTGTGCCTCTACTCATTGGAATTCAGAAGAATGAGAGGTGATCTTATCGAAATGTATAAGATTACGAGGGGGCTTGACAAGGTGGATGCAAAGAGTATGTTTCCACTGATGGGGGAAACTAGAACTAGAGAGCATGATCTTAGAATAAGGGGCCGCCCATTTAAAAGAAAGATGAGGAGAAATTTCTTTAAATCTTTGGAATTCGCTGCCTCAGGGAGCTGTGGAAGCTGGGTCATTGAATAAATTTAAAACAGAGATAGACAGTTTCTTAAACAATAAGGGGCTAAGGCGTTATAGGGAACGGGCAGGGAAGTGGAGCTGAGTCCATGATTAGATCAGCCATGATCATATTGAATGGCGGAGCAGGCTCGAGGGGCCATATGGCCTGCTCCTGTTCCTATTTCTTATGTTCTTATGTTCTTATTTCCACTGCCCTTTGTATAAAAAGTGCTTCCTTATAACCTTCCTGATCAGCCGAACTCTAATTTTAAGATTACGTCCTCTTGTTCTTGATTCCTCCACCAGAGGAAATGGTTTCCTATTATCTACCCTATTCAATCCTTTTAACATTTTAAACACCTCGATCAGATCACCCCTCAATTTTCTTTACTCATAATTTAACCCCCTAAGCCCTGGTGTCATTCTGGTGCATGTGCGCTGCATCCCTCCGAGGACAATATAGCCTTCCTGAGCTGCGGTGCCCAGCACTGAACGCAGAGCTCCAGCTGTGGTCTGGCCAAGGCTCTGTACAACTAAAGCACCGCTTCTTCCCTATTGTAATCCAGCCTCCTTGAGATAAAGGTTAACATTCCATCAGCCTTTCTGATTGCTGACCCATCCAAATTCAGACCTGGTACAGTCAGGCCAGGGACAACACACTTTGGAATGATTGTGCCGATAGAAAGGCAGGCGAGGTAGGAATATTGGAACCATTGGGTCCAGTTTTTTTTTTACTTCAGGAAGGATGTCAAAGGCATTGAGAAGGTCAGAAGAGATTCAACATAGCTTTAGTTCTGAAGAGAGACGAGAGAAATGTTTTTTTTGCTTTAGGTTGGTGAAGGGACAGAGGTTGGAGAAGTTGTAGTAGATTTTTCTTTAAGTAATTGATGGGATGTAGTAGAGGACATAAATTTAAAGGGGATTGGCAAAGAAACCAGAGGCAACGTGCTGCAGTGTGTTATTGTAGTCTGGAATGCACTCATCATCATCATCATAGGCAATCCCTCGGAATCGAGGAAGACTTGCTTCCACTCTTGAAATGAGTCCTTAGGTGGTTGAACAGTCCAATACGAGAACCACAGTCTCTGTCACAGGTGGGACAGCTAGTTGTTGAGGATAAGGGTGGGTGGGACTGGTTTGCCACACGCTCTTTCCGTTGCCTGTGCTTGATTTCTGCATGCTCTCGGCGATGAGACTCGAGGTGCTCAGGGCCCTCCGGGATGCACTTCCTCCACTTTGGGCGGTCTTTGGCCAGGGACTCCCAGGTGTCGGTGGGGATGTTGCACTTTATCAGGGAGGCTTTGAGGGTGTCCTTGTAACGTTTCCTCTGCCCACCTTTGACTCGTTTGCCATGAAGGAGTTCCGAGTAGAGTGCTTGCTTTGGGAGTCTCATGTCTGGCATGCGAACAATGTGGTCTGCCCAGTGGAGCTGATCAAGTGTGGTCAGTGCTTCAATGCTGGGGATGTTGGCCTGCTTGAGGACGCTAATGTTGGTACATCTGTCCTTGCAGGGGATTTGTAGGATCTTGCGGAGACATCGTTGGTGGTATTTCTCCAGCGACTTGAGGTATCTACTGTACATGGTCCATGTCTCTGAGCCATACAGGAGGGCGGGTATTACTACAGCCAATGAGCTTGGTGGCAGTTTTGAGAGCCTGATCGTCGAACACTCTTTTCCTCAGGCAGCCGAAGGCTGCACTGGTGCACTGGAGGCGGTGTTGAATCAATGTCTGCTCTTGTTGATGAGAGGCTCCCGAGGTATGGGAAATGGTCCACGTTGTCCAAGGCCGTGCCGTGGATCTTGATGACTGGGGGGCAGTGCTGTGCGGCGAGGACAGGCTGGGGGAGGACCTTTGACATATGGATGTTTAGCGTAAGGCCCATGCTTTCGTACGCCTCAGTAAATACGTCGACTATGTCCTGGAGTTCAGTCTCTGTATGTGTGCAGACGCAGGCGTCGTCCGCGTACTCTAGCTCGACGACAGAGGTTGGGGTGGTCTTGGACCTGGCCCGGAGGCGGCGTAGTTTGAACAGGTTCCCACTGGTTCTGTAGTTTAGTTCCACTCCAGCGGGGAGCTTGTTGACTGCGAGGTGGGGCATGGCAGCGAGGAAGATTGAGAAGAGGGTTGGAGCGATGATGCAGCCCTGTTTGACCCCGGTCTGGATGTGGATTGGGTCTGTAATGGATCCGTTGGTAAGGATCACGGCCTGCATGTCGTCATGGAGCAGGCGGAGGATGGTGACGAACTTTTGGGGGCATCCGAAACGGAGGAGGACGCTCCATAGACCCTTGTGGTTGACAATGTCAAAGGCCTTTGTAAGGTCGAACAAGGCCATGTATAACGGCTGGTGCTGTCCCCTGCATTTTTCCTGCAGCTGTCACACTGCAAAAATCATGTCCGTCGTGCCCCGTAGGGGACGAAATCCGCACTGAGACTCCAGGAGGAGCTCCTCAGCCACACGGAGAAGATGGTTGAGGAGGACTCTAGCAACAACTTTCCCAGTGGCAGAGATTCCTCTGTAGTTGCCGCAGTCGGACTTGTCCTCTTTTTTAAAAGATGGTCATGATCACTGCATCTCTGAGATCTCTCAGCATGTCTCCTCCTTCCAGATGAGAGAGATGAGGTCATGTATTCGCGCCAGTCATGCCTCTCCGCCATACTTCAGTGCCTCAGCAGGGATTCCATCCACTCCCACAGCCTTGTTGTTCTTAAACTGTCTTATGGCTTTTTCTACCTCGTCTCCCTGAGGTGGTGGCGGGTAGCATGCTGCGGGATGGAGTTGAGAACACTCGAGTCAAAGGCAGAGTCTCGATTGAGGAGATCTTCGAAGTGCTCCCCCAATGGGCCCTGACTGCCTTGGTGTGTAAGTGGTTTCCCTTAGGTTTTCAAAGCACCCCACTTTACAATAGTTCTAACGCTGGGAATTACAGTACTGAACAGATGAATGAGTCAGGGATGGGTACCTTGTTCCGAGTACCGGCAATGCTGTTATTAAAATTAAAATAAGCACCTACACCCCGTAAAACCACACACACCCTGGTGTGTAAAACAAACAAATGAAGTACAATACACAGTCTGGCCAATGGACTGACATACAGAAAGCATTTGGACCAAACCAAATTGCGATTCACAAACAGCCACGAGCAACCCGAAGGGGGCACCACCAACTTCGACCCTCCAACTCACACACAACTGGCAACCGACATCACGGTTGACCACGAAGCTGAACTCACCGCCCCAGCAGCCCGGCAAGGCCGACTGCCCAGCAGCCCAGCGAAGAACCAACCAACTCACCCACACCTGCATTTGTACCGAGACGATGGACAAGGGAGCGAAAAGCCCCAGATCGTCTCACCCTGTAAATAAGTGTACTATTGACTTTGGGAGGGAGTGATGTTATGTATGCAACCCTTGGCAACCTGTATCATACCACCACCAGCGGGTCTACCTGTTGGAGTCCCAAGGGATCCCAGCATCCCTTGGGAGCACTGTATATAAGCAGGCCTCCCATGCTGTACCAACACTCTGGAGTTTAATTAAAGGAGCTAAGATCACACTTACTCAAGTCTACAGTGCTCAGTCATATCACTTTACTATGAGCGTAACACCCTGGTATGTAAAACAAACAAATGCACTATAATACACAGTCTGGCCTGTCTAAACAGGCCCCTAACGCATACCCTGTTCGGATTCAAAATTGCACCACTGGATCTGTTCAACAGAAATGTGCGTACACTTATGATCCTTGCAAAAACCTCCCGACTAAAACCTCTAAAACTTGGTTGGGATACACGACATCTTAAAGATCCATGGGCTGGGATAAATGCTCACCAATTACCCCTCTGGCTTATTCGCTGCTTCTCCCGATGAGGCGTATCTTCTGGGTCCGTACCAAACTGTGGTATTCAGGTCCAGTCTCAAGATCAGCTTCCCAGTCGAAGAAGCAAGACTCTCTTGGCTCCTAGATGCTGGTTTCTTCTCTCCATCCTAGATGGAGTGCTCGGTCCTTGTGTGTTGCAAGAAGGCGTAGAAGAGGGGAGAGAGTGATGGCTTCCAACTGCCATTCTTATACCTGCAAGACTGCCTAAAATCCAACTGTTCTTCCCGCCTGAGGCTGTCCAACTGAAAAGCAAAAACAAGTCTTTGCCTGCCCCTTTGTCAACTGGGCTGTCCCTTGATGGGTGGTCAAAATAGCTTTCCTTTGTCTTTCGATGGCCTGAAACACCGGCCACCTTACTTAATGTCTCACTGATGGGTTCCCATTCCATGACAAAAGGCCTGTCCATTCCCGCCCAGTTGATATGTATTCAACTTAAAACATGTTTGGACTTGCCCAGGTCAGCTCTTCTACTGTACAGTGAATTTCCAAAAAGTCCAAAAAATTTGTTTACGCCGAATCTTACAGGTGTCGTTGATGAGTGTTTCCCCGTTCTTGGCCAGCAGTAGGATGGGGCCTTGGCAGTTTGAACCGTAGGTGGCCTTGACTGCGATGAAGAATCCTCGCACATCATGGCTGTCGGCCAGCTCCTGCATCTCCTGTGCTTTCTCCATCCACCACTTGTTCTTTAGGTCTCGGGTTTTTTGTTGGACCTTAGCCCTAAGCTGTCTGTAATGCTGCTTTGCTGCTCCCGAGTTGGGTTGTTGCTTAAGGCTCAGAAATGCTCTGCGCTTGCGATCTTTTAGCTCTTGGATCTCCTGATCATTCTCATCAAACCAGTCCTAGTGTTTCCTGGTTGAGTGACCAAGAATCTCTTTGCAGACACTGCTTATGGAGGCTTGGTTGGCAGACAAAGCGCTGTGGGCATTCTGCGTCTCAGGGTCATCAAGGCACGCCAGGTTATCTGTGAAGCACTGGCTATATAGGGCTCTCTTAGCTGGGTCTTTAAGTGCCCCGGCATTGACTTTTTTGCGGCACTGCTCTGCTGCCCCCTCCGCTTTGGGGCTATGTTGATGTTGATGATGGATCGGATTAGGCGGTGATTCGTCCAGCAGTCGTCAGCTCCTTGCGATCCCTGGCTCGGACGATGACATAGTCAAGCAGGTGCCAGTGTTTGGAACGAAGGTGTTGCCACGATGCCTTGTATTTGTCCCTCTGGCGGAACAATGGTGATGACGAGTTCATGTTCTAGACATTTTGTCAGGAGTAGGGTATCACTGGAGTTGGCTTTCCCTATCCCCTCTCTGCCAATCACGCCTCTCCAGAGGGCTGTGTCCTTGCCGACCCTAGCGTTGAAGTCACCGAGGAGGATCAGTTTGTCTGGAATGCACAAAGAGGATGGTGGACGCAGATTCAATAGTAACCTTCAAAAGTGAATTGGATAAATACTTGAAGGAGAAAATATACAGGACTATGGGGAAGATTGGGGCCAATAGGATAGCTCTTTCAAAGGGCTGGCACATGTAAAGGCACGCTGAGCTGATTAGCCTTCCCGTGTGCTGTATCATTCTATGATCTGAACCTTCCTGTGTGCTGTATCATTCTATGATCTGAAGAGTGTAACACTTAGAAATATGGTTTCAAAAAGTTTTTGTGGTAATGGCTGACTTCCTGATTGGAGCTGTCATCTTTGTCCTGAGGTTGGTTTATTAAAGTGAATTGCACTTTCCTTATTGCGGAGTTTGAAGAAAATTGCAGGGAAATATTCGTGTAAATCAAACTTCATACATAACTTTGAGGTAAAGGACCTTAGTTAGCAACTGGATTTTAAATGTTTCTCAATCAATTGCACAAAGTTTAGTATGCTAATTATTGGATTACAGCTTGAACCAATTTTGTGCTTTTAATTGTCGTACACAGTACAGACAGAAATGATGTGGTTATTGAGGGAGAAAGTTCTTTTTAAACTGAAAATTGTAAATAAAACTGATGCAAGTCCACAGATCCTTGAAGGAAGTACGACAGGTAGATAAGATGGTTAAGAAGGCATGCGGGATACTTTCCTTTATTAGCTGAGGCACAGAAGTTCTGCTTGAATGGTATACAACACAAGTTAGGCCACAGTTAGAATATTGCATACAGTTCTGGTCACCACATTACAGGAAAGATGTGATTGCACTAGAGGGTACAGAAGAGATTCACAAGGATGTTGCTAGGACTGGAGAATTTCGGCTATGCGGAAAGATTAGATAGGCTGGGTTTGTTTTCTTTGGAACAGAGGAGGCTGAGGGGAGACTTAGTTGAGGTGTATAACATTATGAGGTGGATAGGAAAGACCTATTTCCTTTAGCAGATAGGCCAATACCCAGGGGGCATAGGTTCAAAGTAATTGGTCAAAGGATTAGTGGATAGTTGAGAATTTTTTCCCTGAGGTTGGTGGGGGGGTCTGGAACTCATTGCCTGAGAGGATGGTAGAGGCAGAAACCCTTACCACATTTAAAAAGTACTTGGATATGCAATTGAAGTGCCATAACCTACAGGGCTACGGACCCAGAGCTGGAAAGTGGGATTAAACTGGATAGCTCTACGGCCGGCGCGGACACAATGGGTCGAAATGGCCTTCTTCCGTGCTGTAAATTTCTAATTTCTATGATGTGAGTGCTGTTGGGAAACCCGGCTTTTATTGCCTATCACAAATTGCCCTTCTGGTGAGCCACCTTCTTGACAACTGATTGGCTTGCCAGGCCATTTCAGAGGGGCAGTTAAGAATCAACCACATTGCTGTGGGTCTGGAGTCACATATAGGCCAGACCGAGTAAGGGCGGCAGATTTTCTTCCCTGAAGGACATCAGTGAAGCAGGTAGGTTGTTGCTCTGACAATCCGGTGGTTTCATGGTCACCATTGCTAACACTAGCTTTTTATCCCAGATTTATTTAATTAACTGAATTTAAATTCCCCAGGTGCCGTGATGGTGGGATTTGAACACTTGTCTCTGAGATTATTAGTCTAGGCATCTGGATTACTAGTCCAATAACATTACCACTGTGGTGCCAGTCCTGTCAATGGTACAATGGATGAAGAAAGTGAAGAGGGTAGACAAGGTGAAGGAATGGAGAAAGTCTAAATAGTGAAAAAGGTGCATGTGGGTGTAACTGACCCAGTGCTGGTGCAGGTAGAGAGAGGAAAAGCTGCAGGTGCAGCATCTGTATATTTAAGGGACTGACTATTTGTACTGTAGTTTTCTGTCGAGTCCCGGCTCCCGATGCCTCCCGCCCAAACCGGAAGTGCCGGAAACAGAAGTGCAGCCCCGAAATGGAAGTAGGACCCTGCAAACAGTCCAACCACATTCCGTGAGCCTTTAAGTGACCGGGGAAGAGAGAGAGATGCTCGGGGGGGGAGGGGGGGTGGCGGGGAGGGCGGGGAGCGAGAGAGCTTGGGGGGGTTGGGGAAGAGAGAGCTTGGGGGGAGGGAGGGAGAGAGAGAGAGAGCTTGGGGGGAGGGAGAGAGAGAGCGAGAGAGAGCTTTGGAGCAGAAAGAGAGAGTCTGGAGGACAGAGAGAGCCTGGGGGAGGGGTGGGGGGGTGGGGGGAGGGGCAGCGAAAGAGATACCGCGGGGTGGGGGGGGGGTGGTGAGGAAGGAAAGACATGGGGTGGAGAGGAAGAGAGAGACGGGGGTGGAGGGGCAGTGAGAGACAGGGTGGGGGAGGGGAAGAGAGACTGGGTGGGGTAGGGGTAGAGAGAGAGGCGGTGGGGGAAGAGAGAGACAGGGTGGGGGGGGGAAGAGAGAGAGATGGGGTGGAGTGGAAGAGAGAGACGGGGGGGTGTGGGGAAGAGAGAGATGGGGTGGGGGATCAGAGGGGAGAGAATTTCTTCCATCCAGACGTCACGACACTGTCACTATTCACTTCATATCCAATAAATCTGTTAGCAATCTGCACACAAGTCCCCATCTATGGCGGACAGAGGGGGGAATGCACTTGCGCTGGGAGGCAAGGGCTTTGGCTGGGGGGAAAGATGCACTTGTGCTGGGGTAAGGGACTTCATCTGGCACTTGGTGGCTTCTGGGGAGATGTATCCTCTGTGGCTTCTGGAAGTAAAAGTGGATCGAGTTGCAATTTGCGAAGTCAGTGAGAACTTGGGCTGGGCGGTTCCAGTTACACATTCCAGAGAAACTTCAGGGTGTGGCTTATCCTCCAAGGGGACCAATCAGAGACAAAGGACTGCCATTTTTACAGTACAAATAAACGCGCCCATATTTAAAATGTACAGTATTTATAGAAGGAATAGTACATGTAGAAATATGTGCAGAAGGTACAATATATGAAGCAATAATAGTGCACATAGTAGGTACAAAATATGGGAAAATGTAGTATCTACAGAAGGTATTGTATATTAAAGCGAGGTTCCATCCGCCTCCCGTACCCCTGCCGCCACCCCCCCCCCGCCGGCCCTCACCCCCCACCCAATCATATAAGATCTCACAGCACTATTCGAAGAAGAACAGGGGAGTTCTCCCCGGTGTCCTGCCCAATATTTATCCCTCAACTAACATCACTAAAAAATGATTATTTGGCCATGATCACCTTGCTGTGCACAAATGTGAACAGTGACTACATTTCAACAGTGCTTCACTGATTGTAAAGCGTTTTGGGATGTCCTGAGGATGTGAATGGCGCTATAGAAATACATGTTCTTTCTTTATATGAATGCAAGTTTTTTCATTCCCACATTTAGAAGGTTCACTGATGCAAAACCAATTAAAAATTAAAGTTGATGAATGTTCGGCAAATGTGTCTGTATCGATGTCTCCGTAATACAATTTATTGCAATTTTGGAATGGTAATTTCTGTGCTGATCACTAGTTAGAATTGAGTTTCAAAAACAAATGACACTATTGAGTTCAAATTACAGCTTGTTAATAGCTTCTACAGCAACTATTAAAATGTATTGATGGCCTTTGGAAGTGTTTTTATATCATTCTAAATTTACAAACCCACACCATGTTTAACTGCTTAAATTAATCTTTAATTATCCAAATGCTTTCAAACCTTGTGTGGAATGTCGCAATTAATGAAATGGGAGCTCACCATCAGCCTGCATTCATTTGAGCTATACCTTGTTTGTTGATGACAAGCTTTTATAATTCATTCTGACTCTCTGCCAATTCCTGTGCTCCATTTTGAGATACATTTTGACATCTTGCAGACTTAGATAACACTCTTTCCTCGGAGTAGAAGGTTGTGGGTCAAGTCCCACTCCACAGACTTTAACACACAATCTAGGCTCACACTCCAGTGGAGTACTGAGGGAGCACTGCACTGTCAGAGGTGCCAGCTTTCAGATGAAACTTACCCCAAGTCCCTACCTTCACTCTCAGACGTAAAAGACCCTCTCAGAAGGATGTTAAAGATCCCATGGCACTATTTTGAAGAACAGCAAAAGAGTTCTCCCCGGTTTCCTGGCCAATATGTATCCTTCAACAAACATTACTAAAACAGATTGTCTGGTCACTTATCACAATGCTGTTTGTGGGAGCTTGCTGTGCACAAATTGGCTGCTGTGTTTCCTACATCATCATCATCATAGGCGGTCCCTCGGAGTTGAGGAAGACTTGCTTCCACTCTAAAAGTGAGTTCCCAGGTGACTGAACAGTCCAACACGGGAATTACAGTCTCTGTCACAGGTGGGACAGACAATGGTTGAAGGAAAGGGTGGGTGGGGAGTCTGGTTTGCCGCACGCTCCTTCCGCTGCCTGTGCTTGATTTTTGCATGCTCTCGGCGATGAGACTACTGATGTGTTTCCTACATTACAACAGTGACTACACTTCAAAAGTATTTCATTGACTGGAAAGTGCTTTTGAATGTCCTGAGCTCGAGAAAGTTGCTATATAAATGCAAGTTCTTTGTTTCTTGCTTTTTAAATGAGCTTCACAGGGCACGAGAGTATTGATGGAAGCAACTGTTTCTTGAAAATCCACCTGATCCCCTTGGCTAAACTCTGGGTTGCGACTCACTCCTGGCTGCCCATTATTCTATGTGACCAATTGCAATGAGTGGACAGAGAATGGTTGGTTGCTCTCCTTCCCTCTGATTCTGGCATCTTGTGCCACCATAGCCCCTCCATTGGCAGCTGTGTCTTCAGACACCTTGGCCCCACAATCTGGAATTCCCTCCCAAAACCTCTCTACTTACTTTAAACCCACCTCTTTGTCCAAGCTTTTGATCACTCCTTCTAATATATTGGCTCAGTATTCATTGTTAAAATTATGCCTGTGAAGCACCTTGGGATGTTTTTCTACATTAACGGTGCTCTATAAATGCGAGTTGTTGTTGTTGTTGCCAGTGAGCTAACAGTGCATTGAGTTGACTGTGTGCAGTTGTTTGGGATCAGCTTATTCAAATAATTAGCGAATTGCAGTTTTGATCTTTGCATTGGAAGCTAACCTAACATGGAATATGGAAAATCTGGCTCATAGCTCAAATTTAAAGCAAAGGGCTCACTTAATTTAGGTGTCAGCTATGGCTCAGTGGTAGCACTCTCGTCCTTGAGTTAGAAGGTCCCATTCAAGAGACTCGAGCACAAAATCTAGGCCGACACTTCAGTTGCATTACTGAGAGAGTGCTGCACTGTCGGAGGTGCTGTCTTCAGATGAGACGTTAAACCGAGGCCCTGTTTATACTCTCAGGTAGATGTTGGCTTCTGGTTAAGCAATGCCTCAATTTCAAAATTCTCATCCTTATTTTCAAACCCTGCATGGCCTCGCCCTTCCCTATCTCTGTAATCTCCTCCAGCCCCACAACCCCCCGGGAATTCTGCGCTCCTCTAATTCTGCCCTCTTGAGCATCCCTGATTATCATCGCTCAACCATTGGTGGCCGTGCCTTCTGTTGCCTAGGCCCCAAGCTCAGGAACTCCCTGCCTAAACCTCGCCGCCTCTCTACCTCTCTTTCCTCCTTCAAGATGCCCTTTAAAACCTGCCTCTTTAACCAACCCTTTGGTTACCTGTGCTAATTTCTACTTATGCGGCTTGGTGTCAAATTTTTAATTTCATAGTACTCCTGTGAAGCGCCTTGGGACCTTTCACTATTTCAAAGGCGTTCTATAAATACAAGTTGTTAAAAGTTCCATGGCACTATTTGAAGAGGGGCAGAGGAGTTCTCTCCGCTGTCCTGGTCGATAATTTTCCCTCAACTAATAACAGATTAACTGGTCATTATCACATTGCTATTTGTGGGATCTTGCTGTGTGTAAATTGGCTGCTGCATTTCCTACATTACAACATTGACGACACTCTGACTGTAAAGTGCGTTGGGATGTCCGGAGGTCACGAAAGGCACTATATAAATGCAAAGCTTTTACTTTAATATGTGATTAGGATGTGTCATGTATCTTACATTATTATATATAACTGTATCCTAACATGCTAACATGACTGTAATAAGATATGACCTGTAACCACCAACATACCTTACCACCAGGGGTGCACTTGCAAGAGACAGGTATATAAGGACAGGTCTCAGGCAAGTGCAGCATTCCAGAGCTGTGAAATAAAGGTGCAGGTCCAGAGTGACCTTGACTTCACTACATGCCTCGTGTGAATCTGTACTGAGGGAACAGGACTTTACAGTGGCGACGAGTTACGGGATTACAGAATCCACAGAATGGCGAACAACGGAGACAATTGGGAGGACTTTATAGAAAGGTTCCAGCAAAGCTTTGTAACCAAAGACTGGTTAGGCAATGATAAGGCAGACAAGAGAAGAGCCCATCTCTTGACCAGCTGTGGCTCGAAAACATACGCTTTAATGAAGGATCTGTTGGCACCCGAGAAACCAGCAAGCAAGTCGTTTGAAGAATTGAGCACACTGGTAAGAGATCACCTGAAGCCAGCAAGCAGCCTACACATGGCCAGACACAGGTTCTACAACTACAGACGCTGTGTGGGCCAGAGCATACCTGACTTCGTGACGGAACTTCGGAGGTTGGCTAGTTTATGTGAGTTCTCCGATGAACTGAGAGGAGAGAAATGCTGAGAGACTTTTTCATTGAAGGAATAGGCCACGCAGGCATATTCTGAAAGCTCATAGAGACCAAGAACCTGACCTTAGAGGCAGCAGCACTGGTTGCACAGACATTCTTGGTAGGGGAAGAAGAAACGAGGTTGATTTACAATGCAGGTACGACAACTAACGAAATATCGGAACAAGAAGTTCACAGCACTAAACAAGCTGCTGCCCCCACACACAGACAAAACCGGGAGAACAGGCTCTCGACAGCAGGCAGAAGCCATTAAGAGCCACAGGAATGGCCGTTCACACCTCATCAACCCACAATGCGAGCAATCAACTACAAACTGAAAGAAGCTCAAGAGAGATCAGCCAGACGCAGCTCATTGTTTGGGAACACTTTGAACAATGGAACAGGTCTGTGCTGGAGGTGTGGGGGTGGGCACTCGTCAAGGTGATGTCGATTTCAGCAAGCTGTTTGCAGAAATTGTGAATATACAGGGCATTTGGCCCGCATGTGCAAAAAACGGCAGCTCGGCTGGTATATGAATCGGATGGGTTGGAAAGTGGACCAGAAGATGGTGGGGACAGTACCCGGGACACCGATGTACAGCGGGTCAACACGATCAATGGCCGCTGCTCCTACAACAGGACGCCTCCTATAATGATGAGGGTCCTACTCAACGGGATATCTGTCAACATGGAGCTGGATACGGGAACGAGTCAATCTCTCATGGGCGCTCAACAATTTGAACAACTGTGGCCGCATAAAAGAGACAGACCAAAACTCACACGGGTCGACACCACACTAAGGACCTATACCAAAGAAATCGTACCAGTCCTCGGCAGCGCCATGCTCTCTGTCACACACAAAGGGACAATGAACCGACTTCCCCTGTGGATTGTCCCCGGAGACCCCCCAGCACTGCTGGGGAGAAGCTGGCTGGCAAAACTAAACTGGAAATGGGATGATGTCCATGCCATGTCATTAGAGGAACAGACCTCCAGCTCAACAGTTATAAATAGTTCAGGAGCCCCAGGAACGAACGCAGCTCCGTCATGTTACGGGGTCTGGGTGCTCTCTGGATCGCTTCCGTTTTGGACGCAGTAGGTCTGATCCCGTCTGCTGCTACCCTCCTCCCCATGAACTCTACCTCTGGAGCTAAGAAGACGCACTTCGCCTTTTTCAGTCGCAGCCCTACCTGGTCCAGTCTGCGTAGCATCTCCTCCAGGTTGTGGAGGTGTTCTTCAGTATCGCGACCCGTGATGAGGATGTCGTCTTGAAAAACCACCGTCCTTGGAATCGACTTGAGGAGGCTTTCCATATTTCGCTGAAAGATCGCGGCGGCCGAACGAATCCCGAACGGACATCTGTTATGCTCAAACAACCCCTTGTGTGTTGTGATGGTGGTCAGCTTCTTCTACTCATTCGCCAGCTCCTCGGTCATGTAAGCTGAGGTCAGGATCAATTTTGAAAAAAGTGTGCCACCGGATAGCGTTGCAAAGAGGTCCTCCGCTCTCGGTAGCGGGTACTGGTCTTGGAGTGACACACAATTGATGGTGGCCTTGTAATCGCCACATATCCTGACCGACCCATCCGCCACGATCGGGCTCGCCCAGTCACTGAATTCGACTGGCGAGATGATGCCTTCCCTCAGCAAGCGGTCCAATTCGCATTCTATCTTTTCCCACATCACGTATGGCACTGCTCTGGCCTTGTGGTGTACTGGCCTGGCGTCTGGGTTTATGTGAATCACTATTTTAGCCCCCATGAAAGTGCCGATTCCGGGTTGAAATAATGAGTCAAATTTGTCCAGGACCTGTGAGCATGATACTCGCTCCACAGAAGAAATTGCATTGACATCGCCCCATTTCCAGTTCATGACAGCAAGTCAACTCCTTCCCAGTAGTGCGGGACCATCCCCCGGGACAATCCAGAGTTCTCCGAATCTTTGTGGGTCATGACTACCGTGGCGCTGCCTAGCACCGGAATGATCTCCTTTGTATATGTCCGTAGCTGTGCGTCAATCGGCAATAATTTTGGCCTCTTGGCCTTGGACACCCACAACCTTTCGAACTGTTTGATACTCATCAGGGACTGGCTGGCCCCCGTGTCTTGCTCCATTAATACTGGGATACCATTGAGGAGCACTTTCATCATTATCGGTGGTGTCCTGGTATCTGAACGGTATATGTGCTCCACATGAACTCACTGAACTTCAGCTTCCAGCGATTTCCCCCAGTATTCATTTGGCCTCGTAGGGCTTATATCGGGCCCGTCCTTCCTCGTACATCGACCTGGCTGCAGGCTTCCTGCACATACGCGCCAAGTGACCGCTGACGTTGCAGTTTCTGCAGGTATATTGCTGATACCTGCAAGCTCTGGCTGGTTGTTTGCCTCCACACCTCCAGCATGTGCCGTTGTTGGAAACAAAAGGTTCATTACCAGTCGATCGTCTCTGAGTTTCTCTCTAACTTGACTTAAGCACACCATTAACAGGTGTTGATGGCCCCATTACTGGCCGCATTGTCCCTTGCGATGGCATGAATCGCCATTCAGCTAGCCATTGTCTCTGTTGAATTCCCCCTTTGGGTTCGACTACATGCTGGGGCATGTCCGATTGCCCTTGTCTGCCTGGAGAACTGTGTGCTGCGTTAACAATGTTGACTCCCTGGTCGTTTGCCGCATTTGAGCCAAGATTTTTGTCATACATCATTCTGGTCTCTTCCTCCCCTGAGATAAATGTCTGGGCTATCAGAGCCGCCGCTTCCAAGGTCAAGTCTTTGGTCTCAATCAGTTTCCTGAAAACCCCAGTGTGCCCGATGCCCTCAAAAAAAAATCTTGCAGTATCTCCGCTCTGCATGCATCTGGGAACTTACATAGGCTCGCCTGTCACCGGAGATCTGCCACGATGTCTGGAACGCTTTGCCCTTCTCGCCGCTGGTGCGTGTAAAACCGGTGTCTCACCATGTGCATGCTGCTCACCGGTTTAAGGTGTTCCCCGATCAACTTACTGAGCTCTTCGAACGTCTTGTCCGCTGGCTTCTCTGGCACTAGAAGGTCTTTCATCAGGGAGTACGTTCTGGATCCACAAACCGTCAGGAGATGAACCCTGCGTTTGTCGGCCGAATCCTGTCCCAACCATTCCTTGGTGACAAAACTTTGCTGTAGTCTCTCAATAAAGTCGTCCCAATCATCACCAACACAGTACCTCTCTTCTGTGCTGCTATTGGCCATGCTCGCGTGGTTTAAATCCCAGTTTCTCGTCGCCAATTATATGTCCTTACTATACAGTATAAATGCACACGAGGCCCATACTTGAGAGAAGGTCACTCTGTGACTAATTACCTTTATTACCAAGACCTCAAGTGATGAAGGTGGGTGGAGCTTCCCCTTTTATACCTGAAAGTCCAGGTTAGGAGTGTCTCCCACAAGTTCACCCTCTTGTGTCAATGTTCTCAAGATATACAACTTAGGTCAGTTTATACATGGGTTACAATGATAGTTGAATACACGACACTATTGATTCACACATTGCACAATGCACAGTTCTTATTACTCACGTGACTCTAGGGTGGGTTCGGCCACACCACGGGTTGTGACCGAACGGCTTTCTGGCCCCACCAAGGCCACTGCAAGCTCCTCGTAGATGTTGAGCAACTGCAGCATGGCACAGCCCCCGCCCGTCCTGCGTTGCTCCCGCTGGTTGATGGAAATGTTCTTCTGTAATAGATAAGGTAACATTGCACGGCATAAGCAGATGGATTTGGCAATAAACATTTAGGACTGACAGATTTATAAGTTCAATTTCAAGTTTGCAATACATTGCATAGGAAGATATTTCATACTGTAACATTCAAATTTATGTTGTGGTGCATAAATGTAATCATAATTTAATCCTAATTTAGTTACTCAGTCATGCTTAAAGATTACGATATAACATTGCAGATTCTAATTAGATTTTTCATACAACATTAGATAATAAATATGGATGATTTCAAATTTAAATTTCAACTTGCTCTTGCAGCCGCCAGTAGACTGTTCCATCTTTTCCGGCACTGGTCCGGTGTCCAGGCTTCATTAGATGCCGACGTGACCACGTTGGTAATCTCTGCCCAAATCCTCCGATATGCACGGGGTGGAGGTTTCCCATGCCCACCCCGTGTCAGATCCTCTCACCTCGCGCTTACACTATTCACTAGGGCCTCATTTGCCTCCTCGCTGAAGGGTTTGGCCCTTCGCTTTCCTGCAGCTCCCTCCATTCTTTAAATTTACCCGTTTTTACAGTTGCTCAAGACAACCTGCTTCCTTTCTCCTCTCTCACTCTCTCTTTCTCTCTCCCAGACCCACACAGAGCTTCTGAGCATGTGTGAAGACCCTTGACCTCTCAAAACGCGGGAAGGAGCATCAACCTGAAAAAAAAATCAACCTGCACATGCGCAGTAATGCGTTGCTAGGGAAGCTTTTTTTTTGAATCACTCTCATTTTCTTTGGGCGATCATGAGATCGCCGAGAAATCACATCGCCCATTTGACATTGCTGGGCTAAGGCCGAGTGGAAAATCGCAAAAAAAAAATGGGCCTTAAGCCGGCGATCAGCACAGGCGAATAGTCCCACATCGCTGGAACAAGGCCCATTTTTTTCGGTCTTAGCCACCAAGTGGAAAGTCTAGCCCATCCTTTCTGCATCCACCTTGTCGATCACCCTCCTTATTTTATATGTTTCGATAAGATCACCTCTCATTCTTCTGAAATCTAATGGGTATAGGCCCAACTTACTCAACCTATTCTCATAAGTCAACCCCCTCATCTCCGGAATCAACCTAGTGAACCTTCTCTGAACAGTCTCCAATGCAAGTATATCGTTCCTTAATCGGAGAGCAAAACTGGACGCAGTACTCCAGGTGTGGCCTCACCAATACCCTGTACAGTTGTAAGAGGACTTCTCTGCTTTTATACTCTATCCCCCTTGCAATAAAGACCAACCTTCCATTTGCCTTCCTGATTACTTGCTGTACCTGCATACTAACTTTTTGTGTTTCATGCACAAGGACCCCCAGGACCCTCTGTACTGCAGCACTTTGCAATTTTTCTCCATTTAAATTATAATTTGCTTTTCTATTTTTTCTGCCAAAGTGGATAACGACACATTTTCCCACATTATACTCCATCTGCCAAATTTTTGCCCACTCACTTAGCCTGTCTATATATCCCTTTGCAGATTTTTTGTGTCCTCCTCACAATTTGCTTTCCCACCTATCTTTGTTTCTTCAGCAAACTTGGCTACATTACACTCAGTCCCTTCATTCAAATCATTAATATAGATTGTAAATAGTTGAGGCCCCAGCACCGATCCCTGTGGCATCCCACTAGTTATAGTTTTCCAACCGGAAATTACCCGTTTATCCCGACTTTCTGTTTTCTGTTCATTAGCCAATCCTCTATCCATGCTGATATATTACCCCCAACCCCGTGAACTTTTATCTTGTGCAGTAACCTTTTATGTGACACCTTATCGAATGCTTTCTGGAAATCCAAATACACCAATTCACTGGTTCCCCTTTATCCACCCTGTTCGTTACATCCTCAAATACTCCAGCAAATTTGTCAAACGTGAATTCCCTTTCATAAAACCATGTTGACTCTGCTTGATTGAATTATGCTTTTCCAAATGTCCTACTACTGCTTACTTAATAACGGACTCCAGTATTTTCCCAACGACGATGTTAGGCTCACAGGTCTGTAGTTTCCTGCTTTCTGTCTGCTTCCTTTTTTAAATAGGAGTGTTACATTTGCGTTTTTCCAATCCGCTGGGACCTCCCCAGAATCCAGGGAATTTTGGTAGGTTACAACCATTGCATCCACTATCTCTGCAGCCACTTCTTTTAGGACCCTAGGATGCAAGCCATCAGATCCAGCGGACTTGTCCGCCTTTAGTCCCATTATTTTACCGAGTACTACTTCTTTAGTGATAGTGATTGTATTTAGTTCCTCCCTCCCTATAGCCCCTTGATTGTGCACTATAGGGATGTTTTTAGTGTCTTCTAGCATGAAGACCGATACAAAATATTTGTTCAACGTCTCTGCCATTTCCCTGTTCTCCATTATTAATTTGCCAGTCTTGTCCTCTAGGGGACCAACATTTACTTTAGCCACTCTTTTCCTTTTTATGTACCTGTAGAAACTCTTACTATCTGTTTTTATATTTTGTGCTAGTTTACTTTCATAATCTACCTTTGCTCTCTTTATTAATTTTTTAGTCATTCTTTGCTGGCTTTTAACAGTTTCCCAATCCACTGGCCTCCCACTAGTCTTGGCCCATGGCTTGTATGTCCTTGTTTTCAATTTGATACCATCCCTTATTTCCTTAGTTAGCCACGGATGTTTATCCCTTCTCTTACAGGCTTTCCTTCTTGTTGGGATATATATTTGTTGAGAGTTATGAAATATCTCCTTAAATGTCTGCCACTGCTCATCAACCGTCCCATACTTTAATCTATTTTCCCAGTCCACTTTAGCCAACTCTGCCTTCATACCTTTGTAGTCTCCTTTATTTAAGCTTAGGACACTGGTTTGAGATCCAACTTTCTCACCCTCCAACTGAATTTGAAATTCAACCATTTTATGGTCACTCATTCCTAGAGGATCCTTCACGAGGAGATCGTTTATTAATCCTGTCTCATTACACAGTACTAGATCTGAGATAGCCTGCTCCCTGGTTGGTTCCGCAACATACTGTTAAAGGAAACTATCCCAGATACACTTTATGAACTCTTCCTCAAGACTACCCTGACCAATTTGCTTTGACCAATCAATATGAAGGTTAAAATCGCCCATGCTTATTGCCGTTCCTTTTTTACAAGCCTCCATTATTTCTTGATTTATACTCCATCCAGCAGTGTAGCTACTGTTAGGGGGTCTATAGACTACGCCCACCAGCGACTTTTTCTCCTTATTATTCCTTAACTTCACCCAAACTGATTCAACATCTTGTTCTTCTGAGCCAATATCGTTTCTGTCATGTATGTACTTTTGAGATCACTAGCCACTAGATGGCGTCACTGTTGGAGGCCATTGGGCTGCACACACGTGTGCAGCCTAAGTATAAAAGGCCAGCCATTTTATATATTAGTCACTTTGGGCCTTAATAAAACAGAGCCAAGGTTATACCTCTTGGAGTTAAACAGTATTCAGTCTAACAGTTATTGCATACACAACAGTTTCTCACTAACGCACTGATCTCATCCTTTATTAACAGAGCTATCCCACCTCCTTTTCCTTTCTGTCTGTCCTTCCAAATTGTCAAATACCCCGTAATATTTAGTTCCCAGCCTTGGTCACCTTGCAACCATGTCTCTGTAACGGCTATCAG
Organism: Pristiophorus japonicus; assembly: GCF_044704955.1. Taxonomy (NCBI): domain Eukaryota; kingdom Metazoa; phylum Chordata; class Chondrichthyes; family Pristiophoridae; genus Pristiophorus; species Pristiophorus japonicus. Next base: position 176,508,151 of record NC_091980.1, on the reverse strand, counting down.
ATTATCTCCATTTGTATCTATTTGTGCTGTCAACTCATCTATTTTGTTACGAATGCTGCGTGCATTTAGATAAAGAAGTTTTAAATTTGTTTTTTCATTTTTTTTTTCCTGCTTTGATCCCACTTTCTGATTCACTTTTATGTTTATACATTCTGTCCCTTCCTGTCATGCTCTGGTTTTCATTTCCCCCAGTGCTACCCTGCTCTATTGCCTTCTCCTTATTCTTTGACTTTTTGAATTTTCACTCACCTGAATCCTCCCCCTGCACTAATTCGTTTAAAGCCCTCTCTACAGCCCTAGTTATTTGATTCGCCAGGACCCTAGTCCCAGCACGGTCTAAGTGAAGCCTGTCCCAACAGAACAGCTCCCCCTTATCCCAGTACTGGTGCCAGTGTCCCACGAACCAAAACCCATTTCTCCCACACCAGTCTTTGAGCCACGTGTTTAACTCTCTGATCTTATTTACCCGATGCAAATTTGCTCATGGCTCAGGATCTGGTCCGGGTAAATTGGAATCAAAGATTGGCAGGCAAAATTGTAATCGAAGAATGGGCTGCCTTAAAGAGGAGATGGTTCAGGTACAGTCGAGGTACATTCCCAGAGCTCCCTGGATGATGAAAGATATAGAGAGTAAGATGAAGCAGGAAAGGGGGACATATGACAGATGTCAGGTTGAGAATACATGAGAACCAGGCTGAATATAGAAAGTTCAGAGGGGAAATGAAAAAGGAAATAAGCGGGGCAAAGAGAGAGTACGAGAATAGATTGGCAGCTAACATAAAAGGGAATTTATAGGCATATAAATACTAAACGGGCAGTAAGAGGGGTGGGACTGATTAGGGACCAAAAAGGAGACTTTTGTATGGAGGCAGAAGGTATGACTGAGGTACTAAATGAGTACTTTACATCTGTCTTTACCAAGGAAGAAGATGCTGCCAAAGTCAGTGAAAGAGGAGGTAGTTGAGATATAGATAGGATAGAAATTGATAAAGAGAATGTACGAGAAAGGTTGGTTGTACTTAAAGTTGATGTCACCGGGACCGGATGGGATGCATCCTAGGATGCTGAGGGAAGTAAAAGTGGAAATTGCGGAGGTACTGGCCATTATCTTCCAATCCTCCTTGGAAACGGGGGTGGTGCCAGAGGACTGGAGAATTGCAAATGTTACACCCTTGTTCAAAAAAGAGTGTAAGTATTCACTTGGACAAGTGTGGATTAATTAAAGAAAGGCAGCACGGATTTGTTAAAGGCTTATCATGTTTAACTAACTTGATCGAGTTTTTTGACGAGGTAACAGAGAGCGTTGATAAGGGCAATGTGGTTGGCATGGATTTCCAAAAGGTGTTTGATAAAGTGCCGCATAATAGGCTTGCCAGCAAAGTTGAAGCCCATGGAATAAAAGGGACAGTGGCAGCATGGATACAAAATTGGCTAAGTGACAGGAAACAGAGAGTAGTGGTGAACGGTTGTTTTTTGACTGGAGGAAGGTATACAGTGATGTTCCCCAGGGGTTGGTACTAGGACCACTGCTTTTCTTGATATATATTAATGACTTGGATGTGGGTGTGCAGGTCACAATTTCAAAGTTTGAAGATGACACAAAACTTGGAAGTATAGTGAACAGTGAGGAGGAGAAGGATAGACTTCAAGAAGACATAGCCAGGCTGGTGGAATGGGTGGACAAGTGGCAGATGAAATTTAAATCACAAAAGTGCGAAGTGATACATTTTGGTAGGAAGAACGAGGAAAGGCAATACAAACTAAAGGGTACAATTCTAAAGTGATGCATGAACAGAGAGACTGGGGGTATATGTGTGCACAAATCATTAAAGGGGGCAGGGCAGGTTGAGAAAATGATTAAAAAAGCTTACGGGATCCTGGGCTTCATAAATAGAGGCACAGGGTACAAAAGCAAGAATGTTATGATGAACCTTTATACTGGTTCGGCCTCAGCTGGAGTATTGTGTATAATTCTGGCCATCGCACTTTAGGAAGGATGTGAAGGCCTAAGAGAGGGTGCAGAAAAGATTTACATGAATGATTCCAGAGATGAGGGACCTCAGTTACGTGGATAGACTGGAGACACTAGGGTTGTTCTCCTTAGAGCAGAGAAAGTTGAGAGGAGATTTGATAGAGGTGTTCAAAATCATGAGGGGTCTGGACAGAGTAGATAGAGAGAAACTGTTCCCATTGGTGGAAGGGTCGAGAACCAGAGGACACAGATTTAAGGTGATTGGCAGAAGAAACAAAGGCGACATGAGGAAAAACTGTTTTACACAGCGAGTGGTAAAGACCTGGAATGCACTGCCTGAAAGGGTGGCAGAGTAGACTCAATCGCGGCTTTCAAAAGGGAGTTAGATAAGTAGCTGAAGGAAAAACATTTGCAGAGCAATGGGGAAAGGGCAGAGAGTGGGGCTAGCTAAAGTGTTCTTGCAGAGAGCTAGCATAGGCTCGAGGGGCCAAATGACCTCCTTCTGTCCTGTAACCATTCTATAATTTCCCTATGGGGAAAAAAGGCAGTGTGAGTAACATTCAAGAATCATCCAATTGAGGAGTTTGTTTGCTTTCCAATTGACGTTGAAAGGCTGTGTGCCATTAGGATGGACTTGTTAGGTGACCAATGGTGGGAGTGTGGGGGCAGGGTGGTTGGAAGCAAAAGGTCATGTGATGAAACCTCCAGGAATACGTCCAACCAGAGTTGGCAACCCAAAGTACCAATGGCCGGAAAGCCAATTTGGTGCCTGTTTTAAATGATAGGGATTTCTCGTACCCTGCACCAAACTCCAGACAGGGGACAGATCTTGTGACTTGTCATCTGCCTCTGACTGAATTTACTACATTGATATCAATGACCTAGATGAAGGAATAGAGAGCCATTGATCCAAATTTGCTGACCACACTAAGTTAGGCCAAACAATAAGTAGTGTAGATAGGAGCAGAAAGTTGCAAAGGGACATCGATAGATTAAGTGAATCTGAGTGAACTCCACAACCGTAGCAGATGGAGTTCAATGTGGGGAAGTGTGAGGTCATCCACTTTGGACCCAAGAAAGATAGATCAGTGTATTTTCTAAATTGTGAGAAGTTAGGAACTGTGAAGGAGCAGAGAGATTTAGGGACCCAAGTACAGAAATCACTAAATGCTAGTGGACAGGTGCAAAAAATAATTTAAAAGACTCATGATGCTAGAAATTCGTTTTTTGGTGAAAGCGGTATTTTTTCCGTAAAAAATACCGCTTTCGCTCCGCTACCGCTACGAGGCCTAAAATTCAGGTTTCAATTTGCGCAGCGGTAAAAATCGGTGGTGAACAAGGATTTGTACTACAAACCGCAAATTTTCTGTAACTTTACTCCGAGGCTGATACTGCTGTGAGAGAGGGCGGAAAACACCCCCAAAAATTGCAAAAAATAAAAATAAAACATCACAAACATTCACAAGACATTTAAGTATCGAATTGCTAAAAAGAATTTAAAAATAAAAACTTTAACTTACCTGTTTTTGCAGGTCTTCATACCTACCACCGTTCCAAGGGCTGCAATGCAGGTTTTTTCCTTGGCGGTATTTTTTGTGCAGAATACGGGTGCGCGCTGAGCCAAATTTTGGGCGAGAGCGCTATTTTGAGTCTTGCACAGCGGCGGTCCTCTCCCCAGCGGTATTTGAAAACCGCTGCCGCAAGATTTCTCCCAATTTTCCGCCGCACCGTTCTCCGCCAAAACCGCCAAAATATTGCCAAAAAACCAGGCGCAAGGTTGGCGAATGTTTAGCCCGTGGAATCTTGGCCGTTGTCTCAAGAGGGTTGGAATACAAAGGGGTGTAAGCTATATTACTGTTATATAAAGCTCTGGTTAGACTGCACTCAGTTCTGAGCACTACACCTCAGGTAGGAGTTATTGGCCTCGGAGGGGGAGCAGTGCAGATTCACCACAATGATACTGAGGCTAAAAGGCTTAAATTATGAGGATAGATTGCACAGACATGACTTGTATACCCTCAAGTATACATTATTAAAGGGTGATCTAATTGCAGTGTTTAAGATGATTAAAGGTCCATTACTGCCTCCAAGAAGCTGCCAGTGGCTGGGCAGCGCGTTCACCCTTCAAGGGGAGGGCACTCCGCCGTGGCTGCCATTTTATTTTAATTGTCGGCTGACTCTGAAGTCAACCCGACAATGGCGGCCACGGGTTCAGCTGGGCCGCCAACAGGCAGTCCAGCAGCCCCCTCTTAGGTGCCGACCACTGGCCCGGCCGAAGCCCTGCCTGGTGGCCCAATGGAGGCCACTAAAGTGGGTGCAGAGCTCGCAGTGGCCCTCCCCTTTAACTGAAGGGAGGGATGTTGCTACGCGTCAGTGCGACACGGCACATCCGCGCTGACGTGCTCCGCTCCTGACACACATCCGCCCCTCAGCCGCCCCAAACACCGCCGCAACAAATTTTAAAAGTTTAAGAGGCCAAAATCCCTCTATCGTCCACTCCAAGGATTCGGGCGGAGAATATTCATTGATTTTGAAATATCCGCCCCGTTTGGGGTGAAGGGCAATTTCTAGCCCTTAATTTCGTAAAATCTCCCAACGCGCGTCATAGAACAAGGGGGCATAACCTTAAAATTCGAGCTAGGCTGTTCAGGGGTGAAGTCAGGAAGCAGGTCTTCACAGAAAGGCTAGTGGAAATCTGGAATCCTCTCCCCCAAAAAGCTGTGGATGCTGGAAGACAATCAAAACTTTCCAAACTGAGCTTGATAGATTTTTGTGGGGTAAGGATATTAAGAGATATGGAGTAAAGGTGGGTAAATGCAGTTGAGGCTCAGATCAGCCACGATCTGACAGAAAGGCAGCACGGGCTCTAGGGGCTGAATGGTTTACTCCTGTCCTTTGAAATATGATTGTTGGTGATCAGATAGTCAGAAGTTATAAAACAGTCTCACCCCCAGCTAGAGGGAGCTGTTACATTATACTACAGACTACACTACTGCTACATACTGCAGCGTACTTCTGACCTCCAGGTACTGTCTGTAAATTTTACGTTAGCATTAACATTTGGCACAGCATCTGTAATTAAAAACTATTGCCTGAAACTGTTTAAAAAAAAACATTCTTAACAATAATGTCCATATGCAGCGGAACTGGCTGGAGGGAGAGGGATGACTCTGGGGGAAGGAGGAGACTATGGGGAGAGGGGGAGACAATGGGGAGAGGGGGAGATTGTGGGGAGAGAGGGAGACATTGGGGAGAGGGGGAGACATTGGGGAGAGGGGAGACAATGGGGAGAGGAGGAGACATTGGGGAGAGGGGGAGACATTGGGGAGAGGGGAGACAATGGGGAGACATTGGGGAGAGGGGGAGACATTGGGGAGAGGGGAGACAATGGGGAGAGGGGGAGACTGTGGGGAGAGGGGTAACTCTGGGGAGAGTGTGGTCTGTGGTCTGCACCCTCGCCATGGACCGTGGTCCTCACTGGCTTGTGACCATGCTCAGGCCCCAGCGCTGTGAGTGATATTGGGCAATTGGTCAGCGGTACAGCTCACTCCTCCCATCATATTGGAGTATTCTGCTCCTACACTTCTAAAGCATCTGGCCCACAACACACCCCCATCTATATATTGATAAACAATAAGGAATTCAATCTTCTCCCCACACCCAACCCCCTGGAGCCCCTTCCCCCCCTTAACCTCATAAAGATGATTTAACACATTTGCCGCATCTCTCAGTTTAAGTCTAATTGCTTTGGGGAGCAGAATTCAAGCCATTCATTCCTTCAGAACTAACTTCAGATCGCAAGGCAATCACTCAATGACCAGGGAGGCATTGCAGAACCCGCTGGAAATTAGAATCCGCAGACGGGTTGTTTTGTCTCCATCAAACCATGGCTCGTCACGTGAGAAATGGGTTAAAACATTGGTTGGTGAGTTTGGTGTTCCCACTAATCCACGCCTTAAAAGCCACTTCTACCTGGCATTGATCCTTAGTATCCTGTCTGACAGGGTGGCTGGTCTGATGGGGGTGGGGGTTTACCTGACACGGTGTGTCCCCCTTTTGCTGTCGATAAAACTGCCTGTGTTTTCGGAACACCAGCCAGATACAGGAGGCCCCACTTGAGCCCTCCATGCTTCATCATCTTGTATTTTAGGCCGTGGCTGTAGAAGATCGACATGGCCAAGAGCGCTGGTGGAAAGAGCTGCCCGATAATTGGTCACCCCGTGTTATAACTGACGGCAAGGTGAGGGGTGCTGGCCGCCAACTCCAGGCTTGCTTACTGCTCCTCTCCACTTCTTTCCTGAAGGTGCTGACTGGTGGACTGTAGATGCTAGCTCCAGACTGCAGAGCTAGGCCTGACCTTGGTCGCACCCAATATGTAATCTCTCATATGCATATACACACACAAGCACGCATACATCACCATTATTATGGGTGGATAAAGGAGAACCAGTGGATGTGGTGTATTTGGACTTCCAGAAGGCATTCGATAAGGTGCCACATAAAAGGTTAATGCACAAGATAAAAATTAACGGGGTTGGGGGTAATATATTAGCATGGATAGAGGATTGGCTAACTAACAGAAAACAGAGAGTCAGTATAAATGGTTCATTCTCGGGTTGGCAACCAGTAACTAGTGGAGTGCCGCAGGGATCAGTGCTGGGACCCCAACTATTTACAATCTATATTAACGACCTGGAAGAAGGGACCGAGTGTAACGTAGCCAAGTTTACTGATGATACAAAGATGGGAGGAAAAGCAATGTGTGAGGAGGACACAAAAAATCTGCAAAAGGACATAGACAGGCTAAGTGAGTGGGCACAAATTTGGCAGATGGAGTATAATGTTGAAAAGTGTGAGATCATGCACTTTGGCAGAAGAAAATCAAAGAGCAAGTTATTATTTAAATGGAGAAAAATTGCAAAGTGCTGCAGTACAGCGGGACCTGGGAGCACTTGTGCATGAAACACAAAAGGTTAGTATGCAGGTGATCAGGAAGGCCAATGGAAACTTGGCCTTGGCAAAGGGGATGGCGTATAGAAGCAGGGAAGTCTTGCTACAGTTATACAGGGTATTGGTGAGGCCACACCTGGAATACTGCGGGCAGTTTTGGTTTCCATATTTGAGAAAGGATATATTTGCTTTGGAGGTAGTTCAGAGAAGGTTTACTAGGTTGATTCCCGAGATGAGGGGGTTGACTTATGAGGAAAGGTTGAGTAGGTTGGGCCTCTACTCATTGGAATTCAGAAGAATGAGAGGTGATCTTATCGAAACGTATAAGATTATGAGGGGATTTGACAAGGTGGATGCGGTTAGGATGTTTCCACTGATAGGGGAGACTAGAACTAGAGGGGTTATGGGGAACGGGCAAGGAGGTGGACCTGAATCCATGATCGGATCAGCCATGGTCGTATTGAATGGCGGAGCAGGCTCAAGGGGCCGTATGTCCTACTCCTGCTCCTATTTCTTATGTTCTTATGAAGGAGTTAGACGGGATAAGAAATGTGAAGGTCTACTTATCTGTGAAATTTACATTTTTTGAAGATTCCAAAGCAGGGCTTCCAGGGCTAGTTAGATAGGTGGTGAGAGAGAAACCCGGTGACCCTTGTACTGCATGGACTAATCACCTACGCTGTATGAATAAAATCTGTTCAGTATCCTCAACTGTCTCATGCTTACTCGAAGCATGGTGCAAGAATTGTAGAGGAAGGAGGTTGACTCAACAACATACATGCATACACACATATGCTCACATGCACATACATACATAAAAACACATGCACAGATGGACAGGCACACATTATTACTTATCTAGCAGGAGTAACTGAACAGCATTCGTTAGCAGGCTAATTTCCTTCGCCTTAAAACCTACCCTGCCACCGTTCTTGCCTTTCATTAGTTAACGCAGCACAACGAGAGGATTGAACCTCCTTCGAGGGGCCCTACTCATTTTTTGCTGCTTGTTTGAATTTTTGGTATTGCATCTTTACAATAAAAAAGCCCGGGGACAGATTAGTGCAGTGACCTTTCTTCTCAGGAAACAGAGGCTGACTTCAGCCTAGACATGGGATGTAAATCTCCCCAGACTGATGGTTTAGAACACAGTGTGAGGGAGCTGGATTAACATCAGTAGAGATACAGTCAGTAACACAGGGTGCTGGGGGAGGGGTTACTGAGTGACATTGTGAGGGAGCTGGATTAACATCAGTAGAGATACAGTCAGTAACACAGGGTGCTGGGGGAGGGGTTACTGAGTGACAGTGTGGGGGAGCTGGATTAACATCAGTAGAGATACAGTCAGTAACACAGGGTGCTGGGGGAGGGGTTACTGAGTGACAGTGTGGGGGAGCTGGATTAACATCAGTAGAGATACAGTCAGTAACACAGGGTGCTGGGGGAGGGGTTACTGAGTGACAGTGTGAGGGAGCTGGATTAACATCAGTAGAGATACAGTCAGTAACACAGGGTGCTGGGGGAGGGGTTACTGAGTGACAGTGTGAGGGAGCTGGATTAACATCAGTAGAGATGCAGTCAGTAACACAGGGTGCTGGGGGAGGGGTTACTGAGTGACAGTGTGAGGGAGCTGGATTAACATCAGTCGAAATACAGTCAGTAACACAGGGTGCTGGCTGGGAGTTCAGTGATCTGAAATCACAGACACAACTGTAATTGAACATTGAATAGGCTGATGCACTCATGTTCCTCCAATGAAAATTTAACAAACTGACTGGGCTTTTCTGGGAGTGTGGGAGAAGTTAAAACAAATCCCCAGTTTGCCTCCCCCCACCCTGCCAATGAAAGTAAGAATGAAGCAACTTGGAACGTGGTCAGAAGCTACCCAAGGATTTACTGCTATTGGAGCCACATAGGCCCTCGCCCAACCTGTGAGACCCTTCTTCATGTCGGTAAGACCCAACTCAATCTTCGGGGCACCAATCAAAAGCTGAGGTAATTAATTGTACAAGAACCCCTGTGTGTCTCTATAGGTTTTTATAAGCAACAAGTCAGTAAAGCAAATACACAAATTGTCGGTAGAATTTAATCTTCTGAATACAATTTTTAAACTTGCATTCCCCAGCATCCAATGCCACCCTCCAAGCATTCTCTATAAACCCTTTGAACATGTTATTAAATAGATGTTGCTTTACACAATCTGCATCCTTTCAGTACAGTCACCTCATCCACAAATCTCAAGCGACAAGCAAGAAAGCTTTGAAATGCAAACCAAGATGCAATTCTATCAACCCAAGACTGCTGATCAGAGGTCCATCACCTGAAACAGTTTGGCCAGGAACGAAGGAAGGAAACGATGAAGAGAGGACCAGGGCTTCTTTGAAGCTGCCGTTATTCTAAGTGTTTAATGACAGAGAGATAAAAAGAAGCTGGAATCTGAAATAAATACCAAATAATGAATGTTGGAGACAGTGTGTGAGAGTAAAGTATTGGGTGAGGATCCTGGGTCAGAGCATCTGATGGAACCCACAAACTCAACTGCTCTCGTTACCGTATCAGTCAAGGTTTAGTGTTGGTTCTTCAGGTGTGTCTGCTGCCTCTTGGAAAAGCACAAGAAGCATATTTGTGGACACTGTCCTTTATACACCAGTCTCCTGATACATGTCGGGAAGGTGGTAACCAGAGGATGCAACTTTAAAGTAATTGACAAAAGAATCATGTAGTGTATTTGCTTCATGGGTTCTTTGCTGAATTATTCACAGCTACACATTTCCTGTAAGGAACTAGCTGGTTTATTAGCATAGGTTTAACAATCTAATGGAACCCTACCAGTTCATCCAGCAGGTTCACAACTGCAGGTCTAATCGTGGAGAAGCTGGACTTAATTAACTGGGGTTCTATTGAGTATTGTGAACACACTCAGTGCAACAACTGCACAACTATTTTAGTAGAAACGTAAATCTAATGCCCCCTTTTGGCAAGGGCACTAGAACCCACAAATTAACAATTTAAATTTCAACGAAACCTTAAATCAAATTAAAATTTGGTTGCCGGGGGAGATGATGCACACCAGTCCCTCCAGCGCCCACCTCTCGCAGAAGGCCGCGAGTGTACCGGTGGACACTGCATGCTCCAGCTCCAGGGACACCCTGGCTCAGATGTAACCACGGAAAAGAGACAGGCAGTCGGGCTGAACGACCCCCTCGACCGCCCGCTGCCTGGACTGGCTGATGGCCCGCTTGGCCGTGCCCAGGAGACGTCCTACGAGGAGGCCTTCCAACCTGCCCGCTCCTCTCTGCACAGGGTGCCCAAAGATCGGGAGTGTGGGACTGAAGTGCAACCAGAATTTGAGGAGCTGCCCCTTCAAATATTGGAACAGGGGCTGCAACCGCGCACATTCAACAAAGATATGGAACATAGACTCCTCTAGACCGCAGAAATTACAGGCGACTTGGGAGTCTGTGAACTGACTTAAAAACATATTGCACAGGACTGCTCCGTGCAACACCCTCCAGGCCAAATCCCCAATAAAGGACAACAGCTGCACAAACCTGTGAGCATGCTCACATTACAAACTGGGGGGAGATGAGGAGAATTTTAAAATGTATTTATATATTTTTTTCAGAGAGTTATGATGATCTGGAATGCACTGCCTGAAAAGGTGGTGGAATCAGATTCAATAGTAACCTTCAAAAGTGAATTGGAAATATAGTTGAATGGGAAAAATTAGGAGGGCTATGGGGAAAGAGCAGGGCAGTAGGACTAATTGAATAGCTTTCAAAGCGCTGGTGCGGGCATGATGGGCCGAATGGCCTCCATCTGTGCTAAGATTCTATGAAGCATGGCTGCTTCTGAGCTTTCATGCTGGTAAGACTAGCTGGGTAAATTGGTTGAGAGTATTAACTCAGAATGATACCGGGGCTTACGGGGTTATATTTTGAGGACTGGTTGCATAAACTTGACTTGTATTCTCTTTAGTTTGGAAGATTCAGGGGTGGTCTGATTGAGATATTTAAAATGATAACAGGATTCGATACGGTAGTTAAAGCAAAACTATTTTCTCTGGTGGGAGGACAGAATCTTAAAATTAGGGCAAGGCCAGTTCGGAGTGAAATCAGGAAGTACTTCTTCACACAAGGGGTAGTAGAGATCTGGAACTCTCTCCCCAAAAGGCTCCAGTTGCTGGGGGTCAATTGGAGCTTTGACGGCTGAGATCTATAGATGTTTGTTAGGGGAAGTCCAGAATCAGGGGTCACAGTCTAAGGATAAGGGGTAAACCATTTAGGACCGAGATGAGGAGAAACTTCTTCACTCAGAGAATTGTGAACCTGTGGAATTCTCTACCACAGAAAGTTGTTGGTGCCAGTTCGTTAGATATATTCAAAAGGGAGTTAGATGTGGCTCTCATGGCTAAAGGGGTCAAGGGGTATGGAGAGAAAGCAGGAATGGGGTACTGAAATGCATAATCAGTCATGATCATATTGAATGGTGGTGCAGGCTCAAAGGGCCTGCCCCTGCATCTATTTTCTATGTTTTTATGTTTCTATGTAAGGGTATCAAGGGATTTGGAGCTAAGGTGGTTAAATGGACTGGAGATACAGATCAGCCATGATCTAATTGAATGCTGGAGGAGGCCCGAGGGGCTGAATGGCCTCCTCCTGATCCTATGATTCTATGTTCAGCTGGAGTGTGAGTGCAAAGCCTGTGGTTATAATGATGGGGAAAAAGAGCCAGAAAACAATATTAACCAAGTTTGGGGCCGAACTTGGTCAAGGCCTCTGCCCGCCCAAGTACCGCCCAAAGTGCCGCCGAGGAACCGGACGGTACTTTTGGCGGGGTTTTCATTGCCGAGCTCCCTCGAAGGTTGGCGGGCGGGGAATCAATGACGTATGCCACCAATCTGGGTGGCAGCGGGCAGGGGGTCTCATTCTCGGCTGCAGAGGTGCTTGCCTCCCAAGTGCCACCGGGGATGGAGTCGGGCCCACGGAGAGGCGAACAGCTGAAAATAAAAATCATCACCAACAAAAAAAAAACATCTGAGGACCTTCAGGGGACCCCATCCAGGTAAGTGCCTGTAAAAAAAATAATTTAAAAAACATTCCACTTACCTTTTTTACAGGATCTTGACACTTACCGTTAAGGATAGAGCAGCCTCTGGCCTGCGGTCCACCGCCGCCCTCCCGCCAACTCCCGCCCGCACCAATCGGGCATCCCGGCGGGCGGGAGTCTACTTACGCGCATTGGCCATCTGCTGATGTCAGTGGGCGCTTCCCGGCGGCTCTCCTCTCCCGCTTGCTCCAGGCCACGTCGAAAGTGGCACTGGGCGGTTCGAGCAAAGGAATGTCGGCGACAGCAGGCAGCCATCAATTTTGGCCCCTAACAGTTTGAAAATTCTAACTTGTGTAGACTTTTGACCAGTAGCAGAAAGAATATTTGCAAGGCTAACAATAATATCCTGGGATTTCCACAATATCAGAGCAATAAACAGGCATTAAGGTGGGCACCTAAGGGTTTTTGTATGAGAGTAGACCAGGGTACTAGAACAAGGAGGTATACGTTAAAACTGGTGAAAGAGACTCGAGCATATAATCCAGGCTGGTGCATGCACTCCTAAAGCGGTTCGCAGCCAATGAAGTACTCCTGAGTTACTCTTGTGCTGTAGGAAATGCGGCAGCCAATTTGCACACAGCAAGATGCTACTAACAGCAATTAAATAATGACCAGATAATCTGTTTTTAGTGATGATGGTTGAGGGATAAATGATATCTGGGACAGCGGGGAGAACGCCCCTACTCTTTTCAAAATAGGTCCGTGTGATCTTTCACATCCATCTGAGAGGGCAGACTGGGTCTCTCTCAGTTTAACATCTCACCCAAAAGACAACATGGAACAAGGTGGTGCGGCTGTTTGTAAGCGAATATCTCACAGCATCCCTCCCGCTCATACACGCAGGTGTGCATGCGTCCTGTAAAAAATCATGAATCAAAAGAAATTGCAAATTATAAAATAAATAATGGTTTCATAAAAGAAATGTGTATGCCAGCTCAACAACAAGGTAAGTTGATAACACGGGGGAATTCCAGTCATGTCAGATAAGGAGTTGTACAAAGACTGTCACAAGGACATAATGGCAGTAAGAGGCTTTCATGTAGGCATGACTAGGCCTGATAAGAAGTCAAGCAAGGAGCCTTATAAACAAACTGTCCAAGAGAAGGTAGGCAGAAGTCCAAACAAGAGATAAGCAGAGGGATGATCTCATGGGGACAGGCGGGGTTTGCCGTAGGTACCTACTCCTCTGTGATTGGACAATTGAATGGGTAAAAGTGATTAAACAAATGATTGACGTGGAGTATCCACCGGCCCACTGAAATAAGGTTTATAAACGGGCAGCCGAAAGGGAAAAACAGACAGAGAGGAGGGAGAGCTTCCTCTGGGGTGGCTCTCATGCTGGCTTCGGCCGAACACCTCCGCCAGCTCGAGAGACGACCAAAGAGCAGAGACCACTGCCTCAGGCTGCGGGGTCCGAGACCACCGTTCTGCCTCAACCTCCATCCGCCTGTCCATTCGAGGGCCAGTAAATCATTCTCCTCTGTTACAGGTCGTATGTCTACAATGTCTATCCTGATTGCGTGTTGTATCTGATTATATTTAAAACTACTGCTTCTTAATAAAACGCCTTATGATTCCTAAGACTCTTTGGGTAATCCGTGTGTGACTCGTGATTGAAATCTTCATCATCATCATAGGCAGTCCTTCGAAATCGAGGAAGACTTGCTTCCATTCTAAAAGTGAATTCTCAGGTGACTGAACAGTCCAATACTGGAATTACAGTCTCTGTCACGGGTGGGACAGACAGTGGTTAAAGGAAAGGGTGGGTGGGGAGTCTGGTTTGGCGCACACTCCTTCCGCTGCCTGCGCTTGCTTTCTGCATGCTCTCGACGATGAGACTTGAGGTGCTTAGCGCCCTTCCGGATGCAAAAGGACATAGACAGGCTAAGTGAGTGGGCAAAAGTTTGGCAGATGGAGTATAATATTGGAAAGTGTGAGGTCATGCACTTTGGCAGAAAAAATCAAAGAGCAAGTTATTATTTAAATAGAGAAAGATTGCAAAGTGCCGCCGTACAGCGGGACCTGGGGGTACTTGTGCATGAAACAGGTATGCAGGTACAGCCAATGGTATCCTGGCCTTTATTACAAAGGGGATGGAGTATAAAAGCAGGGAAGTCTTGCTACAGCTATTGTCATGTATCCAAACATGCTTACTGCTTTTACTATTACATATGATGTGTCACCAGAGGGCACTACTATGGGAAACTTGTACACCAGCTGTAGGATCACTAAGGTGTACCACCAGAGGGCACTACAGTGGGAGACTTGTAGGTTATCTGTACAGATGTGCCAGGCCTAGTATAAAAGGCAGGCCACCATGTGTGATACTCACTCTGGAGTTACATTAAATGGACTAAGAACACTACAGTTCAAGTACAATATATTGCCTCATGGAGTCATTATCAGAGCATCCAAAAACATAACAGCTATACAAGAGTTTGGTGAGGCCACACCTGGAATACTGCGTGCAGTTTTGTTTTCAATCGGCCCAAGTTTCGAGCCGCGCCTAGAACGGCGCAGTCCCGACCTGGACGCCCGTTTTTCGCACCACAAAGTGCGCCTAAAAAAACCCTCCGTATTCTCCACCTCCCTGCAGGTCCTCTGGCCCTCGGCGCAGCGCAGCAGGAGCTGTAGGGGGCGGAGCTAGGAACCCGCGCTGAAAACAGTGCTGGGAGCTCTGCACATGCGCTACAATGGTCATGCAAGTGCAGTAGCTCCAGGCGCCCGAAACTGTGTGGGAGGGGCCCGAAGCACGCAGCCCCTAGCCCTGGCACAATGGCCTCACTGGGGCTGCGTGAATAAGGCTCCTCCCACGGCCAGCTCCTGCATCCTCCTGACCTGACTCGACTCCCGCTTCCCGCCTCCGGACCGGACCCGACACCGCCCCTCCCCCGCCGCCTCCGGACCGGACCCGACACCCACCCGCTCCCCCCCCCCCAGCCCCTGGACTGGACCCAACATCCGCTTCCCCCCCCCCCCCGCCCCCGGACCGGACCCGACACCCGCTTCCCCCCACCGGACCGGACCAGACACCCGCTCCCCCCCCCGCCACCTCCGGACTGGATCCGACCTGACCTCCCTCCCCCCGACCTGACCTCCCTCTCCCTCCCTCTCCCTCCCTCCCCCCGACCCGAACCGAACCGACCTCCCTCCCACAACCCCCCCCGACCCGACCCAACGCCACCTACCTTTAAATCTGGTGCTGGGGACGGGCCCTGCCCGAAGTCCCGGGCCCGGCCCGTTCAGCCTCCCTCCCCCTTCTCCGTTCCCCTTACCCCCCCCAATCTCCTTCCCCCCCAATCTCCTTCCCCACCACCCCCCCCAATCTCCTCCCCCCCAATCTCCTTCCCCCCCCAATCTCCTTCCCCCACAATCTCCTTCCCCCTCCCCCCAATCTCCTTCCCCCCACCCCCCCCAATCTCCTTCTCCCCCCCATCTCCTTTCTCCCCCCCCATCTCCTTTCTCCCCGTCTCCTTTCTCCCCCTTCTCCCCTTTATCCCCTTCTCCCCCCCTCCCCCTTCTCCCCATCCCTCCCCCTTCTCCCCCATCCCTCCCCCTTCTTCCCCATCCCTCCCCTTCTTCCCCCCCTCCCCTTCTCCCCATCCCTCCCCCTTCTCCCCCATCCCTCCCCCTTCTTCCCCATCCCTCCCTCTAACCCCCTCCTCCCCCTCCCCTCGCTCTCAGAAACACAGACACTGACAGACAGAGAATGAGAGACACACACAGACAGACAGAGAGATAGACACACTGAGGGGGGCATCCCAGCACGCTGTTGGAGGGTTCCCGGTGCTGCAGTCGGTAAGTAGAAAATGTTTTATTTATTGATTAAAATGTTTTTTTATTTCTTATTAATTTTTTTTGATTGATTTATTGGTTGATTTATTGATGTATTTATCATTTATTATTGATGATGGCTCTTTATTTGTAAAACTGAAGTGTTTAATGTTTGTAAACTTCCCTTTAAACACCTCCCCCCCACCATTCCCTACGCCTGATTTGTAACCTACGCCTGAATTTCTAAAGTGTAGACAAGGTTTTTTCGAGTGTACAAAAATCTTCACTTACTCCATTCTAAGTTAGTTTGGAGTAAGTTTTCACTCACGAAATTTTGAAATCAGGTGTAAGTGGCCAGACACGCCCCCTTTTGAAAAAAAAATTCTGTTCCAAAGTGAAACTGTTCTACCTGACTAGAACTAGAGCAAACTAAATGTGGAGAATTCCGATTTCTAAGATATTCCGTTCTACACCAGTTGCTCCTAAAAATCAGGAGCAAATCATGTGGAAACTTGGGGCCAAAATTTACGAAAGAATATACTTGCTTTGGAGGCAGTTCAGAGAAGGTTCACTAGGTTGATTCTGGGAATGAGGGGGTTGACTTATGAGGAAAGGTTGAGAAGATTGGGCCACTCTCATTGGAATTCAGAAGAATGAGAGGTGATCTTATCGAAACATATAAGATTATGAGGGGGCTTGACAAGGTGGATGCAGAGAGGATGTTTCCACTGATGGGGGATGTCATGTATGTAACCTTCATGTAACAACACTGCAATACTGTATATACTTGAGAAATGCACACCTTGACCACAGGGGGTGAACTTGTGGGAGACACTCTTCACCTGATCATCCAGGTATATGAAGGGAGGTCCCACGCAGGGTCATCACTTCTTGGTCCTGTGAATAAAGGTGCAGGTCACAGAGTGACCTTGTCCATAGAATGTGCCTCGTGTGGATTTATGGTATTGTGTAAGGACTTTACAGGGGAACAAGAACTAGAGGGCATGATCTTAGAATAAGGGGCGCCCATTTAAAACAGAGATGAGGAGAAATTTCTTCACTCAGAGGGTTGTAAATCTGTGGAATTTGCTGCCTCAGAGAGCTGTGGAAGCTGGGACATTGAATAAATTTAAGACAGAAATAGACAATTTCTTAAACGATAAGGGAAAAGGGGTTATGGGGAGCGGGCGGGGAAGTGGAGCTGAGTCCATGATCAGATCAGCCATGATCTTATTGAATGACGGAGCAGGCTCGAGGGGCCGTATGGCCTACTCCTGTTCCTATTTCTTATGTTCTTATGCTCCTCCTTCACTTAGGGCGGTCTTTGGCTAGGGACTCCCAGGTGTCAGTGGGGATGTTGCACTTAATCAAGGAGGCATTAAGGTTATCCTTGAGACATTTCCTCTGCCCACCTGGGGCTCGCTTGCCATGTAGGAGTTCCGAGTAGAGCGCTTGTGTTGGGACTCTTGTGTCGGGCATGTGGACGATGTAACCCGTCCAAAGGAGCTGGTCGAGTGTGGTCAGTGCTTCGATGCTGGGGATGTTGGCCTGATCGAGAACAAATCTTATTCAGAAGTGGGATCACAGAGCAGGAGTCATACGGACCGTGGATATCGGTTTGTAAAAATCAGGAAGATTTGGTCGACTGCTTGTGATCATCACGAAGATTGGGTAGGGAACTCAAATAAGTGAAACCAGAAATACAATGGTATTGGCATCTCCCTGGGAACAGTTGCTCGATAACCTGGGGCGACGGACACTATAAAAATCTTAGACGAGTGTAATGGGAACTACGATTGCATTCTTGACAGGCTCTCTGAGGATAGTCACAAACGTCAGCTTAAGCTTAAAAAAGGTCAGGATAAGTTAGCCTATGGAGCACACTTGTGCACCTCACAGTTAAATAACAAAAACAAAGAGTTAAAGGAACAGATAGACAAGCTACAAAATAAAGTGAAGGTTGGCAGGAAAGCATTGCCGTTGTGCACAATCAGTTACGTCAGGAACAGAGAGGCCATGACGAGGCGTGTTATACACAGAAAAAGCTAGACCAAATACTCGAACAAAATATCGACTAATGGGCAGATTACCAGATTCGGTGAAGAGTTAGAAGATACCAGGGCGGGCTCTGACGGAATTTGACTGGCGCCAAGCCATCACCACCCCGAGACAGACCACGCCCCGTGCTTAGCAAAAATCCAACAGCTTGGCCAACAACGAGCTGCTGTCTCCAAAACCAAACTGAGAGATCCCGGCCCTTGTCAGAACAACATAACTGAGGACCCTACCCCTCTGCTCCGCCTCCACCGTACAAGGATGCCAAGGCAGGTGAGAGATGGTACCCGTGTGAGTTGCCACCCGAGACAATACAGCACGCCAGCCCAAGCGCCAGGCTGGGCAAGGACCAGGCAGCGGCAAACCCTCCTCGATCACTGGTGACAAGCTGGAAACCACCACCACAACCATGCATAGGGCCCTTACCGCAGCTGAGGGCAGAGCGTTAAAGGACGGTGGACATGGATGCCAGCCCCCTTGACCTCAAGCAGTAGTGGAGTATTTTTAATGTTACTCATCTAGAACTCGAAGGGTTAAACAGGTCCTCTTGGCTGGGCGCTCCTCAGAATGAAAGCTAGAGATGGATCAGGACATTCTGGCTGAGGGTGCGATAGAGGATATTGAGTTGGACCTATGTATAACACTAGGGAGGAAGGCATTGACTTCCACCAGCTCCTGGCTAATACCAAACAGGGCTCTACTGAAAGCCCGAGTGCTCTTTGCACATAAACTCCATGGCATCTTCCAGCGCACCAGGGAATATGGCGGGGTCCACCTTAACGCCCCGGGCTTCAAAACATTTTTTTGAACGGCCTCCAACCATTGGTCCGTAACGCGCTGGGCATTTACTTTGCCAAAGATAACCCCGGGAACAAATTTGCACCTATGCTTGGGAGCAGACCTGCGCCAATATCCAGAGAGCACCCACTAAAGTTGAAGTAGTAGCCGTTGAGGGCCTACTGCCTGGCCAGAGATTAGGGCTGTCTAAAAGCCCCGTGCCAGAAAAGGTGTCTCGGTGCGCTGCTATCCCTGCAATCACCTGGGCCACTCTGCCCATCAATGCTACACTCCTCAGAGCAGGAGACTCAGTCGAGCAGCGCCTACAGAGAATGGAGGCAGCGATAGGGGCCATGCTGATCGGTCAGTGGGCTCGACCGATTGCCACTGTGCATCGGCAACCCGAACCGATGGCTCCACCTCCATCTCCCCTGTGACTCCTGCGGGCCTCTCAGGGAGCGGTAACTCCCCCTCTCTGATACGATGGCAGTGGGAGACCGGTAGTCCGCACTGTTGATCCTGGAGGCCATCAGCAATTAATGTTAGTCGACTCCGGCTCCTCCGCCACCACCTTTCACCATCCCCATCTCGATCCTACAAAGTGTGTGCCTCAAGTTTTATCGGGCTTTGACAATTCAACCCAGACAGCTATTCAAGGATCCCTTCCCTTGGAGCAGACATTAAAAAATCGGAGGCGTACGGGCCAGCCAGCTCTGATGACCCAGAGGTAAAGGAGATCCTTGAGTCAGTACCAGGTGCATTCACAACCCATAAGCATGCGTGCGGAAGCATGACTCGACCCGAACCAATTAACGGACCAGCAC
Source organism: Pristiophorus japonicus (assembly GCF_044704955.1). Classification (NCBI taxonomy): domain Eukaryota; kingdom Metazoa; phylum Chordata; class Chondrichthyes; family Pristiophoridae; genus Pristiophorus; species Pristiophorus japonicus. The sequence continues at coordinate 176,488,690 of NC_091980.1, read as the reverse complement.
ATGCTCCCGTGAAGCAATACTCTTACCCAGCCGAAAGTATACCATATATTCGAGCCACCATTGAGTCATTGTTAAAGCAGGATGTTGTTCGCAAAGGCACATTCACAATAAGTTGCTGAGACTACATTTTAAAAAGCAAAAAAAAACCTTGGAATTACAATTTAAGTTAAGTTAGTGTAGAATAAAACTGAGAAAAACAAAAAAGTTTGTTTAACCAAAGATTAAGTTGCAGTCTAAGATTTAACCTTGGTGCGGTTGCTATGGTGAAATTTTCAAAGCAATTTGATTTGATTTGTTTAAATGTTTAAAATAATTTTTTCCCAGTTATATTCAGTATTTTTAGTCATTTCGAAAGTCATCTAAGAGAGAACAAAGAGAAATAAGACATGCTATTTTATTTCATTTCATCTGTTCTGTATTGTGTTTAGTCAATAAAATATTGGTCCAAATTAAATTGGAACTGAGGTTAATTAAACTATTAAATTGTAAAAACCCGACTTACATTGTGATCACAGTGAACATCTGGTTATTTTAAATTATGGGAGAGTTCTAGTTCTGTACAAGAGATTGTCACATTTTTTTTGAAAGTTTTGATCGGGAAAGTTTTTAAATGTTTTTTTACGTAAAGTGACGCAATTGCATGCGTCTGACACTATCTGCTCTGCCGCCTTTTAACCTGTAGAGGGGTTAACCTTTCTGCTGACAGCTGGTGTTTTTGGTTCACTAAACAACTTTAGTATTGCTGAATGAAATTTAGATATTGGATGTTATTAAATTTACATTTTTAATTTTAAGTGAATATTTTGCCATGGTGACAAGGAATATTATGATTTGACAAATTAGCCCCTTGGGCTTTTAAGCAGAGCCACAATGGATGCTCTGCTTTCTTTTGTTTTATGGAAGTTACCTTGTAAACTAATTGGGAGCATTTCAGTGTCTAATGTTAAAACAGCATGTAAAACCATCAAACCTGTTTCTGAAATTGTAATTAATAAGATCAATTAAAAAAAAAAAAAATTGATACAAGTTGCTGTTTTAAGCACTCAAGAAGGGAAAATCTAACTGAAGTTTATGGGGATAGTCAAATTTTTATTAAAAGAAACTGGTGTAAAACAGTCTAGGTGGTTTCTGGAAGAATGTTTGGGGGAAATAAAATTGAACATTGACAAAACCTGTCAGTCCAACAATACTGCTGTTTGGATTTGGGATAAGTTTGAAATGATAAAATGGACTCGAGCACAATATCGCGGGTTATAAAGAATTAAAAGAAATATGGTAATAACTTGGACCAAGTTAGAATGTTTGATCTATGTTTTCTATCTTAAATATTATATTGGACAGTAAAGTTCCTCCAGGGCTCATGAATGAGATAGAACGGTAATTAATGGGATGCCCCACTTACAATGCACTTACAATGCAGATCGAAACAGGAAGATTACACCACCTAATGGGACTTTTCATTCTCGTGGATGTCAGGAAAGTGTAGTTATAAATAGTAAATTGATAGCTTTCTATTGGAGACATTTGTTGTCCTTGCCTATGAACTTTTTAAGAAAACTGTATTGATAGCCTGACCACTACCCAAGGCATCGGGACCATGCAGTGGGAGATAAACAAAGATCTCCAGATGACTACAATCTTTTGATAAGATCACCTGAAAGCCCGAGAATAGCTTGTATAGGATGACACGTGTGGCATGACATGTATGAGTGTGCAAATGTGATTTGTTAAGTATGAAGCAATTACCATCCATAAATGCATGGTGAATTTGCGCTGAAGAACAGGTCTCAGACCTGCTCAGTTACTTGACAGTAGCAAGACATAAAATGGTTAATGTAGCTCAGGAGAGTGAGACAACTTTTAAAGCGTTGACACATACTCCGTCGAGAAACTATCGAAATAATGAAATAATCAGGATAGATAAACACCCTGGTACCTGTCAGAGGGATTGAAATTGAAGTTGAAGTGGAGTTAAATGGAATTTGGATTGGGAGAATTGAAGGCTATTGTAGAGCTTGAAAAACCAGTGTAAGGCCTAGGGAATCGAACTCGGTGATTAACCTTTTTAAACCTTCCAAGGGAGAGCTGGACTAAACAATAGGTCAGATTCTGAGATGTGAAATACTTGCTCGCAAATAAGATAGATAGATCATCGATGGTAAAGGAAGGACTTTGATTAGTGACAGGTAGCCATGGAAACAACACCTGAGAAAAGGCAGGGATGAAATACACAGACGGCAAGGGACAGCAGGCTGCAGTTGTGAAAGGAAGGTGACCCGGTCAGTCATCAGAAGTTGTGTTCTACGAACCTGTCAGATCACCGGATTGATCATTATAACAGGTTGATCAGACTCAGTAAAGACTACCGTGCACAATGGGAACTATACTTATTGGTGTCTTGTCACTATTTTCCAGTGTCGAGCTGTGAGAAGTAGCCAGTAGTGTTAACTAATTGTTCTTGCACGCTACAAATTAATCCAGGACGAAACCATCGTCCTATAGATTTTGGCACCCAAAGAACAGGGACACTGGCAAAATAATGAAAGGCAAAACTATGGGGGAAGTGGGGACTAAATACGTGGCAGGGAAGGTACCTCTTAAGGAGGGGTGGACTAGGTGCATCGTTGAAGGGGATGACCCAGTTAAAGAGGTGGACGAGTGGACGAGGGGATTCACGTACAAGTCGAGAATAGAAAAGGCTGTTTGGCTAATGGACAGAACAGAGGGGCCAAATGGCCTACGCCTGCTCCTATTTCTTATGTTCTTATGTTCTTATGGAAGATGCTGGAGACGGAAGGCCAAGCGAATGTTAAAGTTACCACATGAGAATGGTTGGCAAGAGAAACCGACCGGCTGCCATAACATGCAATAGTTGATTTCTCTGAATGTATTCTGCGATGTCTGTACATGGAAGTGTTACCATTTATTTTAAGAGGAAACGGTATCACTTGAGGATAGATATTGTAGAGCTTGAAAAACCAAATCTAAGGACCAGGGAATCGAACTCTGTGATTAACCTTTTTAAACATTCTGTATAAAATGCTTAAAACATGAAAGCTGTAAATACTGATTTCCTGTAAGATGTAAAAACCTTGGAGACTCCTGTTTAAAATGCGTAATGTTAATCTGTAGAGAAATGGAGACGCTACTTAAAAACCTTTTGTGGGTATGTAAACACTGATACTGACCGAACCGTTGTAGAAGTGTAAAGATTGAACCTGAACACAGTGAGGTCCAAGGGAGAGCTGGACTAGACAATAGGCCAGATTCTGAGGTGTGAAATACGTGCTCGCAAAGCAGATAGATCATCAATGGTAAAGGAAGGATTTTGATGAGTGACAGATAGCCATGGAAACAACACCTGAGAAAAGGCAGTGGATAAAACACACAGATGGTGAGGGACAGCAGGCTGCAGTTGTGAGAGGAAGGTGATCATTAGACGTGTACTCTATGAACCAGTCAGACCACCGGGTCGATCGTGAGTGTGCAGGGAAGCTGAGGCAGAAATTCAGTAAAGATGAGTGGGAATCATTTCAAATGATTAACAAATTCAGCGTTTGCGCTCCAAGAAGGAAGTGCAGCGCTAAATCAAGCTCTTTACTTCTTTCTTGGCGTACAATCGGCAGCAGGCGGCGCGGTGAGTTCAACAGCGCTGCACACTGGGCGTTGCAGTGCTGCCGTGTTGAAAGGCTCCTGCCCTCCCTTAAAGGGAAGGGCCAACACTGCAGGCTCTGCAAAGGAAAACAAACTTGCCTTCTCAACGATGGCAGCCGCGATCCCGCCCCATCAGCCCGCCACTGAAGTTGGGCTGATTGATCGCGGGCAGAAACCCACGAAAAAAGCTGCAAGAGAGGTGACTTTTTTGTTACATAGCTCGGCCACCTCGCCTTTAAGCATCGCCCCCTGAAACAGCTGTCCGCCCGATACACACCTCCTGCAGCTGTCGGTGTTTTCGCCCGGCGCTGCTGTAGGGGGCAGAACTGAATTTTGGGTCCACGGCACTACCGGGGCGATGCGCGCGATGATGACGTCACGGTCTCCTGGAAAAGGAGATCAGGGCGCAATAGCGTAGCACCGCTGCAAATCTCCCACCGAAAATATGGCGGGAGTCAATGTTATCGCCGCGCCCGGTGCTAGCGAGAGGTGCAAAGGCATCCAATTTTATCCCCCATGACTTGTTGATTAGATGATAAACTGTAGTGTCACTTGAAGTGATTGTAGGATTGCCGTAAGTACTTACTCCTCTTAAATTGGACAATTGAATGGGTAAAAGTGATTAAACAAATGATTGAGGTATCCACCGGCCCACTGAAATAAGGTTTATAAACGGGCAGCCGAAAGGGAAAAACAGACAGAGAGGAGGGAGAGCTTCCTCTGGGGTGGCTCTCATGCTGGCTTTGGCCGAACACCTCCGCCAGCTCGAGAGACGACCAAAGAGCAGAGACCACTGCCTCAGGCTGCGGGGTCCGAGATCACCGTTCTGCCTCAACCTCCGTCCGCCTGTCGGTTCCGGGGCCAGTAAATCATTCTCCTCTGTTACGGGTCGTATGTCTACAATGTTTATCCTGATTGCATGTTGTATCTGATTATATTTAAAACTGGCGCTCCTTAATAAAATGCGTTATGACTCCAAAGACCCTTTGGGTCATCTGTGTGTGACTGTCATCGAAATCGTACAGTGGATTAAGTATTAGTTTAGAATAATTTTGAAGCAGTCCAGCTGAAACTAGTGGCCAGACCACTTGCACAAACTGTTGACAGTGCCCTATAAAACCCTCTCAACCATCTTAACCATTACTGATGTCAGGCTAACTAGCCTCTAAATACCTTGATTCACGTCTCATTCTATTCTCGTAGGATTGCATTGACTATCTTCTAATCCTTAGGTACTGGCCCTGCTGACGATATCAATCACATCTCTCTTTGCGCATTCCTGTGTAAAATCTGTGAATAATTAATGTCCATCAAAGACCACTGTGTTTCTTTTACATTTTACAGAAAAGTGAAACGAGTTGGAAAAATCAATCCCCCACCAATTAAAGATGGAACATAACTTATTCAGGTTATTGTACAGCAATGGTCCCGGTTATAGAAAGAAAGAAAGACATGGGGGCGGATTTTCCGGTCCTCTGTGCTCCGTTTATCACCCGGAGTGGCGACAGTGAGGTCTTCTGGACGGGCGGTCATCCTCCAACGCCCCGCGGGGGTTTTCGGGGACGGTTTTGCAGAGGCGTGGAGCTGTACTGCTTGGTGTACAACACCCTTGTTGCGACACCGGCATGGTTTTTGACTCCCGCCCGACCCGCAGGGCGCCCCGCAGTGCCCGCCTGGGAAATCGGGCGGGGAGCCTATACCGACTGCAGAGAGGTAAGTAATGCCGTCCCAAGGTAAGTGTGATTGTTTTGTCTTTTAATATTTTTTGCGATTTATGTTGTGGTGGTGTGGGCTATGTACTGGGAATGTTTCTGTGGGGGTTTTTTTCTGGGTTTTTTTCTCCCTAGACGTCTCTCGGAGCGCTCCCGGGTCAGCTCTTTAGCTCGGGAGTTTCCCATGCTAACGCCCTGAAACATAGAAACATAGAAAATAGGTGCAGGAGTAGGCCATTCAGCCCTTCTAGCCTGCACCGCCATTCAATGAGTTCATGGCTGAACATTCAACTTCAGTACCCCATTCCTGCTTTCTCGCCATACCCCTTGATCCCCCTAGTAGTAAGGACCTCATCTAACTCCTTTTTGAACATATTTGGTGAATTGGCCTCAACAACTTTCTGTGGTAGAGAATTCCACAGGTTCACCACTCTCTGGGTGAAGAAGTTCCTCCGCATCTCGGTCCTAAATGGCTTACCCCTTATCCTGAGACTGTGACCTCTGGTTCTGGACTTCCCCAACATTGGGAACATTCTTCCTGCATCTAACCTGTCTAACCCCGTCAGAATTTTAAATGTTTCTATGAGGTCCCCTCTCATTCTTCTGAACTCCAGTGAATACAAGCCCAGTTGATCCAGTCTTTCTTGATAGGTCAGTCCCGCCATCCCGGGAATCAGTCTGGTGAACCTTCGCTGCACTCCCTCAATAGCAAGAATGTCCTTCCTCAGGTTAGGAGACCAAAACTGTACACAATACTCCAGGTGTGGCCTCACCAAGGCCCTGTACAACTGTAGCAACACCTCCCTGCCCCTGTACTCAAATCCCCTTGCTATGAAGGCCAACATGCCATTTGCTTTCTTAACCGCCTGCTGCACCTGCATGCCAACCTTCAATGACTGATGTACCATGACACCTAGGTCTCTTTGCACCTCCCCTTTTCCTAATCTGTCACCATTCAGATAATAGTCTGCCTCTCTGTTTTTACCACCAAAGTGGATAACCTCACATTTATCCACATTATACTTCATCTGCCATGCATTTGCCCACTCACCTAACCTATCCAAGTCGCTCTGCAGCCTCACAGCATCCTACTCGCAGCTCACACTGCCACCCAACTTAGTGTCATCCGCAAATTTGGAGATACTACATTTAATCCCCTCATCTAAATCATTAATGTACAGTGTAAACAGCTGGGGCCCCAGCACAGAACCTTGCGGTACCCCACTAGTCACTGCCTGCCATTCTGAAAAGTACCCATTTACTCCTACTCTTTGCTTCCTGTCTGACAACCAGTTCTCAATCCATGTCAGCACACTACCCCCAATCCCATGTGCTCTAACTTTGCACATCAATCTCTTGTGTGGGACCTTGTCGAACGCCTTCTGAAAGTCCAAATATACCACATCAACTGGTTCTCCCTTGTCCACTCTACTGGAAACATCCTCAAAAAATTCCAGAAGATTTGTCAAGCATGATTTCCCTTTCACAAATCCATGCTGACTTGGACCTATCATGTCACCTCTTTCCAAATGCACTGCTATGACATCCTTAATAATTGATTCCATCATTTTACCCACTACCGATGTCAGGCTGACCGGTCTATAATTCCCTGTTTTCTCTCTCCCTCCTTTTTTAAAAAGTGGGGTTACATTGGCTACCCACCACTCTATAGGAACTGATCCAGAGTCAATGGAATGTTGAAAAATTACTGTCAATGCATCCACTATTTCCAAGGCCACCTCCTTAAGTACTCTGGGATGCAGTCCATCAGGCCCTGGGGATTTATCGGCCTTCAATCCCATCAATTTCCCCAACACAATTTCCCGGCTAATAAGGATTTCCCTCAGTTCCTCCTCAGACCCCCCGACCCCTTTTATAACCGGAAGGTTGTTTGTGTCCTCCTTAGTGAATACCAAACCAAAGTACTTGTTCAATTGGTCCGCCATTTCTTTGTTCCCCGTTATGACTTCCCCTGATTCTGACTGCAGGGGACCTACGTTTGTCTTTACTAACCTTTTTCTCTTTACATATCTATAGAAAGTTTTGCAATCCGTCTTAATGTTCCCTGCAAGCTTCTTCTCATACTCCATTTTCCCTGCCCTAATCAAACCCTTTGTCCTCCTCTGCTGAGTTCTAAATTTCTCACACTCCCCAGGTTCACTGCTATTTCTGGCCAATTTGTATGCCACTTCCTTGGCTTTAATACTATCCCTGATTTCCCTTGATAGCCACGGTTGAGCCACCTTCCCTTTTTTATTTTTTATGCCAGACAGGAATGTACAATTGTTGTAGTTCATCCATGCGGTCTCTAAATGTCTGCCATTGCCCATCCACAGTCAACCCCTTAAATATCATTCGCCAATCCATCCCAGCCAATTCACGCCTCATACCTTCAAAGTTACCCTTCTATAAGTTCTGGACCATGGTCTCTGAATTAACTGTTTCATTCTCCATCCTAATGCAGAATTCCACCATATTATGGTCACTCTTCCCCAAGGGGCCTTGCACAACGAGATTGCTAATTAATCCTCTCTCATTACATAACACCCAGTCTAAGATGGCCTCCCCCCTAGTTGGTTCCTCGACATATTGGTCTAAAAAACCATCCCTTATGCACTCCAGGAAATCCTCCTCCACCGTATTGCTTCCAGTTTGGTTAGCCCAATCTATGTGCATATTAAAGTCACCCATTATAACTGCTGCACCTTTATTGCATGCACCCCAAATTTCCTGTTTGATGCCCTTCCGAACATCACTACTACTGTTTGGAGGTCTGTACACAACTCCCACTAATGTTTTTTGCCCTTTGGTGTTCTGTAGCTCTACCCATATAGATTCCACATCATCCAAGCTAATGTCCTTCCTAACTATTGCCTTAATCTCCTCCTTAACCAGCAATGCTACCCCACCTCCTTTTCCTTTTATTCTATCCTTCCTGAATGTTGAATACCCCTGGATGTTGAGTTCCCAGCCCTGATCATCCTGGAGCCACGTCTCCGTAATCCCAATCACATCATATTTGTTAACATCTATTTGCACAGTTAATTCATCCACCTTATTGCGGATACTCCTTGCATTAAAACACAAAGCCTTTAGGCTTGTTTTTTTAACACCCTTTTTCCTTTTAGAATTTTGCTGTACAATGGTCCTTTTTGTTCTTTGCCTTGGGTTTCTCTGCCCTCCACTTTTCCTCATCTCCTTTCTGTCTTTTGCTTTTGCCTCCTTTTTGTTTCCCTCTATCTCCCTGCATTGGTTCCCATCCCCCTGCCATATTAGTTTAACTCCTCCCCAACAGCACTAGCAAACACTGAGAGAGGTGTACAATGCCTCCCTTAGCACCGTGCCCCAGACTCAGGGCCCAGCTGCACAATTTTGATGACTGAGGCACAAACTATGCCTGGGCGCAAAGTTTACCGCCCCGCCGCCATTACTGCCCTGAAGTCATCAAAGCCGAAAATCCAGCCCATGCATTTATATGGCTCAGTGGGTGGCACACTCACCTCTGAGTCAGAAGGTTGCGGGTTCAAGTCCCACTCTAGGTGCTGAGCACATAAATCTAGGCTGACACTCCAGTGCAGTACTGAGGGAGTGCTGCACTGTTAGCAGTGCCATCTTTCGGATGAGACATTAAATCGTGGCCCCGTCTGCTCTATTTGTTTGTTACAGCTCAATAGACAGGCATTAGGATCTTGTGGGAGCTATTCACAGTTGCTGTAAACATTCTGGGTCAAGTGGTTTGGGACTCCATTTTGGGAGTTGCTATAAAGGACACGGTAAGTTACATTACTCCTGTTTCAGTTAGTCTGTTTATTTACGTACACAACATAATTTGGCGGTGAAGATGAGTCAAATTAACCTCCCTACCCCCCACCCCTCCCCACCCTCACCTTTCCTCTCCACACCGAGGGACCCTCCAATCCCGTGGCCGAGATGCTACAACTGGATCTGGACACTATGAATCAGCCGATGGTCAGATCGCCTTCATCAGTATAACTTTGATGTACAGTACATCGCTGGCAGTTGCAACCATGTAGCTGATATGCTCAGCCGCTTGATACCTGCTTCAGACTCTGGTGCTGACTTGTTCACAGATGACGACACATATGTCACATCGATCATCACTCAGCCCATCAGAAACCTGGTCTCCTGCGACGAACTCAAAACCGAATCATAGAGTGATGCTACGCTCCAGCATGTGTGCCACTTTCTCCAGACTGAGTGGCCTAAGCAAATTCCGGAAGAGCTGAAAACCTGCCACAGACTTCGCGATGAATTTTCTGTTTGGAACGATGGCTGCCGAGCTCGTGGTGATGGAGCAGTAATTCCCAAGTTGCTTCAACAACGCGTTCTCTCATTGGCACACGATGGACACCCTGGCATTGTCCGCATGAAGCAGAGATGTCACGATTCAGTATGGTGGCCTGGGATTGACACTCTCAGCGAGGAGTTTGTCTCACACTGCGAAGCATGTAGTCTGAGTGAAAAGGCCACAAACATCTGACCAGCACCAATGAAGCCCATTCCATGGCCACAAAGACCATGGCAACAACTTCAGTTGGATATCTTTGGTCCAGTTGAAGCAGCTCCACAGCACCAGCGTTTCCTTGTTGTAGTACATGACCTGCATTCCAAATGGCCAGAAATCGCTACAACAAGTTCAGTGACCTCATCAACGATTGTCACTATTCTGCAGCGTATGTTCACAAAGTGGGGTCTCCCAGAGGTCAATCACTGACAATGGACCACAGTTTGTGTCCGACCAGTTCACAGATTTCCTCACTCATCATGTTATCAAGCATCGCCTTACTGCTTGGTACAATCCTCAAAGCAACGGAGATATTGAGCGATTTAACCGCGTCATCAAAGAGGGTTTGAAAGCCAACCTCGCAGCAGGCCAAACATTCGACGAAGTGGTTCAAACCATTCTCCGCACATACTGTTCGACAAAGCACTCGCTAACGGGGAAGTCACCCGCTGAGCTCATGATTGGGCAGAATCTTCGCTGGTCATTGGACATTCTCAAACCCCCAGCCAAACCTAGCGCGAAGATAACCACACTCGCATCCCAGATTTAGGAACGCCAATGAAAAGCGAGTTGTACACTGACACAAAACGAAACGTTCAAAAGCCCCAACTGAAGAACGGAGATTGGGTCAGAGTTAAACGCCCAAACCAGAGTCATAAGCTCACATCTTCACTTTCGCCTCCAAAACAGAACGGGCGAAAGTTCAGCCCTCACACCTACAAGCTCAATGATGGAACTCGATGGAACACTCGTAGACTGATCCCAACTCACAGGCCAACAGACCAGCAGGATGGAACAGAGGCACCGTTCTGTTTCCCAACCAAAAACCTCGATCAAACACTACAAGCTCCACGCCGGTCTCAGCGCATCAGTAACGGCCTGGCTATCTAAAGGACTTTGTCTATTCATAGACTGTGGCTTTCAGAAGGGGGGAAATATGTCGTGTTCATACTCTATTTGTTTGTTACACTTCACTAGACAGGCATTAGGACCCTACGGGAGCTATTCACACACTGCTGTAAACATGCTGGTTCATGCTGGTTTGGGACTCCATTTTGGGAGTAGCTATACATTACTCCTGTTTCAGTTAGTATGTTTATTTACGTACACAACAGTGGACGTAAAATATCCCATGGCACTACTTCAAAGAAGAACAGGGCAGTTATCCCCGGTGTCCTGGCCAATATTTATTCCTCAATCAACATAACAATAACAGATCATCTGGTCATTGTCATGTTGCTGTTTGCGGGAGCTAGCTGTGTGCAAATTGACTGTGGACATTTCCTACATTTCAACAGTGACTACACTCCAAAAAGTACTTAATTGGCTGTAAAGCGAAGCACTTTACAGCCATTGAATTATTTCTTGAAGTGTAGTCACTGTTGTAATGTAGGAAACGCGGCAGCCAATTTGCACACAGCAAGCTCCCACAAACAGAAATGAAGTAAATGACCAGATCATCTGTTTCAGTGATGTTGGTTGAGGGTTACTGATTGGCCAGGACACCGGGAAAGCTACCCTTCTATTCAAACTAGTGCAATGGGATCTTTTACTGAGCCACAGCTGATACTTTCTCTGTAGAGCTGTTTGGCTCCACTTATCCAGGGTATTGAGTACAAAGGATGCTTATATGAGGAACTGGATTCCCACATCTAGCTTGTGTGAAGGGAAGCAGTTGACCCGAGAGCAGATCAGTAGGCACAGCTTTTCACAGGGTCATAATGCTATTGGTTCTCAGAATCAGATCACTTGCACCAAGTGCTATCGACAATCCTCTGGAATAAAGACACCTTAGGGAGCATTTCGGCCGTGCCTCTGTTGCAGCGTTAACCCGGGCAGAGCGGGAAATTTTGCGGCGGGAAATGGTTTGCGTCTCCAGCCGCAAAATTCACGAGCTGGGCCCTGAGTGTGGAGCGGGGCGCTAAGGGAGGCGTTCCACACTTCTTGTAGGGCGCTAGGCCGGCTGAGCAACTGAAAATTCCGAGCTACACAGTCGGCCTCGGAGCGCCCTAAGAGAGGCTTCCGTTAAACAAACAAAATCTGAAAAGAACCCACCAAAAACATTCCCAATACGTTCCTCTTGCCACCACAACATAAATCGCAAAAATATAAAAAATCACACTTACCTCAGGTCGACATTACTTACCTCACTGCTACAGCTTGGAACAGCAGCTTCCATAGGCGGTCCCACCGCGGGGCGCTATGGATCGGACAGCGACCCAGGCCGTTGCACACCACCTCGCCTCTCCCGGGCGATAATGCTCTGCGCCCCGTCGAAACCGGCACCGAAAGTCCCGACGGGACGCTGGAAGCTGGCTGCCCGCCTGAAAGTGCTTTCCACCCCCATTGCCGCCTCTCTGGAGCGCTAACAGGGACGGCAGAAGACCCAAAATCCAAAATCTTTTCTCCTGTTTTTTAAAAATCGATCACTTTTCTTCTCTTTCATATACATAACGTTAGGGCACATTTCCCAGAATCCCCTGAAAGGCTCCTAAATAAATGAAAATAAGATTGTCATGGGTTCGACCTGAGGGGTAATCTGGTGGAGCAGACCATTTGCCTATTGGAGATCCCGCCCAATTTTTCATTCCGTTGAAATCAATGGGACGAAACCCGAACAGATTCTACAATGGACGGTCAATCAAATCTGCCGTGTCCTTTTACTTCCAATTCAAATCTAGCCTGGACTGATGGGATGAAAGTCTCCTCTCTCTTGGCCGCTAGCATGAGGTAGGATTTGTTTTTTTTATTCATTCTCAGGATGTGGGTTGTGTTGGCAAGGCCAGCATTTGTTGCCCATTCCTGGTTGACCTGAGTGAGTGGCTTGTTGGGCCACTTCAGATGGTAGTTAAGAGTCAACCACGTTGGTGTGGGACTGGAGTCACATGGAGGCCAGACTGGTTTTCTGTCCAATATTTATCCTTCAACCAATATACAAAGAAAGAAAGACTTGCATTTATATAGCGCCTTTCACGACCACTGGACATCCCAAAGCACTTTACAGTCAATGGAGTACTTTTGGAGTGTAATCACTTTTGTAATGTGGGAAACACGGCAGCCAACTTGCGCACAGCAAGCACCCGCAAACAGCAATGTGATAATGACCAGATAATCTGTTTTTTGCTATGTTGATTGACAGATAAATATTGGCCAGGACACCTGGGATAACTCCCCTGCTCTTCTTCGACATTGTGCCATGGGATCTTTTATGTCCACTTGAGAGAGCAGACGGGACCTCAGTTTAACGTCTCATCCAAAAGATGACACCTCCGACAGTGCAGCACAGCCTCAGCACTGCGCTGGAGTGTCAGCCTAGATTTTTTTTGTGCTCAAGTCCCTGGAGTGGGATAAATATTGACCACGGCACCAAACCCACATGATCCAGTCATTTATCTCATTGCACAAGTTGGCTGTCGCATTTCCCTACATTATAACAGTGATTACACTTCAAAATGACTTTACTGGCTGTAAAGCGCTTTGAGATATCCTGAATAGCTCTATATAAATAAATCTTTCCTCCCTTTCACACACCATGATGAGCAGAAAAATTGACAGCAATTTCTTTTAAAATGCTTTGCGCATGGACTCAGTGGTAAGTGCTCCCTTAGACGGATCACAGCAAACCTTCTCAATCACAGCGAGGAATAAAATAGCATATCTCAGCAAAGCAGCACTGTAATAATCAGATTTTTAGAATTGGATTTCTGAGGTTAGAACCTGAAAAGCACTCTTCAATATGGAAGCAGGCTGATATTTCCTCATCGCACACACTCTTCAAAGTGAAGAGCTGCACGTTGTCGAGATGTGATAATCAATTTTTCACAATCAAAGGTATCTAAATCCGCTGGAGGGAAGTAGGCCTCACATCAAAAGTCTAGCTGTGCATGATCCCCTCATCTCCAAATATCTGTTAGTAGAAAGCAACCATTCAGAGCTTGTCAAAAGCACCAATCTCAGTTATTGACTCTCTCTGGGAAGTGAGCCCTGAGAATTGCCACACTAGTCTTAAAACACTCAGGCTGACAGCAGCACTTCAGCAGCTCCGGTTTGAACTGGTTGTTGTTATCCAGTGCCCAGAAAAGCGACCTTGGGTTTCAGAATGTTGCACTCGATCAATGAGGCTGATGTTGATGTTAGTACAATGTATATCGAAGCTGAGCGGTCACGCTCATTTACAGAAATAAGTGGATCTATTTATTTGCCTAGAAAAACTTGCAAACTGAGAGCTTTAGCTCCCTCTACACTGTCCCATCAAACACTCCCAGGTCAATGCTCACTATTGATAGATGCTCTGTACTGGGTTACACGGCCCTGCCATCAGATAGGCGTCCTAGACACCTCGCCACCTCGGTGCGAGAAGCTGATTTGGATGTGGCGCCCCGGCCGCCCTTAAAGGGGAGGTGCCGCCACAGCGTCTGGCATTTTTTTGTGTCGGCCGACTTATCAGTCGGCCCGACAATGGCGGCCGCTGCTTCAGCGGGGTCGCCAACAGACAGCCCGGCTCCCCCTCTTAGGTGCTGGGCCACTGGTCCGGTGAAACGCTTTCTGGTGGCCCACTGGGCGGCAGGGAAGGTGCTGCTCAGATTGCAGTGGCCTTCCCCTTTAAGAGAAGGGGAGGGACGTTGTGACGTGGCAGCATGACACGTCGCTTCAGCGATGCGCTGTGGTCAGCACCGTCCCGCCGATGTGAGTAATGCGGTGTTGAGCGCCGCGCGAGCGCCCCGGGAGTGCCGATAGAAAGCACGGTTACCGCCCCCACCATTTTTTCCAGCAAAAAATGGCAAAATCCGGGGCAATTTCAGACACCAGGACACCACCCAGAATCCTTCAACTTTTCTTACTACTCTTACTTCTCTTGAACCCCATCCTTTTATGTTCAGCTGACTGGGGAAAATCTCCAGTTGCAATTACCCATTAAAGGCTGGGTTTTTAAAGGGGCCATACCCTTCCTCTTCAGGATATGGTTTCTTCAAGGGCCATAGCCTTATTTGATTCGCTGTACGGATATCTCTTCCAGCGGCAACAGCTGGCGAGCAGCCTGCGTGGGACCTCGTGACAGATGTGTTGCTGCATCCCCACGCAGCTTTGAGGGCAATATTGCATACTCTGTACTGATCGTTACTCTGTACTAATTGGTACTCTATATTGATAGATACTGTATGAAAGACTGGTATTAGTGATTCTTATATATATTCAATTTGTAGTCATTGACCAAACTAATCTTACCCATGGTTCTCTGTGGGCATGGGAATGTTAGAGGCTGCTTAAATGTACGCAAAAAGCAGTTTTGACGGCTCAGATAACAAGCAGCCACGGGCTGCCAGTGAAGGTCAAATTGTTAAATAACATGCAGAGTAGAAATTAGAGTTTGTTTAAAAAAACTAATTACAAAGATATTGGAACTGTAGTTACTATAAAGAAACATAAAATAAGGCAGATCATTGGAGCTAAGGTACCCATCTGACAGATTAAAGTGAGATTGTCTGGGCACCATCCAAGACGAGAGAGATAGTTTGAAATGGACCCCTGGTACCAGACCGGGCACTGCTTGTTAGGAGTAAAAGGGATAAGGCGAATTCCAGTGAGGTAAAAGAATGTGTAACATGGACAAAGTAGGCTGGATGGAAAATTACTGGAGGCAGGAGTAGCCAAGGTACTACCCCGGGTCTGAGTGACAATGATATTTTGACCACTAGGACCAATTAAAAAAGGTGATTTTGTTAAAGACCATATATCGACACTGGCCAAATGAATCTTTGATAAGAAATTGGTTAAAACATCAAAGAATAACTTCACACAGAAACTGCCGGGTGAGCAATGAACAGATTGAAGACGACGTCATCTGTATTTGAAAGTTTCCAGGGACCAACGGCTGTGAGCTTTTGTTCAGTTATCACTTTTTGTTAAGTATACTCCTGCTGTAAGCTTAATAAATCTTGATCGATTGCTCAAACATACTGACTGCTGCCTATTTTGTCTTGTCCAAGAAACTTTACAAAGTTCTACAATACTCTCTATTGTTACATACTCTGTACTGATAGATAGTCTCTATTGATATATACAACGTACTGATAGATTGTTATTAATAGACACTCTGTATTGGTAGAAAGGTTATAGGGCCGCTCAATAGCTTCAGAAAACAGAACACTGGAAATCTGAAACAAAAACTGAAAACGGACAACAGGTCGATCGGTATCTGACGGGGAGGATGAGTTAACATTTTGTGGTGTTAGCTTTCAGGTGGGCTACACCGGAACTGATAGCAATTTTTCTCTTTTAGACACCAATCTGCCCGTGTGTATTTGCAGTATTTTTATTTTTATAAAATCATAGAAATTTATGGCACAGAAGAAGGCCATTCGACCCATTGTTTTCGTGCCGGTTGACCAAGAGCTATCCAGCCTAATCCCACTTTCCAGCTCTTGGTCCGTAGCCCTGTAGGTTACAGCACTTTAAGTGCACATCCAAGTACTTTTTAAATATGATGAGGGTTTCTGCCTCTACCACCCTTTCAGGCAGACCCCGACCACCCTCTGGGTGAAAAACGTAACTCAACATCCCTCTAATCCTTCTAGCAATTACTTTAAGTCAATGCCTCCTGGTAATTGACCTCTCTGCTGGGAGACATAGATCCTTCCTATCCACTCTAGCTAGGCCTCTCATAATTTTATACACCTCAATCACGTCTCCTCTCAGGCTTCCCTGTTCCAAAGAAACATGAAGTGAAAAAGAAAGTAAGAGGGGCAAAGAGAGAGCATGAGAACAGATTGGCAGCCAACGTAAAAGGGAATCCAAAAGTCTTCTATAGGCATATAAATAGTAAAGGATAGTAAGAGGAGGGGTGAGGACAATGGAGACCTGCACATGGAGGCAGAGGGCATGGCTGAGGTACTAAATGGGTACTTTGCATCTGTCTTTACCAAGGAAGAAGATGCTGCCAAAGTCATAGTGAAAGAGGGGTTAGTTGAGATACTGGATGGGATAAAAATTGATAAGGAGGTACTAGAAAGGCTGGTTGTGCTTAGATAAGTCACCAGGACCAGATGGGATGCATCCTAGCATGCTGAGGGAAGTAAAGGTGGAAATTTTGGGGGGTACTGGCCATAATCTTCCAATCCTCCTTGGATACGGGGCTGGTACCACAGGACTGGAGAATTGCAAATGTTACACCCTTGTTCAAAAAAGAGTGTAAGGATAAACCCAGCAACTACAGACCAGTCAGTTTAACCTTGGTAGTGGAGAAGCTTTTAAGAATGATAATCAGCGACAACATTAACAGTCACTCGGACAAGTGTGGATTAATTAAGGAAAGGCAGCATGGATTTGTTAAAGGCAAATCATGTTTAACTAACTTGATTGAGTTTTTTGATGAGGTAACAGAAAGGTTAATGAGGGCAATTCGGTTGATGTGGTGTACATGGATTTCCAAAAGGCGTTTGATAAAGTGCCACATAATAGACTTGCCAGCAAAGTTGAAGCCCATGGAATAAAAGCATGATACAAAATTGGCTAAGTGACAGGAAACAGAGAGTAGTGGTGAACGGTTGTTTTTCAGACTAAAGGAAGGTATACAGTGGTGTTCCCCAAGGGTCGGTTCTAGGACCACTGCTTTTCTTGATATATATTAATGACTTAGACTTGGGTGTACAGGGCACAATTTCAAAGTATGCAGATGACGCAAAACTTGGAAGTATAGTGAACAGTGAGGAGGATAGTGATAGGTTTCAAGAAGACATAAACAGGCTTGCGGAACAATTTTTGTCATAATAATGTCCTGCATAAATCATGGGACACTGTGCTTTGACACAATTTATGCAATTGTATTATGTGTTTAACAAACACTTTTTCATGAAGGCAATGGCTCTTTAATGGATGCATTCAAACACAAAGCACACCGAGTTGTCATAGAGATCTTCTCATTAACAGACTTCTATTGTTTTAATATAATGCAGAATAACAGCTAGTATCCTTTTATTTAAGTGAATACAAAGAAAACACTAGCCCGGCACGTGGCAGATGGAATTTAACACAGTAAAATTGTGAAGTAATACATTTTGGTAGGAAGAACGAGGAGAGGCAACATAAACTAAAGGTTACAATCCTAAAGGGGGTGCATGATCAGAGAGACCTGGGGTATATATGCACAAATCATTAAAGGTGGCAGGGCAGTTTGAGAAAGCTTACGGGATCCTGGGCTTCATAAATAGAGGTACAGAGTACAAAAGCAAGGAAGTCATGATGGAACTTTATAAACACTAGTTCGGCCTCAACTGGAGTATTGTGTCTAATTCTGGGCACCGCACTTTAGGAAGGATGTGAAGGCCTTAGAGAGGGTGCAGAAAAGATTTACAAGAATGGTTCCAGGGATGAGGGACTTCAGTTACGTGGATAGACTGGAGAAGCTGGGATTGTTCTTCTTAGAGAAGTTAAGATTGAGAGGAGATTTGATAGAGATGTTCAAAATCATGACAGGTTTAGGCAGTAGATAGAGAGTAACTGTTCCCATCGATGGAAAGGTCGAGAACCAGGGGACACAGATTTAAGGCGATTGGCAGAAGAACCAGAGGCGACATGAGGAAAAACTTATTACGCAGCGAGTGGTTAGGATCTGGAATGCACAACCTGAAAGGGTGGTGGAGGCAGATTCAATTATGGCTTTCAAAAGAGAATTGGATAAGTAGCTGAAGGAAAGAAAATCGCAGAGCTACGGAGAAAGGGCAGGGGAATGGGACTAGCTGAAGTACTCTTGCAGAGAGCCGGCATGGGCTCGATGGGCCGAATAGCCTTCTTCTGTGCTGTGACCATTCTATGAATCAATGATTCTGTGAACCCCAGCCTATCCAATCTTTCCTTATAGCTAAAATTCTCCAGTCCTGGCAACATCTTCGTAAATCGTCTCTGTACCCTCTACAGTGCAATCATATCTTTCCTGTAATGTGGTGACCAGAGCTGTACACAGTATTCTAGTTGTGGCCAAACTAGTATTTTATACAGTTCAAGCACAAGCTCCCTACTCCAATATTCTATGGCTTAGCTATTAAAGGAAAGTATCCCATATGCCTTCTGCCTTCTTAACCACCTTTTCTACCTGGTTTGCTACCTTCAGGGATCGATGGACATGCACTCCAAGTTCACTCTGTTCCTCTACACTTCTCAGTATCATATCATTTATTGTGTATCCCTTGCCTTGTCAGCCCTCCCCAAATGCATTACCTCGCACTCCTCCGGGTTGAATTCCATTTGCCACTGTTCTGCCCACCTGACCAATCCATTGATATCTTCCTGCAGTCTACAGACCCCTACATTGAAATATAAATCATAAGGACATAAGAAATAAGAGCAGGAGAAACTTGCTCTACCATTTAATAAGATCATGGCTGATCTGATCGTGGACTCAGGTCCACTTCCCCGCCCGCTCCCCATAACCCCTTATTCCCTTATCGGTTAAGAAACTGTCTATCTCTGTCTTAAATTTATTCAATGACCCAGCTTCCACAGCTCTCTGAGGCAGCGAATTCCACAGATTTACAACCTTCTAAGAGAAGAAATTCCTCCTCATCTCAGTTTTACATGGATGGCCCCTTATTCAAAGATTATGCCCTCTAGTTTTAGTCTCCCCTATCTGTGGAAACATCCTCTCTACAAACACCTTGTCAAGTCCCCTCATAATCTTATATGTTTCAATAAGATCACTTCTCGTCCTTCTGAGTATAGGCCCAACGTACTCAACCTTTCCTCATAAATCAACCCCCTCATCTTCGGAATCAACCTAGTGAACCTTCTCTGAACTGAACTGAAACATTGATGTATACCACAAAAAGCAAGGGACCCAGTACTGAGCCCGGCAGGGAGCCCAGTGCGTTGGGAGATCGGTGAATCGGGAGTTCGGCGAGTTGGGAGGGCCTATGAGTTTGGTGAGTCAGGAGGTCGGCGAATCGGGAGTCTGGTGTGTTGGGAGTATGGAGTGTTGGGAGTCTGGCGTGTTGGGAGTCCGGCGAGTCGGAAGGTCGTTGAGTCGGGAGATCGGGAGGTCATGAGGTCTGTGAGTCGGTAGGTCGAGAGGTCGGGAGGTCGGGAAGTCAGGGGGTCGGTGAGTCGGGAGGTCGGGAGGTCGGTGAGACGGGAGGTCGGCGAGTCGGGAGGTCGGGAGGCCGGGAGGTCGGTGATTCATGAGATCGTAGAGTGGGGAGGTTGGGAGGTCAGGAGGTCGGGAGGTCGGTGAGTCGGGAGGTCGGTGAGTCGGGAAGTTGGGAGTTCGGCGAGTCGAGAGGTCGGGAGGTCGGCGAGTCAGGAGATCGGGAGGTTGGTGAGTCGGGAGGTCAGAAGGTCGGAGAGTCGGTAGGTCAGGAGGTCGGCGAGTTGGGAACGGGAGGTCGGGAAGTCGGAGAGTCGGGAGGTCGGCGGGTTGGGAGGTCGGGAAGTCAGTGAGTCGGGAGGTCGGGAGGTTGGGAGGTCGGAGAGTTGGGAGTTCAGGAGGTCGGGAGGTCGGTGAGTCGGGTGGTCGGAGGTGGGTGAGTCGGGAGGTCCGTAGGTCGGGAGGTCGGTGCTGTGGGAGGTCGGGAGTTCGAGAGGTCGGGAGGTCATTGAGTCCGGAGGTAGGGAGGTCGGTGAGTCGGGAGGTCGTTGAGTCGGGAGGTTGGGAGGTCGTGAGGTCGGAGAGTCGTGAGGTCGTGAGGTCGGAGAGTCGTGAGTCGGGAGGTCGGAGAGTCGGGAGGTCGGAGAGTCGGGAAGTCGGCGAGTCGGGAGGTCAGGATTCAGGTGTTCGGTGAGTCAGGAGGTCCGGAGATCGGGAGGTCGGCGAGTCGGGAAGTCGGCGAATCGGGAGGTCAGGATTCAGGAGTTCGGTGAGTCAGGAGGTCGGAGAGTCGGGCGGTCGGGAGCTCGGCGAGTCCGGAGGTCAGCGAGTCAGGAGGTCGGGAGGTCGTTGAGTCGGGAGGTCGGTGAGTCGGGTGGTCGGAAGGTCGGGAGGTCGGTGAGTCGGGAGGTCGGCGAGTCGGGAGGTCAGGATTCGGGAGTTCGGTGAGTCGGGAGGTCGGTGAGCTGGGAGGTCGGTGAGTCTGGAGGTCGGGAGGTCAGTGAGTCGGGAGGTCGGTGAGTCGGGAGATCGGAGAGTCGGGAGGTCGGAGAGTCGGGAGGTCGGAGAGTCGGGAGGTCGGAGAGTCGGGAGGTCGGGAGGTCGACGAGTCGGGAGGTCGGGAGGTCGGGAGATCGGTGAGTCAGGAGGTCGGGAGGTTGGAGTCGGGAGGTCGACGAGTCGGGAGGTCGGGAGATCGGTGAGTCGGGAGGTCGGCGAGTCAGGAGGTCGGCGAGTCAGGAGGTCGGGAGGTCGGCGAGTCGGGAGGTCGGAGTTGGGAGGTCGACGAGTCGGGAGGTCGGGAGGTTGGAGTCAGGAGGTCGACGAGTCGGGAGGTCGGGAGGTCGGGAGATCGGTGAGTCGGGAGGTTGGTAGGTCAGTGAGTTGGGAGAGCGGGAGGTCGGTCAGTCAGGAGATCGGGAGGTCGGGAGATCAGTGAGTCGGTATGTCGGGAGGTCGACGAGTCGGGAGATCGGGAGGTCGGCGAGTCGGGAGTTTGGTGAGTCGGGAGGTCGAGTGGTCGGGAGGTCTGGAGGTTGGTGAGTCGGGAGGTCGGGAGATCGGTGAGTCGGGAGGTCGGTGAGTCGGTAGATCAGCGAGTCGGGAGGTCGGCGAGTTGTGAGTTTGGGGAGTCGGGAGTTTGGGGAGTTGGGAGGTCGGGAGGTCGGGAGGTCAGGAGATCGGGAGGTCCTTGAGTCGGGAAGTTGGGAGTTCGGCGAGTCGGGAGATCGGTGAGCCGGGAGGTCAGTCAGTTGGGAGGTCGGGGAGTCGGGAGGTCGGGAGGTCGGCAAGTCGGGAGGTCGGGAAGTCGGCGAGTCGTGAGGTCAGGAGGTCGGCGAGTAGGTGAGTCCGGAGGTCGGGAGGTCAGTGACTCGGCTGCTCGGTGACTCGGGAGGTCGGGAGATCGGTGAGTCGGGAGGTCGGCGAGTCGGGAGGTCGGGAGGTCGGCAAGTCGGGAGGTCGGGAAGTCGGCGAGTCGTGAGGTCAGGAGGTCGGCGAGTAGGTGAGTCCGGAGGTCGGGAGGTCAGTGACTCGGCTGCTCGGTGACTCGGGAGATCGGGAGGTCGGTGAGTCGGGAGGTCGGTGAGTTGGGCGGTCGGGAGGTCGGCAAGTCCGGAGATCAGCGAGTCAGGAGGTCGGGAGGTCGGTGAGTTGGGAGGTCGGCGAGTCGGGAGGTCGGAAGGTCGGGAGGTCGGTGAGTCAGCAGGTCGGCGAGTCGGGAGGTCCGGATGACGGTGATTCAGGAGGTCGGGAGGTTGGGAGGACGGTGAGTCGGGAGGTCGGGAGGTTGGGATATCGCGAGGTCCATGAGTTGGGACGTTGGTGAGTCGGGAGGTCGGGAGGTTGGGATATCGCGAGGTCGATGAGTTGGGACGTTGGTGAGTCGGGAGGTCGGGAGGTCGGTGAGTCGGGAGGTCGGCGAGTCGGGAGGTTGGGAGGTCGGGAGTTCGGTGAGTCGGGCGGTCGGAGATTCGGGAGGTCGGAGAGTCGGGAGGTGGGAGAGTCTGGTGGTCGGGAGGTCGGGAGACCGTTGATTCGGGAGGTCGTGAGTTCGGGAGATCGGTGAGTCGGGAGGTCGGTGAGTCAGGAGGTTGGGAGGTCGGTGAGTCGGGAGGTCGGGAGGTCAGCGAGTCGGGAGGTCGGAGTCGGGAGGTCGGGAGGTCGGCGAGTCGGGAGGTCGGTGAGTCAGGAGGTCGGGAGGTCAGCGAGTCGGGAGGTCGACGAGTCGGGAGGTCGGGAGATCGGTGAGTCGGAAGATCGGGAGGTCGGCGAGTCGGGAGGTCAGGAGATCGGGAGGTCGGGAGGTCGGTGAGTCGGAAGATCGGGAGGTCGGCGAGTCGGGAGGTCAGGAGATCGGGAGGTTGGTGAGTCGGGAGGTCGGGAGATCGGTGAGTCGGGAGGTCGGTGAGTCGGGAGATCAGTGAGTCGAGAGATCGGTGAGTCGGTAGGTCGGCGAGTCGGGAGGTCGGGAGGTCGGCGAGTCGGGAGGTCGGGAGGTTGGCGAGTCGGGAGGTCAGGAGATCGGGAGGTCCTTGAGTCGGGAAGTTGGGAGTTCGGCGAGTCGGGAGGTCGGGAGATCGGTGAGTCTGGAGGTTGGGAGGTCGGGAGGTCGGCGAGTCTGGAGGTCGGCAAGTCGGGAGGTCGGGAGGTCGGGAGGTCGGTGAGTCGGGAAGTCGGCGAGTCGTGAGGTCAGGAGGTCGGCGAGTCGGTGAGTCCGGAGGTCGGGAGGTCGGTGACTCGGCAGGTCGGTGACTCTGGAGGTCGGGAGGTCAGGAGGTCGGGAGGTCGGGAGGTCGGTGAGTCAGGAGGTCGGAAGTTCGGAAGGTCGGAGAGTCGGGAAGTCGGAAGGACGGGTGGTCGGGACGTCGTGAGGCCGGTGAGTCGGGAGGTCAGAGATTCGGGAGGTCGGGAGTTCAGTGAGTCTTGAGATTGGTGAGTCGGGAGGCCGGGAGGTCGGTGAGTCGGGAGGTCGGTGCGTCGGGAGGTTGGGAGTTCGGTGAGTCGGGAGGTCAGTCAGTTGGGATGTCGGGAGGTCGGCAGGTCGGGAGGTCGGGATGTCAGCGAGTCGTGAGGTCAGGAGGTCGGCAAGTCGGTGAGTCCGGAGGTCGGGTGGTTGGTGACTCAGCTGGTAAGTGACTCGGGAGGTCAGGAGGTCGGTAGGTCGGTGAGTCGGGAGGTCGGTGAGTCGGGAGGTCTGTGAGTCAGGAGGTCGAGAGGTCGGTGAGTCGGGAGATCGGGTGATCGGGAGGTCAGCGAGTCGGGAGGTCGGAGTCGGGAGGTCGACGAGTCGGGAGGTCGGGAGGGCGGGAGGTCGGGGAGTTGGGAGGTCGGTGAGTTGGGAAGTCGGTGAGTCGGGCGGTCGGCGAGTCGGGAGGTCAGCGAGACGGGAGGTCGTTATGTCAGGAGGTTTAGAGGTCGGGAGGTCAGTGAGTCGGGAGGTCGCTCAGTCAGGAGGTCGGGAGGTCAGGAGGTCAGCGAGTCGGGAGGTCGACGAATCGGGATGATGGGAGATCGGTGAGTCGGGAGGTTGGTAAGTTGGTGAGTCGGGAGATCGGGAGGTCGGGAGGTCGGTGAGTCGGGAGGATGGCGAGTTGGGAGTTCGGTGAGTCAGATAGTCTTGAGGTTGGTGAGTCGGGAGGTCGGGAGATCGGTGAGTCGGGAGATCGGTGAGTCCGGAGGTCAGTGAGTCGGTAGGTCAGCGAGTCGGGAGGTCGGCGAGTTGTGAGTTTGGGGAGTCGGGAGTTTGGGGAGTTGGGAGGTCGGGAGGTCGGGAGGTCGGCGAGTCGGGAGGTCAGGAGATCGGGAGGTCCTTGAGTCGGGAAGTTGGGAGTTCGGCGAGTCGGGAGATCGGTGAGTCGGGAGGTCGGCGAGTCGGGAGGTCGGGAGGTCGGCAAGTCGGGAGGTCGGGAAGTCGGCGAGTCGTGAGGTCAGGAGGTCGGCGAGTAGGTGAGTCCGGAGGTCGGGAGGTCAGTGACTCGGCTGCTCGGTGACTCGGGAGATCGGGAGGTCGGTGAGTCGGGAGGTCGGTGAGTCGGGCGGTTAGGAGGTCGGCAAGTCCGGAGATCAGCGAGTCAGGAGGTCGGGAGGTCATTGAGTTGGGAGGTCGGCGAGTCGGGAGGTCGGAAGGTCGGGAGGTCGGTGAGTCAGCAGGTCGGCGAGACGGGAGGTCCGGATTCGGGAGTTCGGTGAGTCAGGAGGTCGGGAGGACGGTGAGTCAGGAGGTCGGGAGGTTGGGAGGACGGTGAGTCGGGAGGTCGGGAGGTTGGGATATCGCGAGGTCCATGAGTTGGGACGTTGGTGAGTCGGGAGGTCGGGAGGTTGGGATATCGCGAGGTCGATGAGTTGGGACGTTGGTGAGTCGGGAGGTCGGGAGTTCGGTGAGTCGGGCGGTCGGAGATTCGGGAGGTCGGAGAGTTGGGAAGTCGGTGAGTCGGGCGGTCTGCGAGTCGGGAGGTCAGCGAGACGGGAGGTCGGTATGTCAGGAGGTTTAGAGGTCGGGAGGTCAGTGAGTCGGGAGGTCGCTCAGTCAGGAGGTCGGTGAGTCGGTAGATCAGCGAGTCGGGAGGTCGGCGAGTTGTGAGTTTGGGGAGTCGGGAGTTTGGGGAGTTGGGAGGTCGGGAGGTCGGGAGGTCAGGAGATCGGGAGGTCCTTGAGTCGGGAAGTTGGGAGTTCGGCGAGTCGGGAGGTCGGGAGATCGGTGAGTCTGGAGGTTGGGAGGTCGGGAGGTCGGCGAGTCTGGAGGTCGGCAAGTCGGGAGGTCGGGAGGTCGGTGAGTCGGGAAGTCGGCGAGTCGTGAGGTCAGGAGGTCGGCGAGACGGTGAGTCCGGAGGTCGGGAGGTCGGTGACTCGGCAGGTCGGTGACTCTGGAGGTCGGGAGGTCAGGAGGTCGGGAGGTCGGGAGGTCGGTGAGTCAGGAGGTCGGAAGTTCGGAAGGTCGGAGAGTCGGGAAGTCGGAAAGACGGGTGGTCGGGACGTCGTGAGGCCGGTGAGTCGGGAGGTCGGAGATTCGGGAGGTCGGGAGTTCAGTGAGTCTTGAGATTGGTGAGTCGGGAGGTCATAGAAACATAGAAACATAGAAAATAGGTGCAGGAGCAGGCCATTCAGCCCTTCTAGCCTGCACCGCCATTCAACGAGTTCATGGCTGAACATGAAACTTCAGTACCCACTTCCTGCTTTCACGCCATACCCCTTGATCCCCCGAGTAGTAAGGACTTCATCTAACTCCCTTTTGAATATATTTAGTGAATTGGCCTCAACTACTTCCTGTGGTAGAGAATTCCACAGGTTCACCACTCTCTGGGTGAAGAAGTTTCTCCTTATCTCGGTCCTAAATGGCTTACCCCTTATCCTTAGACTGTGACCCCTGGTTCTGGACTTCCCCAACATTGGGAACATTCTTCCTGCATCCAACCTGTCCAAACCCGTCAGAATTTTAAACGTTTCTATGAGGTCCCCTCTCACTCTTCTGAACTCCAGTGAATACAAGCCCAGTTGATTCAGTCTTTCTTGATAGGTGAGTCCCACCATCCCGGGAATCAGTCTGGTGAATCTTCGCTGCACTCCCTCAACAGCAAGTATGTCCTTCCTCAAGTTAGGAGACCAAAACTGTACACAATACTCCAGGTGTGGCCTCACCAAGGCCCTGTACAACTGTAGCAACACCTCCCTGCCCCTGTACTCAAATCCCCTCGCTATGAAGGCCAACATGCCATTTGCTTTCTTAACCGCTTGCTGTACCTGCATGCCAACCTTCAATGACTGATGTACCATGACACCCAGGTCTCGTTGCACCTTCCCTTTTCCTAATCTGTCACCATTCAGATAATAGTCTGTCTCTCTGTTTTTACCACCAAAGTGGATAAACTCACATTTATCCACATTATACTTCATCTGCCACGCATTTGCCCACTCACCTAACCTATCCAAGTCACTCTGTAGCCTCATAGCATCCTCCTCGCAGCTCACACTGCCACCCAACTTAGTGTCATCCGCAAATTTGGAGATACTACATTTAATTCCCTCGTCTAAATCATTAATGTACAATGTAAACAGCTGGGGCCCCAGCACAGAACCCTGCGGTACCCCACTAGTCACTGCCTGCCATTCCGAAAAGTACCCATTTACTCCTACTCTTTGCTTCCTGTCTGACAACCAGTTCTCAATCCACGTCAGCACACTACCCCCAATCCCATGTGCTTTAACTTTGCACATTAATCTCCTGTGTGGGACCTTGTCGAAAGCCTTCTGAAAGTCCAAATATACCACATCAACTGGTACTCCTTTGTCCACTTTATTGGAAACATCCTCAAAAAATTCCAGAAGATTTGTCAAGCATGATCTCCCTTTTACAAATCCATGCTGACTTGGACCTATCATGTCAACATTTTCCAAATGCGCTGCTATGACATCCTTAATAATTGATTCCATCATTTTACCCACTACTGAGGTCAGGCTGACCGGTCTATAATTCCCTGCTTTCTCTCTCCCTCCTTTTTTAAAAAGTGGGGTTACATTGGCTACCCTCCACTCGATAGGAACTGATCCAGAGTCAATGTATTTTTGTTAGAAAATGACTGTCAATGCATCCGCTATTTCCAAGGACACCTCCTTAAGTACTCTGGGATGCAGTCCATCAGGCCCTGGGGATTTATCGGCCTTCAATCCCATCAATTTCCCCAACACAATTTCCCGACTAATAAAGATTTCCCTCAGTTCCTCCTCCTTAATAGACCCTCTGACCACTTTTATATCCGGAAGGTTGTTTGTGTCCTCCTTAGTGAATACTGAACCAAAGTACTTGTTCAATTGGTCTGCCATTTCTTTGTTCCCCGTTATGACTTCCCCTGATTCTGAATGCAGGGGACCTACGTTTGTCTTTACTAACCTCTTTCTCTTTACATACCTATAGAAACTTTTGCAATCCGCCTTAATGTTCCCTGCAAGCTTCTTCTCGTACTCCATTTTCCCTACCCTAATCAAACCCTTTGTCCTCCTCTGCTGAGTTCTAAATTTCTCCCAGTCCCCAGGTTCGCTGCTATTTCTGGTCAATTTGTATGCCAATTCCTTGGCTTTAATACTATCCCTGATTTCCCTAGATAGCCACGGTTGAGCCACCTTCCCTTTTTTATTTTTACGCCAGACAGGAATGTACAATTGTTGTAATTCATCCATGCGTTCTCTAAATGTCTGCCATTGCCCATCCACAGTCAACCCCTTAAGTATCATTAGCCAATCTATCTTAGCCAATTCATGCCTCATACCTTCAAAGTTACCCTTCTTTAAGTTCTGGACCATGGTCTCTGAATTAACTGTTTCATTCTCCATCCTAATGCAGAATTCCACCATATTATGGTCACTCTTCCCCAAGGGGCCTCGCACAATGAGATTGCTAATTAATCCTCTCTTATTACACAACACCCAGTCTAAGTTGGCCTCCCCCCTAGTTGGATCCTCGACATATTGGTCTAGAAAACCATCCCTTATGCATTCCAGGAAATCCTCCTCCACCGTATTGCTTCCAGTTTGGCTAGCCGGGAGGTCGGTGAGTCGGGAGGTCGGTGCGTCGGGAGGTTGGGAGTTTGGTGAGTCGGGAGGTCAGTCAGTTGGGATGTCGGGAGGTCGGCAGGTCGGGAGGTCGGGATGTCAGCGAGTCGGGAGGTCGGAGTCGGGAGGTCAGGAGGTGAGTCCGGAGTTCGGTTGGTTGTTGACTCAGCTGGTAAGTGACTCGGGAGGTCAGGAGGTCGGTAGGTCGGTGAGTCGGGAGGTCGGTGAGTCGGGAGGTCTGTGAGTCAAAAGGTCGAGAGGTCGGTGAGTCGGGAGATCGGGTGATCGGGAGGTCAGCGAGTCGGGAGGTCGGAGTCGGGAGGTCGACGAGTCGGGAGGTCGGGAGGGCGGGAGGTCGGGGAGTTGGGAGGTCGGTGAGTTGGGAAGTCGGTGAGTCGGGCGGTCGGCGAGTCGGGAGGTCAGCGAGACGGGAGGTCGTTATGTCAGGAGGTTTAGAGGTCGGGAGGTCAGTGAGTCGGGAGGTCGCTCAGTCAGGAGGTCGGGAGGTCAGGAGGTCAGCGAGTCGGGAGGTCGACGAATCGGGAGGATGGGAGATCGGTGAGTCGGGAGGTTGGTAAGTTGGTGAGTCGGGAGATCGGGTGGTCGGCGAGTCGGGAGGTCAGGAGATCGGGAGGTCGGTGAGTCGGGAGGATGGCGAGTTGGGAGTTCGGTGAGTCGGGTAGTCTTGAGGTTGGTGAGTCGGGAGGTCGGGAGATCGGGAGGTCGGTGAGTCGGGAGGTCAGGAGATCGGGAGGTCGGTGAGTCGGGAGGATGGCGAGTTGGGAGTTCGGTGAGTCGGATAGTCTTGAGGTTGGTGAGTCGGGAGGTCGGGAGATCGGTGAGTCGGGAGATCGGTGAGTCCGGAGGTCGGTGAGTCGGTAGGTCAGCGAGTCGGGAGGTCGGTGAGTCGGGAGGTCGGCGAGTCGGGAGGTCAGGAGATCGGGAGGTCGGTGAGTCGGGAGGATGGCGAGTTGGGAGTTCGGTGAGTCGGGAGGTCGGCGAGTCGGGAGGTCAGGAGATCGGGAGGTCGGTGAGTCGGGAGGATGGCGAGTTGGGAGTTCGGTGAGTCGGATAGTCTTGAGGTTGGTGAGTCGGGAGATCGGTGAGTCGGGAGATCGGTGAGTCCGGAGGTCGGTGAGTCGGTAGGTCAGCGAGTCGGGAGGTCGGCGAGTTGTGAGTTTGGGGAGTCGGGAGTTTGGGGAGTTGGGAGGTCGGGAGGTCGGGAGGTCGGCGAGTCGGGAGGTCAGGAGATCGGGAGGTCCTTGAGTCGGGAAGTTGGGAGTTCGGCGAGTCGGGAGATCGGTGAGTCGGGAGGTCGGCGAGTCGGGAGGTCGGGAGGTCGGCAAGTCGGGAGGTCGGGAAGTCGGCGAGTCGTGAGGTCAGGAGGTCGGCGAGTAGGTGAGTCCGGAGGTCGGGAGGTCAGTGACTCGGCTGCTCGGTGACTCGGGAGATCGGGAGGTCGGTGAGTCGGGAGGTCGGTGAGTCGGGCGGTCGGGAGGTCGGCAAGTCCGGAGATCAGCGAGTCAGGAGGTCGGGAGGTCATTGAGTTGGGAGGTCGGCGAGTCGGGAGGTCGGAAGGTCGGGAGGTCGGTGAGTCAGCAGGTCGGCGAGACGGGAGGTCCGGATTCTGGAGTTCGGTGAGTCAGGAGGTCGGGAGGACGGTGAGTCAGGAGGTCGGGAGGTTGGGAGGACGGTGAGTCGGGAGGTCGGGAGGTTGGGATATCGCGAGGTCCATGAGTTGGGACGTTGGTGAGTCGGGAGGTCGGGAGGTTGGGATATCGCGAGGTCGATGAGTTGGGACGTTGGTGAGTCGGGAGGTTGGGAGGTCGGTGAGTCGGGAGGTCGGCGAGTCGGGAGGTCGGGAGTTCGGTGAGTCGGGCGGTCGGAGATTCGGGAGGTCGGAGAGTCGGGAGGTGGGAGAGTCTGGTGGTCGGGAGGTCGGGAGGCCGTTGATTCGGGAGGTCGTGAGTTCGGGAGATCGGTGAGTCGGGAGGTCGGTGAGTCAGGAGGTCGGGAGGTCGGTGAGTCGGGAGGTCGGGAGGTCAGCGAGTCGGGAGGTCGGCGAGTCGGGAGGTCGGGAGATCGGTGAGTCGGGAGGTTGGTAGGTCGGTGAGTCGGAAGATCGGGAGGTCGGCGAGTCCGGAGGTCAGGAGATCGGGAGGTTGGTGAGTCGGGAGGATGGCGAGTTGGGAGTTCGGTGAGTCGGGAGGTCTGGAGGTTGGTGAGTCGGGAGGTCGGGAGGTCGGGAGATCGGTGAGTCGGGAGGTCGGTGAGTCGGGAGATCAGTGAGTCGAGAGATCGGTGAGTCGTTAGGTCGGCGAGTCGGGAGGTCTGGAGGTCGGCGAGTCGGGAGGTCGGCGAGTCGGGAGGTCGGGAGGTTGGCGAGTCGGGAGGTCAGGAGATCGGGAGGTCCTTGAGTCGGGAAGTTGGGAGTTCGGCGAGTCGGGAGTTCGGGAGATCGGTGAGTCTGGAGGTTGGGAGGTCAGTCAGTTGGGAGGTCGGGAGGTCAGCAAGTCGGGAGGTCGGGAGGTCGGGAGGTCGGTGAGTCGGGAAGTCGGCGAGTCGTGAGGTCAGGAGGTCGGCGAGTCGGTGAGTCCGGAGGTCGGGAGGTCGGTGACTCGGCAGGTCGGTGACTCTGGAGGTCGGGAGGTCGGTGAGTCAGGAGGTCGGAAGTTCGGTAGGTCGGGAAGTCGGAAGGTCGGGTGGTCGGGACGTCGGGAGGCCGGTGAGTCGGGAGGTCGGAGATTCGGGAGGTCGGGAGTTCAGTGAGTCTTGAGATTGGTGAGTCGGGAGGTCGGGAGGTCGGTGAGTCGGGAGGTCGGTGAGTCGGGAGGTTGGGAGTTCGGTGAGTCGGGAGGTCAGTCAGTTGGGAGGTCGGGAGGTCGGCGAGTCGGGAGGTCGGCATGTCGGGAGGTCGGGAAGTCAGCGAGTCGTGAGGTCAGGAGGTCGGCAAGTCGGTGAGTCAGGAGGTCGGGAGGTCGGTGAGTCGGGAGGTCTGTGAGTCAGGAGGTCGAGAGGTCGGTGAGTCGGGAGGTCGGGTGGTCGGGAGGTCAGCGAGTCGGGAGGTCGGAGTCGGCAGGTCGACGAGTCGGGAGGTCGGCAGGTTGGGAGGTCGGGGAGTCGGGAGGTCGGGGAGTCGGGAGGTCGGGGAGTCGGGAGGTCGGTGAGTTGGGAGGTCGGTGAGTCGGGAGGTCGGCGAGTCGGGAGGTCAGCGAGTCGGGAGGTCGCTGAGTCAGGAGGTCGGGAGGTCGGTGAGTCGGGAGGTCAGTGAGTCGGGAGGTCTGTGAGTCGGGAGGTCGAGAGGTCGGTGAGTCGGGAGGTCGGGTGGTCGGGAGGTCAGCGAGTCGGGAGGTCGGAGTTGGGAGGTCGACGAGTCGGGAGGCCGGGAGGTTGGGAGGTCGGGGAGTCGGGAGGTCGGTGAGTTGGGAGGTCGGTGAGTTGGGAGGTCGGGAGGTCAGGAGGTCAGTGAGTCGGGAGGTCGACGAGTCGGGAGGTCGTGAGATCGATGAGTCGGGAGGTTGGTAGGTTGGTGAGTCGGGAGGTCGGCGAGTCGGGAGGTCAGGAGATCGGGAGGTCGGTGCGTCGGGAGGATGGCGAGTTGGGAGTTCGGTGAGTCGGGTAGTCTGGAGGTTGGTGAGTCGGGAGTTCGGGAGGTCGGGAGATCGGTGAGTCGGGAGGTCGGCGAGTCGGGAGGTCGGGAGGTCGGGAGGTCGGCGAGTCGGGAGGTCGGGAGGTTGGCGAGTCGGGAGGTCGGGAGGTCGGGAGGTTGGGAGGTCAGGAGATCGGGAGGTCTTGAGTCCGGAAGTTGGGAGTTCGGCGAGTCGGGAGGTTGGGAGATCGGTGAGTCGGGAGGTCGGGAGGTCAGTCAGTCAGGAGGTTGGCGAGTCGGGAGGTCGGGAGGTCGGCAAGTCGGGAGGTCGGGAGTTCGGGAGGTCAGTGAGTCGGGAAGTCAGTGAGTCGTGAGGTCAGGAGGTCTGCGAGTCGGTGAGTCCGGAGGTCGGGAGGTCGGTGACTCGGCAGGTCGGTGACTCGGGAGGTCGGTGAGTCAGGAGGTCGGGAGGTCGGAGAGTCGGGAAGTCGGAAGGTCGGGTGGTCGGAACGTCGGGAGGCCGGTGAGTCGGGAGGTCGTGAGTTCGGTGAGTCGGGAGATTGGTGACTTGGGGGGTCGGTGACTTGGGAGGTCGGTGACTTGGGAGGTCGGTGAGTCGGGAGGTCGGTGAGTTGGGAGGTCGGGAGGTCGGTGGGTCGGTGAGTCGGGGGGTCGGTGAGTCGGGAGGTCGGTGAGTCGGGAGGTCGGGAGGTCGGTGAGTCGGGAGGTCGGGAGGTCGGT
The DNA here is from genome assembly GCF_044704955.1 of Pristiophorus japonicus. Lineage (NCBI taxonomy): Eukaryota > Metazoa > Chordata > Chondrichthyes > Pristiophoridae > Pristiophorus > Pristiophorus japonicus. The sequence continues at coordinate 176,456,351 of NC_091980.1, read as the reverse complement.
GAGTCGGGAGGTCGGTGAGTCGGGAGGTCGTTGAGTCGGGAATTTGGGAGTTCGGCGAGTTGGGAGGTTGGGAGGTCAGGAGGTTGGGAGGTCAGTCTGTTGGGAGGTCAGGCTGTTGGGAATTCAGGAGGTCGGGAGGTTGGCAAGTTGGGAGGTCGGGAGGTCGATGAGTCGGGAGGACAATGAGTCGGGAGGTCGATGAGTCGGGAGGTCGATGAGTCGCGAGGTCGAGAGGTCGGGAGGTCATTGAGTCGGGAGGTCGTTGAGTCGGGAGATTGTTGAGTCGGGAGTTCGGGAAGTCGGCAAGTCGGGAGGTCGGGAGGTCGATGAGTCGGGAGGTCGAGAGGTCGGGAAGTCGATGAGTCGGGAGGTCAATGAGTCGGGAGGTCGAGAGGTCGGGAAGTCGATGAGTCGGGAGGTCGTTGAGTCAGGAGGTCGGCAAGTCGGGAGGTCGGGAGGTCGGCAAGTAGGGAGGTCGGGAGGTCGGGAGGTCAGCGAGTCGGGAGGTCGGAGTCGGGAGGTCGACGAGTCGGGAGGTCGGGGAGTCGGGAGGTCGGTGAGTCGGGAGGTCGGTGAGTTGGGAGGTCGGCGAGTCGGGAGGTCAGTGAGTCGGGAGGTCGCTGAGTCAGGAGGTCGGGAGGTCAGGAGGTCAGTGAGTCGGGAGGTCGACGAGTCGGGAGGTCGGGAGATCGATGAGTCGGGAGGTTGGTAGCTCGGTGAGTCGGGAGGTCGGCGAGTCGGGAGGTCAAGAGATCGGGAGGTCGGTGCGTCGGGAGGATGGCGAGTTGGGAGTTCGGTGAGTCGGGTAGTCTGGAGGTTGGTGAGTTGGGAGTTCGGGAGGTCGGGAGATCGGTGAGTCAGGAGATCGGTGAGTCGGGAGATCGGTGAGTCGGTAGGTCGGCGAGTCGGGAGGTCGGTGAGTCGGGAGGTCGGGAGGTCGGCGAGTCGGGAGGTCGGGAGGTCGGGAGGTTGGGAGGTCAGGAGATCGGGAGGTCTTGAGTCCGGAAATTGGGAGTTCGGCGAGTCGGGAGGTTGGGAGATCGGTGAGTCGGGAGGTCGGGAGGTCAGTCAGTCAGGAGGTTGGCGAGTCGGGAGGTCGGGAGGTAGGCAAGTGGGAGGTCGGGAGTTCGGGAGGTCGGTGAGTCGGGAAGTCAGTGAGTCGTGAGGTCAGGAGGTCTGCGAGTCGGTGAGTCCGGAGGTCGGGAGGTCGGTGACTCGGCAGGTCGGTGACTCGGGAGGTCGGGAGGTCGGTGAGTCAGGAGGTCGGGAGGTCGGAGAGTCGGGAAGTCGGAAGGTCGGGTGGTCGGAACGTCGGGAGGCCGGTGAGTCGGGAGGTCGGTGAGTCGGGAGGTCGGTGAGTTGGGAGGTCGGGAGGTCGGTGTGTCGGTGAGTCGGGGGGTCGGTGAGTCGGGAGGTCGGTGAGTCGGGAGGTCGGGAGGTCGGTGAGTCGGGAGGTCGGGAGGTCGGTGAGTCGGGAGGTCGGTGAGTCGGGAGGTCGTTGAGTTGGGAATTTGGGAGTTCGGCGAGTTGGGAGGTTGGGAGGTCGGGAGGTTGGGAGGTCAGTCTGTTGGGAGGTCAGGCTGTTGGGAATTCAGGAGGTCGGGAGGTTGGCAAGTCGGGAGGTCGGGAGGTCGATGAGTCGGGAGGTCGATGAGTCGGGAGGTCGATGAGTCGGGAGGTCGAGAGGTCGGGAGGTCGTTGAGTCGGGAGGTCGTTGAGTCGGGAGATTGTTGAGTCGGAAGGTCGGGAGGTCGGCAAGTCGGGAGGTCGGGAGGTCGGCAAGTCGGGAGGTCGGGAGGTCGATGAGTCTGGAGGTCGTTGAGTCTGGAGGTCGTTGAGTCGGGAGGTCGGCAAGTTGGGAGGTCGGGAGGTCGGCAAGTTAGGAGTTCGGGAGGTCAGGAGTTCGATGAGTCGGGAGGTCGTTGAGTCGGGAGGTCGTTGATACGGGAGGTCAGGAGGTCGGAGATTCGTGAGGTCGGAGTGTCTGGTGGTCGGGAGATCGGGAGGCCGGGAGTTTGGAGGTCGTGAGGTCGGGAGGTCGGGATGTTGGCGAGTTGGGAGGTCGGGAGGTCGGGAGGTTGGCGAGTCGGGAGGACAGCGAGTTGCGAGGTCGGTGAGTCGGGAGGTCGAGAGGTCGGGTGGTCTGGAGGTTGGTGAGTCGGGAGGTCGGGAGGTTGGGAAGTCGGGAGGTCGGTGAGTCGGGAGGTCGGCGAGTCGGGAGGTCGGGTGGTCGGGAGGTCGGTGAGTCGGGAGGTCAGGAGATCGGGAGGTCCTTGAGTCGGAAAGTTGGGAGTTCAGCAAGTCGGGAGGTCGGGAGGTCGGGAGGTCAGTCAGTTGGGAGGTCGGGAGGTCGGCGAGTCGGGAGGTCGGGAGGTCGGCAAGTCGGGAGGTCGGTGAGTCAGGAAGTCGGTGAGTCGGGAGGTTAGGAGGTCTGGAGGTCGGAGAGTTGGGAGGTCGGAAGGTCGGGTGGTCCGGAGGTCGGGAGGCCGGTGAGTCAGGAGGTCGGGAGGTCAGTGACTCGGGAGGTCGTGAGGTCGGAGAGTCGGGAAGTCAATGAGTCGGGAGGTCGGCGAGTCAGGAGGTAGAGAGGTCGGGAGGTCTGTGAGTCAGGAGGATGGCGAGTTGGGAGTTCGGTGAGTCAGGAGGTTGAGTGGTCGGGAGGTCGGGAGATCGGTAAGTCGGGAGGTCGGTGAGTCGGGAGGTCGGCGAGTCGGGAGATCGGGAGGTCGGTGAGTCGGGAGGTCGGGGAGTTGGGATGTTGGGGAGTCGGGAGGTCGGGAGATTGGCGAGTCGGGAGGTCAGGAGATCGGAAGGTCCTTGAGTCGGGAAGTTGGGAGTTCGGCGAGTCAGGAGGTCGGGAGATCGGTGAGTCGGGAGGTCGGGAGGTCAGTCAGTTGGGAGGTCGGGAGGTCGGCGAGTCGGGAGGTCGGGAGGTCGGTGAGTCGGGAAGTCGGGAAGTCGGTGAGTTGTGAGGTCAGGAGGTCGGCGAGTCGGTGAGTCCGGAGGTCGGGAGGTCGGTGACTCGGCAGGTCGATGACTCGGGAGGTCGGGAGGTCATTGAGTCGGGAGGTCGGAGGTTCGGGAAGTCGGAAGGTCGGGAGGTCGGGAGGTCGGTGAGTCGGGAGGTCGGTGAGTCGGGAGGTCGGTGAGTCGGGAGGTCTGTGAATCAGGAGGTCGAGAGGTCGGTGAGTCGGGAGGTCGGGTGGTCGGGAGGTCAGCGAGTCGGGAGGTCGGAGTCGGGAGGTCGACGAGTCGGGAGGTCGGCAGGTTGGGAGGTCGGGGAGTCGGGAGGTCGGTGAGTTGGGAGGTCGGTGAGTCGGGAGGTCGGCGAGTCGGGAGGTCAGCGAGTCGGGAGGTCGCTGAGTCAGGAGGTCGGGAGGTCGGTGAGTCGGGAGGTCGGTGAGTCGGGAGGTCTGTGAGTCGAGAGGTCGAGAGGTCGGTGAGTCGGGAGGTCGGGTGGTCGGGAGGTCAGCGAGTCGGGAGGTCGGAGTCGGGAGGTCGACGAGTCAGGAGGTTGGGAGGTCGGGGAGTCGGGAGGTCGGTGAGTTGGGAGGTCGACGAGTCGGGAGGTCGGGAGATCGATGAGTCGGGAGGTTGGTAGGTCGGTGAGTCGGGAGGTCGGCGAGTCGGGAGGTCAGGAGATCGGGAGGTCGGTGAGTCGGGAGGATGGCGAGTTGGGAGTTCGGTGAGTCGGGTAGTCTGGAGGTTGGTGAGTCGGGAGTTCGGGAGGTCGGGAGATCGGTGAGTCGGGAGGTCGGCGAGTCGGGAGGTCAGGAGATCGGGAGGTCTTGAGTCCGGAAGTTGGGAGTTCGGCGAGTCGGGAGGTTGGGAGATCGGTGAGTCAGGAGGTCGGGAGGTCAGTCAGTCAGGAGGTTGGCGAGTCGGGAGGTCGGGAGGTCGGCAAGTCGGGAGGTCGGGAGTTCGGGAGGTCGGTGAGTCGGGAAGTCAGTGAGTCGTGAGGTCAGGAGGTCTGCGAGTCGGTGAGTCCGGAAGTCGGGAGGTCGGTGACTCGGCAGGTTGGTGACTCGGGAGGTCGGGAGGTCGGTGAGTCAGGAGGTCGGGAGATCGGAGAGTCGGGAAGTCGGAAGTTCGGGTGGTCGGAACGTCGGGAGGCCGGTGAGTCGGGAGGCCGGTGAGTCGGGAGGTCGTGAGTTCGGTGAGTCGGGAGATTGGTGACTTGGGGGGTCAGTGAGTCGGGAGGTCGGTGAGTTGGGAGGTCGGGAGGTCGGTGGGTTGGTGAGTCGGGGGGTCGGTGAGTCGGGAGGTCGGTGAGTCGGGAGGTCGGTGAGTCGGGAGGTCGGTGAGTCGGGAGGTTGTTGAGTCGGGAATTTGGGAGTTCGGCGAGTTGGGAGGTTGGGAGGTCGGGAGGTTGGGAGGTCAGTCTGTTGGGAGGTCAGGCTGTTGGGAATTCAGGAGGTCGGGAGGTTGGCAAGTCGGGAGGTCGGGAGGTCGATGAGTCGGGAGGACAATGAGTCGGGAGGTCGATGAGTCGGGAGGTCGATGAGTCGGGAGGTCGAGAGGTCGGGGGATTGTTGAGTCGGGAGGTCGGGAGGTCGGCAAGTCGGGAGGTCGGGAGGTCGATGAGTCGGGAGGTCGTTGAGTCGGGAGGTCGATGAGTCGGGAGGTCAAGAGGTCGGGAAGTCGATGAGTTGGGAGGTCGTTGAGTCAGGAGGTCGGCAAGTCGGGAGGTCGGGAGGTCGGCAAGTCGGGAGGTCGATGAGTCTGGAGGTCGTTGAGTCTGGAGGTCGTTGAGTCGGGAGGTCGGCAAGTTGGGAGGTCGGGAGGTCGGCAAGTTAGGAGTTCGGGAGGTCAGGAGTTCGATGAGTCGGGAGGTCGTTGAGTCGGGAGGTCGTTGATACGGGAGGTCAGGAGGTCGGAGATTCGTGAGGTCGGAGTGTCTGGTGGTCGGGAGGTCGGGAGGCCGGTGAGTTTGGAGGTCGTGAGGTCGGGAGGTCGGGAGGTTGGCGAGTTGGGAGGTCGGGAGGTCGGGAGGTTGGCGAGTCGGGAGGACAGCGAGTCGGGAGGTCGGAGTCGAGAGGGCAACGAGTTGGGAGGTAGGGAGGTCGGGAGATCGGCGAGTTGGGAGGTCGGGAGGTCGGGAGGTCGGCGAGTCGGGAGGACAGCGAGTTGCGAGGTCGGTGAGTCGGGAGGTCAAGAGGTCGAGAGGTCGGGTGGTCTGGAGGTTGGTGAGTCGGGAGGTTGGCGAGTCGCGAGATTGGGAGGTCGGGAAGTCGGGAGGTCGGCGAGACGGGAGGTTGGGGAGTCGGGAGGTCGGCGAGTTGGGAAGTCAGGAGTTCGGGAGGTCGGCGAGTCGGGAGGTCAGGAGATCGGGAGGTCCTTGAGTCGGAAAGTTGGGAGTTCGGCGAGTCGGGAGATCGGGAGGTCGGTGAGTCGGGAGGTCGGGAGGTCGGGAGGTCAGTCAGTTGGGAGGTCGGGTGGTCGGGAGATCGGTGAGTCGGGAAGTCGGCGAGTCGGGAGGTCAGGAGGTCGGGAGGTCGGTGAGTCGGGAGGTCGGCAAGTCGGGAGGTCGGCGAGTCGGGAGGTCGGGAGGTCGGGAGGTCGGCGAGTCGGGAGGTCAGGAGATCGGGAGGTCCTTGAGTCGGAAAGTTGGAAGTTCGGCGAGTCGGGAGGTCGGGAGGTCGGAGAGTCGGGAGGCCGGTGAGTCGGGAGGCCGGTGAGTCGGGAGGTCAGTGAGTCTGGAGATCGGGTGGTCGGGAGGTCGGGTGGTCGGGAGGTCGGCGAGTCAGGACGTCGAGAGGTCGGGAGATCGGTGAGTCATGAGGATGGCGAGTTGGGAGTTCGGTGAGTCGGGAGGTTGAGTGGTCGGAAGATCGGGAGATCGGTAAGTCGGGAGGTCGGTGAGTCTGGAGGTCGGGTGGTCGGGAAGTCGGGTGGTCGGGAGGTCGGTAGGTCGACGAGTCGGGAGGTCAGGATTCGGGAGTTCGGTGAGTCGGGAGATCGGGAGGTTGGAGAGTTGGGAGGTCGTTGAGTCGGGAGTTCGTTGAGTCGGGAGGTCAGTGAGTCGGGGAGTTGGGAGGTCGGTGAGTCGGTAGGTCATTGGGTCAGGAGGTCGCTGAGTTGTGAGGTCGGGAGGTCGGTGAGTTGGGAGGTCGGGAGGTCGGTGAGTCAGGAGGTCGGGAGGTCAGTGACTCAGGAGGTCAGGAGGTCGGCGAGTCCAGAGGTCAGGATTCGGGAGTTCGGTGAGTCGGGAGGGCGGGATGTCGGAGAGTCGGGCAGTCAGGATGTCGGCGAGTCTGGAGGTCGGCGAGTCAGGAGGTCGGGAGGTTGGGAGGTCGGCGAGCCTGGAGGTCGGCGAGCCGGCAGGTAGAGAGGTCGGGAGGTCAGTGATTCGGGAGGTTGAGTGGTCGGGAGGTCTGGAGGTTGGTGAGTCGGGAGGTCGGAGGTTCTGGAGGTCAGTGAGTCGGGAGGTGTGCGAGTCGGGAGGTCGGGAGGTCGGCGAGTCGGGAGGTCGGGAGGTCGGAGAGTCGGGAGGTCGGAGGTTTGGGAGGTCAGTGAGTCGGGAGGTTGGAGGTTCGGGAGGTCGGTGAGTCGGGAGTTGGGCGAGTCGGGAGGTCGGGAGGTCAGTGAGTCGGGAGGTTGGGGAGTCGGGAGGTCGGGAGGTCGGCGAGTTAGGAGGTCGGGAGGTCGGGTGATTGGCGAGTCGGGAGGTCAGGAGATCAGGAGGTCCTTGAGTCGGGAAGTTGGGAGTTCGGTGAGTCAGGAGGTCGGGAGATCAGTGAGTCGGGAGATCGGGAGGTCAGTCAGTTGGGAGGTCGGGAGGTCGGCGAGTTGGGAGGTCAGGAGTTCGGGAGATCGGTGAGTCGGGAGGTCGGGAGGTCAGTCAGTTGGGAGGTCGGGAGGTCGGCGAGTCATGAGGTCAGGAGGTCGGGAGGTCGATGAGTCGGGAGGTCGGAGGTTCGGGAGGTCGGAGGTTCGGGAGGTCGGAGGTTCGGGAGGTCGGAGGTTCGGGAGGTCGGAGGTTCAGGAGGTCGGAGAGTCGGGAAGTCGGAAGGTCAGGTGTTCGGGAGGCCGGTGAGTCGGGAGGCCGGTGAGTCGGGAGGTCGGTGAGTCGGGAGTTCGGGAGGTCGGTGAGTCGGGAGGTCGGTGAGTCGGGATTTCGGGAGGTCGGTGAGACGGGAGGTCGGTGAGTCGGGAGGTCGGGAGGTCGGTGAGTCAGGAGGTCGGGAGGTCGGCGAGTCAGGAGGTCGGTGAGTCAGGAGGTTGGGGAGTCGGAAGGTTGGGGAGTCGGGAGGTCAGGAGATCGGGATGTCCTTGAGTCGGTGAGTCGGGAGGTCGGTGAGTCAGGAGGTCGGGAGGTCGGCGAGTCAGGAGGTCGGTGAGTCAAGAGGTTGGGGAGTCGGAAGGTTGGGGAGTCGGGAGGTCAGGAGATCGGGATGTCCTTGAGTCGGTGAGTCGGGAGGTCGGTGAGTCAGGAGGTCGGGAGGTCGGCGAGTCAGGAGGTCGGTGAGTCAGGAGGTTGGGGAGTCGGAAGGTTGGGGAGTCGGGAGGTCAGGAGATCGGGATGTCCTTGAGTCGGTGAGTCGGGAGGTCGGTGAGTCGGGCGGTCGGTGAGTCGGGAGATCGGCAAGTCGGGAGGTCTGGTGGTCTGGAGGTCGGGAGGTCGGGAGGTCGGGAGATTAGCGAGCCGGGAGGTCGGGAGGTCGGCGAGTCGGGTGGTCAGGAGGTCGGTAGGACGGCGAGTCGGGAGGTTAGGAGATCGGGAGGTCGGCGAGTCGGGAGGTTGGGAGGTCGGGTGGTTGGGAGGTCGGTGAGCCGGGAGGTTGGGAGGTTGGGAGGTCGGGAGGTCGGGAGTTCGGCGAGTTGTGAGGTCGGGAGGTCAGGAGGTCAGTCAGTTGGGAGGTCGGGAGGTCGGCGAGTCGGGAGGTCAGGAGGTCGGCGAGTCGGCGAGTCGGGAGGTCGGTGAGTCGGGAGGTCGGGAGGTCGGTGAGTCGGGAGGTCGGAGGTTCGGGAGGTCGGTGAGTCGGGAGGTCGGAGGTTCGGGAGGTCGGTGAGTCGGGAGGTCGGGAGGGAAGCGAGTCGCGAGGTCGGGAGGTCGGCGAGTCGGGAGGGTAGGGAGTCGGAAGGTCGGGAGGTCGGCAAGCCGGGAGGTCAGGAGATCGGGAGGTCGTTGAGTCGGGAGGTCGGGAGTTCGGTGAGTTGGGAGGTCGGGAGGTCGGTGAGTCGGGAAGTCGGCGAGTCGGGAGGTCGGCGAGTCGTGAGGTCAGGAGGTCGATGAGTCGGGAAGTCGGCGAGTCGGGAGGTCGGGAGGTCGGTGAGTCGGGGAGTTGGGAGGTCGGTGAGTCGGGAGGTCGGGAGGTCGGCGAGTCGGGAGGTCGATGAGTCGGGAGGTCGGGTGGTCGAGAGGTCGAGAGGTCAGCGAGTCGGGAGGTCGGTGAGTCGGGAGGTCGATGAGTCGGGAGGTCAGGAGGTCTGGTGGTCGGGTGGTCGGGAAGTCGGGAGGTCGGCGAGTCGGGAGGTTGGGGAGTCGGGTGGTTGGGAGGTCGGTGAGTCAGGAGGTCGGGAGGTCGTTGAGTTGGGAGGTCGTTGAGTCGGATGGTCATTTGAGTATGGAGGTTGGGAGGTCGGGAGGTCGGGAGGTCGGCGAGTCGGGAGGTCGGTGAGTCGGGTGGTTGGGAGGTCGGTGAGTCTGGAGGTCGGTGAGTCGGGAGGTCGGGAGGTCGGTAAGTCGGTGAGTCAGGAGGTCAGTGAGTCGGGAGGTCGGGTGGTCTGGAGGTCGGGAGGTCGGGAGGTTAGCGAGCCGGGAGGTCGGCGAGTCGGGTGGTCAGGAGGTCGGTAGGTCGGCGAGTCGGGAGGTTAGGAGATCGGGAGGTCAGCGAGTCAGGAGGTCGACAAGTCGGGAGGTTGGGAGGTCGGGTGGTTGGGAGGTCGGTGAGTTGGGAGGTTGGGAGGTCGGGAGGTCGGGAGTTCGGGAGGTCGGGAGTTCGGCGAGTTGTGAGGTCGGGAGGTCATGGGGTCAGTCAGTTGGGAGGTCGGGAGGTCGGGAGGTCAGGAGGTCGGCGAGTCGGCGAGTCGGGAGGTCGGGAGGTCGGTGAGTCGGGAGGTCGGGAGGTCGGGAGGTCGGTGAGTTGGGAGGTCGGAGGTTCGGGAGGTCGGTGAGTCATGAGGTCGGTGAGTCGGGAGGTCGGAAGTTCGGGAGGTCGGTGAGTCGGGAGGTCGGGAGGGAAGCGAGTCGCGAGGTCGGGAGGTCGGCGAGTCGGGAGGGTGGGGAGTCGGAAGGTCGGGAGGTCGGCAAGCCGGGAGGTCAGGAGATCGGGAGGTCGTTGAGTCGGGAGGTCGGGAGTTCGGCGAGTTGGGAGGTCGGGAGTTCGGTGAGTCGGGAAGTCGGCGAGTCGGGAGTTCGCCGAGTCCGGAGGTCGGGAGGTCGGTGAGTCGGGAGGTCGGTGAGTCGGGGAGTTGGGAGGTCGGTGAGTCGGGAGGTCGGTGAGTCGGGGAGTTGGGAGGTCGGTGAGTCGGGAGGTCGGGAGGTCGGCGAGTCGGGAGGTCGGTGAGTCGGGAGGTCGGGTGGTCGAGAGGTCGGGAGGTCTGCGAGTCGGGAGGTCGGTGAGTCGGGAGGTCGATGAGTCGGGAGGTCAGGAGGTCGGGAGGTCGGGAGGTCGGCGAGTCGGGAGGACAGCGAGTTGCGAGGTCGGTGAGTCGGGAGGTCGGGTGGTCGGGTGGTCGGGAAGTCGGGAGGTCGGTGAGTCGGGAGGTCGGCGAGTCGGGAGGTTGGGGAGTCGGGTGGTTGGGAGGTCGGTGAGTCAGGAGGTCGGGAGGTCGTTGAATTGGGAGGTCGTTGAGTCGGATGGTCATTTGAGTATGGAGGTTGGGAAGTCGGGAGGTCGGGAGGTCGGCGAGTCGGGAGGTCGGTGAGTCGGGTGGTTGGGAGGTCGGTGAGTCTGGAGGTCGGTGAGTCGGGAGGTCGGGAGGTCGGGATGTTGGTAAGTCTGTGAGTCAGGAGGTCAGTGAGTCGGGAGGTCGGGAGGTGGGGAGTTCGGTGAGTCAGGAGGTCGGGAGGTCGTTGAGTTGGGAGGTCGTTGAGTCGGATTGTCATTTGAGTATGGAGGTTGGGAGGTCGGGAGGTCGGGAGGTCGGCGAGTCGGGAGGTCGGTGAGTTGGGTGGTTGGGAGGTCGGTGAGTCTGGAGGTCGGCGAGTCGGGAGGTCGGCGAGTCGGGAGGTCAGGAGGTCGGTGAGTCGAGAAGTCGGCGAGTCGGGAGGTCGGTGAGTCGGGAGGTCGGAGGTTCTGGAGGTCGGTGAGTCATGAGGTCGGTGAGTCGGGAGGTCGGAGGTTCGGGAGGTCGGTGAGTCGCGAGGTCGGAGGTTCGGGAGGTTGGTTAGTCGGGAGGTCGGTGAGTCGGGAGGTCGGAGATTCGGGAGGTCGGAGGTTCGCGAGGTCGGAGGTTCGGGAGGTCGGTTAGTCGGGAGGTCGGTGAGTCGGTAGGTCGGGAGGTCGGGAGGTCAGGAGGTCGGTGAGTCGAGAAGTCGGCGAGTCGGGAGGTCGGTGAGTCGGGAGGTCGGAGGTTCTGGAGGTCGGTGAGTCATGAGGTCGGTGAGTCGGGAGGTCGGAGGTTCGGGAGGTCGGTGAGTCGCGAGGTCGGAGGTTCGGGAGGTTGGTTAGTCGGGAGGTCGGTGAGTCGGGAGGTCGGAGATTCGGGAGGTCGGAGGTTCGCGAGGTCGGAGGTTCGGGAGGTCGGTTAGTCGGGAGGTCGGTGAGTCGGTAGGTCGGGAGGTCGGGAGGTTGTTGAGTCGGGAGGTAGGGAGGTCGTTGAGTTGGGAGGTCGTTGCGTCGGATGGTCATTGAGTCGGGAGGTCGGTGAGTCGGGAGGTCGGTGAGTCGGGAGGTCGGTGAGTCGGGAGGTTGGGAGGTCGGCGAGTCGGGAGGTCGGTGAGTCGGGAGGTCGGGTGGTCGGGAGGTCGGTGGGTCGGGAGGTAGGCAAGTCGGGAGGTCGGTGAGTCGGGAGGTCGGGTGGTCGGGAGATCGGAGAGTCGGGAGGTCGATGAGTCGGGAGGTCAGGAGGTCGGGAGGTCGGCGAGTCAGGAGGTCGGGAGGTCAGAGAGTCGGGAGGTCGATAAGTCGGGAGGTCAGGAGGTCGGGAGGTCGGCAAGTCGGGAGGTCAGGATTCGGGAGTTCGGTGAGTCGGGAGGGCGGGAGGTCGGGAGGTCGGGCAGTCGGGACGTCGGTGAATCAGGAGGTCGGCGAGTCTGGAGGTCGGCGAGTCTGGAGGTCGGGAGGGCGGGAGGTCGGAGAGTCGGGCAGTCGGGACGTTGGTGAATCAGGAGGTCGGCGAGTCTGGAGGTCGGCGAGACTGGAGGTTGGGAGGTCGGGAGGTCGGCGAGTCTGGAGGTTGGGAGGTCGGGAGGTCGGCGAGTCTGGAGGTCGGGAGGGCGGGAGGTCGGAGAGTCGGGCAGTCGGGACGTTGGTGAATCAGGAGGTCGGCGAGTCTGGAGGTCGGCGAGACTGGAGGTTGGGAGGTCGGGAGGTCGAGACTTCGGTGAGTCGGGAGGTCGGGAGGTCGGGAAGTCGTTGAGTCGGGAGGTAGGGAGGTCAGTCAGTTGGGAGGTCGGGACGTCGCCGAGTCGGGAGGTCAGGAGGTCGACGAGTCGGGAGGTTGGGGAGTCGGGAGGTTGGGAGCTCGGGAGGTCGGGAGGTTGGCACGTCGGGAGGCCAGGAGATCGGGAGGTCGTTGAGTTGGGAGGTCGGGAGTTTGGCGAGTTGGGAGGTCGGGAGGTTGGGAGGTCAGTCAGTTGGGAGGTCGGGAGGTTGGCGAGTCGGGAGGTCAGGAGGTCGGTGAGTCGGGAAGTCGGCGAGTCGGGAGGTCTGGAGGTCGGTGAGTCGGGAGGTCGGTGAGTCGGGAGGTCGGGAGTTTGGCGAGCCGGGAGTTTGGGAAGTCGGGAGGTCGTTGAGTCGCTGGTTGGGAGGTCGGTGAGTCGGGAGGTCGCGAGGTCGTTGATTTGGGAGGTCGTTGAGTTGGATGGTCGTTGAGTCGGGAGGTTGGGAGGTCGGTGAGTCGGGAGGTCGGTGAGTTGGGAGGTCGGGAGGTCGGTGAGTCGGGAGGTCGGCGAGTTGGGAGTTCGGTGAGTCGGGGGGTTCAGTGGTCGGGAGGTCTGGAGGTTGGTGAGTCGGGAGGTCAGTCAGTTGGGAGGTCGGGCGGTCGGGAGGTCAGAAGGTCGGGAGGTCGGTGAGTCGGGAGGTCAGGAGGTCGGGAAGTCGGCGAGTCGTGAGGTCAGGAGGTCACCGAGTCGGTGAGTCCGGAAGTCGGGAGGTCGGTGACTCGGCTGGTAGGTGACTTGGGAGGTCTGGAGGTCAGGAGGTCAGGAGGTCGGAGGTTCGGGAGGTCAGAGAGTCGGGAAGTCGGAAGGTCGCGTTGTCGGGAGGTCGGTGAGTCGGGAGGTCAGGAGATCGGTGACTCAGGAGGTCGATGAGTCGGGAGGTCGGGAGATCGGTGAGTCGGGAGGTCGGTGAGTCGGGAGGTCGGTGAGTCGGGAGTTCGGGAGGTCGGTGAGTCGGGAGGTCGGTGAGTCGGGAGTTCGGTGAGTCGGGAGGTCGGTGAGTCGGGAATTCGGGAAGTTGGTGAGTCGGGAGGTCAGTGAGTCGGGAGGTCAATAGATCGGTGAGTCAGGTGGTCGGGAGGTTGGCGAGTCGGGAGATCGGTAAGTCGGGAGGTCGGTGAATCGGGAGGTCGGCGAGTCGGGAGGTCGGCAAGTCGGGAGGTCAGCAAGTCTGGAGGTCGGGTGTTCGGGAGGTCGATGAGTCGGGAGATCGTTGAGTCGGGAGGTCGTTGAGTCGGGAGGTCAGGAGGTCAGAGATTCAGGAGGTCGGAGAGTCTGGTGGTCGGGAGGTCGGAAGGCCGGTGAGTCGGGAGGTCGTGAGTTCGGGAGGTCGGTGAGTCGGGAGGTTGGTGAGTCAGGAGGTCGGGAGGTCAGGAGGTCAGCGAGTTGGGAGTTCGGGAGGTCGGTGAGTCGGGAGGTCGGTGAGTCGGGAGTTCGGTGAGTCGGGATGTTGAGTGGTCGGGAGGTCTGGAGGTTGGTGACTCGGGAGGTCGGGAGGTCGTGAGATCGGTAAGTCGGGAGGTCGGTGAGTCGGGAGGTCAGCGAGTCGCGAGGTCGTGAGCTTGGGGAGTCGGGAGGTTGGGGAGTTGGGAGATCGGGAGGTCGGGAGATTGGCGAGTCGGGAGGTCAGGAGATCGGGAGGTCCTTGAGTCGGAAAGTTGGGAGTTCGGGAGGTCGGGAGATCGGTGAGTCGGGAGGTCGGGAAGTCAGTAAGTTGGGAGGTCGTGAGGTCAGGAGGTCGGCGAGTCGGTGAGTCTGGAGGTCGGGAGGTCGTTGACTCGGCAGGTCGGTGACTCGGGAGGTCAGGAGGTCGGGAGGTCGGTGAGTCGGGAGGTAGGAGGTTTGGGAGGTCGGAGAGTCGGGAAGTCAGAAGGTCGGGTGGTCGGGAGGTCGGTGAGTCGGGTGGTCGGGAGGTCGGTGAGTCGGGAGGTCGGTGAGTCGGGAGGTCGGTGAGACGGGAGTTCGGGAAGTCGGTGAGTCGGGAGCTCGGTGGGTCGGGAGGTCGGTGAGTCGGGAGTTCGGGAGGTCGGTGAGTCGGGAGATCGGTGAGTCGGGAGGTCGTTGATTCAGGAGGTCGGGAGGTCGGCGAGTCGGGAGGTCGGTGAGTCGGGAGGTCGGGAGGTCGGGAGATTGGGGAGTCGGGAGGTCGGGAGGTCAGTAAGTTGGGAGGTCGTGAGGTCAGGAGGTCGGCGAGTCGGGAGATCGGTGAGTCGGGAGGTCGAGAGGTCGCGAGGTCTGGAGGTCGGTGGGTCGGGAGGTAAGCGAGTCAGGAGGTCGGGAGGTCGGCGAGTCGGGAAGTCAGCGAGTCGGGAGGTCGTGAGGTTGGGAGGTCGTGAAGTTGGGAGGTTGGTGAGTCGGGAGGTTGGTGAGTCGGTAGGTTGGGAGGTCGGGAGATCGGCAAGTCGTGAGGTCAGGAGATCGGGAGGTCGTTGAGTCGGGACGTTGGGAGGTTGGCGAGTCCGGAGATCAGCGAGTCAGGAGGTCGGGAGCTCGGCGAGTCGGGAGGTCGGAGGTTCGGGAGGTCGGTGAGTCGGGAGGTCGGTGAGTCAGTAGGTCGGTGAGTCAGGAGGTCGGGAGGTCGGTGAGTCGGGAGGTCGGTGAGTCGGGAGGTCGGAGGTTCGGGAGGTCGGTGAGTCTAGAGGTCGCGAGGTCGTTGAGTTGCTAGGTCGTTGAGTTGGATGGCCGTTGAGTCGAGAGGTTCGGAGGTCGGTGAGTCGGGAGCTCGGTGGGTCGGGAGGTCGGTGAGTCGGGAGTTCGGGAGGTCGGTGAGTCGGGAGCTCGGTCGGTCGGGAGATTGGTGAGTCGGGTGGTCGGTGAGTCAGGAGGTCGGGAGGTCGGCGAGTCGGGAGGTCGGTGAGTCGGGAGGTCGGGAGGTCGGGAGATTGGGGAGTCGGGAGGTCAGGAGATCGGGAGGTCCTTGAGTCGGAAAGTTGGGAGTTCGGCGAGTCGGGAGATCGGTGAGTCGAGAGGTCGGGAGGTCAGTAAGTTGGGAGGTCGTGAGGTCAGGAGGTCGGCGAGTCGGTGAGTCTGGAGGTCGGGAGGTCGTTGACTCGGCATATCGGTAACTCGGGAGGTCAGGAGGTCGGGAGGTCAGGAGGTCGGGAGGTCGGTGAGTCGGGAGGTCGGTGAGTCGGGAGGTCGGTGGGTCGGGAGGTCAGTGAGTCGGGAGGTCGGGAGGTCGGTGAGTCGGGAGGTCGGGATGCCGGTGAGTCGGGAGGCCGGTGAGTCGGGAGGTCGGTGAGTCGGGAGGTCGGTGAGTCGGGAATTCGGGAGGTCGGTGAGTCGGGAGATCGGTAAGTCGGGAGGTCGGTGAGTCGGGAGGTCGGCGAGTCGGGAGGCAGAGAGGTCGGGAGGTCGGTGAGTCAGGAGGACGGCGAGTTGGGAGTTCGGTGAGTCGGGAGGTTGAGTGGTCGGGAGGTCTGGAGGTTAGTGAGTCAGGAGGTCGGGAGGGAGGTCGGGAGGTCGGTGAGTCGGGAGGTCGGTGAGTCGGGAGTTCGGGAGGTCGGTGAGTCGGGAGGTCGGTGAGTCGGGAGGTTTGGAGCTTGGGGAGTCGGGAGGTTGGGGAGTCGGGAGGTCGGGAGGTCGGGAGATTGGCGAGTCGAGAGTTCAGGAGATCGGGAGGTCCTTGAGTCGGAAAGTTGGGAGTTCGGCGAGTCGGGAGGTCGGGAGATCGGTGAGTCGGGAGGTCGGGAGGTCAGTAAGTTGGGAGGTCGTGAGGTCAGGAGGTCGGCGAGTCGGGAGATCGGTGAGTCGGGAGGTCGAGTGGTCGCGAGGTCTGGAGGTCGGTGGGTCGGGAGGTAAGCGAGTCAGGAGGTCGGGAGGTCGGCGAGTCGGGAAGTCGGCGAGTCGGGAGGTCGTGAGGTTGGGAGGTCGTGAGGTTGGGAGGTCGTGAGGTTGGGAGGTTGGTGAGTCGGGAGGTTGGTGAGCCAGTAGGTTGGGAGGTCGGGAGATCGGCAAGTCGGGAGGTCAGGTGATCGGGAGGTCGTTGAGTCGGGACGTTGGGAGGTTGGCGAGTCCGGAGGTCAGCGAGTCAGGAGGTCGGGAGCTCGGCGAGTCGGGAGGTCGGAGGTTCGGGAGGTCGGTGAGTCGGGAGGTCAGCGAGTCGGGAGGTCGGGAGATCGGTGAGTCAGGAGGTCGGTGAGTCAGGAGGTCGGGAGGTCGGTGAGTCGGGAGGTCGGAGGTTCGGGAGGTCGATGAGTCTAGAGGTCGCGAGGTCGTTGAGTTGGGAGGTCGTTGAGTCGGATGGCCGTTGAGTCGAGAGGTTCGGAGGTCGGTGAGTCGGGAGGTCGGAGGGTCGGGAGGTCGGAGGGTCGGGAGGTCGGAGGGTCGGGAGGTCGGAGGTTCGGGAGGTCGGTGAGTTGGGAGGTCGGGAGGTAAGGAGGTCGTTGAGTCAGGAGGTAGGGAGGTTGGTGAGTCAGGAGGTCGGAGGTTCGGGAGGTCGGTGAGTCGGGAGGTCGGTGAGTCGGGAGGTTGGAGGTTGGGAGGTCGGTGAGTCGGGAGGTCGGTGAGTCGGGAGGTCGGGAGGTCGGTGAGTCGGGAGGTCAGCGAGTTGGGAGTTCGGTGAGTCGGGAGGTTGAGTGGTTGGGAGGTCTGGAGGTTGGTGAGTCGGGAGGTCGAGAGGTCAGTCAGTTGGGAGGTCGGGCGGTCGGGAAGTCGGTGAGTCGTGAGGTCAGGAGGTCAGCAAGTCGGTGAGTCCGGAGGTCGGTGACTCGGTTGGTCGGTGACTCGGTAGGTCGGTGACTTGGGAGGTCAGGAGGTCGGGAGGTCTGGAGGTCGGGAGGTCGGGAGGTTGTTGAGTCAGGAGGTCGGAGGTTCGTGAGGTCCGAGAGTCGGGAAGTCGGAAGGGCGGGTTGTCGGGAGGTCGGTGAGGTGGGAGCTCGGTGAGTCGGGAGGTCGGGAGATCAGTGGGTCAGGAGGTCGGTGAGTCGGGAGGTCGGGAGATCGGTGAGTCGGGAGGTCGTTGAGTCGGGAGTTCGGGAGGTCGGTGAGTCGGGAGATCGGTGAGTCGGGAGATCGGTGAGTCGGGAGGTCGGTGAGTCGGGAATTCGGGAGGTCGGTGAGTCGGGAGATCGGTGAGTCGGGAGGTCGGGAGATCGGTGAGTCAGGAGGTCGGGAGGTCGGCAAGTCGGGAGATCGGTAAGTCGGGAGGTCGGTGAGTCGGGAGGTCGGCGAGTCGGGAGGCAGAGAGGTCGGGAGGTCGGTGAGTCAGGAGGACGGCGAGTTGGGAGTTCGGTGAGTCGGGAGGTCTGGAGGTCGGGAGATCGGTAAGTCGGGAAGTCGGCGAGTCAGGAGGTCGGGAGCTTGGGGAGTCGGGAGCTTGGGGAGTCGGGAGCTTGGGGAGTCGGAAGGTTGGGGAGTTGGGAGGTCGGGAGGTCGGGAGGTCGGGAGATTGGCGAGTCGGGAGGTCAGGAGATCGGGAGGTCCTTGAGTCGGAAAATTGAGAGTTCGGCGAGTCTGGAGGTCGGGAGATCGGTGAGTCGGGAGGTCGGGAGGTCAGTAAGTTGGGAGGTCGTGAGGTCAGGAGGTCGGCGAGTCGGTGAGTCCGGAGGTCGGGAGGTCGTTGACTCGGCAGGTCGGTGACTCGGGAGGTCAGGAGGTCGGGAGGTCGGGAGGTCGGTGAGTCGGGAGGTCGGAGGTTCGGGAGGTCGGAGAGTCGGGAAGTCAGAAAGTCGAGTGGTCGGTAGGTCGGTGAGTCGGGAGGTCGGGAGGTCGGTGACTCGGGAGGTCGGGAGACCGGTGAGTCGGGTGGCCGGTGAGTCGGGAGTTCGGGAGGTCGGTGAGTCGGGAGGTCGGTGAGTCGGGAGGTCGGTGAGTCGGGAATTCGGGAGGTCGGTGAGTCGGGAGGTCGGTGAGTCGGGAGGTCGGGAGATCGGTGAGTCAGGAGGTCGGCAAGTCGGGAGATCGGTAAGTCGGGAGGTCGGTGAGTCGGGAGGTCGGCGAGTCGGGAGGCAGAGAGGTCGGGAGGTCGGTGAGTCAGGAGGACGGCGAGTTGGGAGTTCGGTGAGTCGGGAGGTCTGGAGGTCGGGAGATCGGTAAGTCGGGAGGTCGGCGAGTCAGGAGGTCGGGAGCTTGTGGAGTCGGGAGCTTGGGGAGTCGGGAGCTTGGGGAGACGGAAGGTTGGGGAGTTGGGAGGTCGGGAGGTCGGGAGGTCGGGAGTTTGGCGAGTCGGGAGGTCAGGAGATCGGGAGGTCCTTGAGTCGGAAAATTGGGAGTTCGGCGAGTCTGGAGGTCGGGAGATCGGTGAGTCGGGAGGTCGGGAGGTCAGTAAGTTGGGAGGTCGTGAGGTCAGGAGGTCGGTGAGTCCGGAGGTCGGGAGGTCGTTGACTCGGCAGGTCGGTGACTCGGGAGATCGGGAGGTCGGGAGGTCGGAGGTTCGGGAGGTCGGAGAGTCGGGAAGTCAGAAAGTCGAATGGTCGGTAGGTCGGTGAGTCGGCAGGTCGGGAGGTCGGTGAGTCGGGAGGTCGGGAGACCGGTGAGTTGGGAGGCGGTTGAGTCGGGAGTTCGGGAGGTCGGTGAGTCGGGAGGTCGGTGAGTCGGGAGGTCGGTGAGTCGGGAATTCGGGAGGTCGGTGAGTCAGGAGGTCGGTGAGTCGGGAGGTCGGGAGATCAGTGAGTCAGGAGGTCGGGAGGTCGGCAAGTCGGGAGATCGGTAAGTCGGGAGGTCGGTGAGTCGGGAGGTCGGCGAGTAGGGAGGCAGAGAGGTCGGGAGGTCGGTGAGTCAGGAGGACGGCGAGTTGGGAGTTCGGTGAGTCGGGAGGTCTGGAGGTCGGGAGATCGGTAAGTCGGGAGGTCGTCGAGTCGGGAGGTCGGGAGCTTGGGGAGTCGGGAGCTTGGGGAGTCGGGTGCTTGGGGAGTCGGGAGCTTGGGGAGTCGGAAGGTTGGGGAGTTGGGAGGTCGGGAGGTCGGGAGGTCGGGAGATTGGCGAGTCGGGAGGTCAGGAGATCGGGAGGTCCTTGAGTCGGAAAATTGGGAGTTCGGCGAGTCTGGAGGTCGGGAGATCGGTGAGTCGGGAGGTCGGGAGGTCAGTAAGTTGGGAGGTCGTGAGGTCAGGAGGTCGGCGAGTCGGTGAGTCCGGAGGTCGGGAGGTCGTTGACTCGGCAGGTCGGTGACTCAGGAGGTCGGGAGGTCGGGAGGTCGGTGAGTCGGGAGGTCGGAGGTTCGGGAGGTCGGAGAGTCGGGAAGTCAGAAAGTCGAGTGGTCGGTAGGTCGGTGAGTCGGGAGGTCGGGAGGTCGGTGAGTCGGGAGGTCGGGAGACCGGTGAGTCGGGAGGCCGGTGAGTCGGGAGGTTGGGAGATCGGTGAGTCGGGAGATCGGTGAGTCGGGAGGTCAATGAGCCGGGAGTTCAGGAGGTCGGGAGGTCGGGAGGTCGGTGAGTCGGGAGGTCGGAGGTTCCGAAGGTCGGAGAGTCGGGAAGTCGGAAGGTCGGGTTGTCGGGAGGTCGGTGAGTCAGGAGGTCGGTGATTCGGGATGTCGGGAGATCGGTGAGTCAGGAGGTCGGTGAATCGGGAGGTCGGGAGATCAGTGAGTCGGGAGGTCGGTGAGTCGGGAGTTCGGGAGGTCGGTGAGGCGGGAGGTCGGTGAGGCGGGAGGTCGGTGAGTCGGGAATTCGGGAGGTCGGTGAGTCGGGAATTCGGGAGGTCGGTGAGTCGGGAGGTCGGTGAGTCGGTAGGTCGGGAGATCGGTGAGTCAGGAGGTCGGGAGGTCGGCGAGTCGGGAGATCAGTAAGTCGGGAGGTCGGCGAGTCGGGAGGTCGGGAGGTCGGTGAGTCGGGAGGTCGGCCAGTCGGGAGGTCGGTGAGTCGGGAGGTCGGCGAGTCGGGAGGCAGAGAGGTCGGGAGGTCGGTGAGTCAGGAGGACGGCGAGTTGGGAGTTCGGTGAGTCGGGAGGTCTGGAGGTCGGGAGATCGGTAAGTCGGGAGGTCGGCGAGTCGGGAGGTCGGGAGCTTGGGGAGTCGGGAGCTTGGGGAGTCGGGAGCTTGGGGAGTCGGGAGCTTGGGGAGTCGGAAGGTTGGGGAGTTGGGAGGTCGGGAGGTCGGGAGGTCGGGAGATTGGCGAGTCGGGAGGTCAGGAGATCGGGAGGTCCTTGAGTCGGAAAATTGGGAGTTCGGCGAGTCTGGAGGTCGGGAGATCGGTGAGTCGGGAGGTCGGGAGGTCAGTAAGTTGGGAGGTCGTGAGGTCAGGAGGTCGGCGAGTCGGTGAGTCCGGAGGTCGGGAGGTCGTTGACTCGGCAGGTCGGTGACTCGGGAGGTCAGGAGGTCGGGAGGTCGGGAGGTCGGTGAGTCGGGAGGTCGGAGGTTCGGGATGTCGGAGAGTCGGGAAGTCAGAAAGTCGAGTGGTCGGTAGGTCGGTGAGTCGGGAGGTCGGGAGACCGGTGAGTCGGGAGGTCGGGAGACCGGTGAGTCTGGAGGCCGGTGAGTCGGGAGTTCGGGAGGTCGGTGAGTCGGGAGGTCGGTGAGTCGGGAGGTCGGTGAGTCGGGAATTCGGGAGGTCGGTGAGTCGGGAGGTCGGTGAGTCGGGAATTCGGGAGGTCGGTAAGTCGGGAGGTCGGTGAGTCGGGAGGTCGGGAGATCGGTGAGTCAGGAGGTCGGGAGGTCGGCAAGTCGGGAGATCGGTAAGTCGGGAGGTCGGTGAGTCGGGAGGTCGGCGAGTAGGGAGGCAGAGAGGTCGGGAGGTCGGTGAGTCAGGAGGACGGCGAGTTGGGAGTTCGGTGAGTCGGGAGGTCTGGAGGTCGGGAGATCGGTAAGTCGGGAGGTCGTCGAGTCGGGAGCTTGGGGAGTCGGGAGCTTGGGGAGTCGGGAGCTTGGGGAGTCGGGAGCTTGGGGAGTCGGGAGCTTGGGGAGTCGGAAGGTTGGGGAGTTGGGAGGTCGGGAGGTCGGGAGGTCGGGAGATTGGCGAGTCGGGAGGTCAGGAGATCGGGAGGTCCTTGAGTCGGAAAATTGGGAGTTCGGCGAGTCTGGAGGTCGGGAGATCGGTGAGTCGGGAGGTCGGGAGGTCAGTAAGTTGGGAGGTCGTGAGGTCAGGAGGTCGGCGAGTCGGTGAGTCCGGAGGTCGGGAGGTCGTTGACTCGGCAGGTCGGTGACTCAGGAGGTCGGGAGGTCGGGAGGTCGGTGAGTCGGGAGGTCGGAGGTTCGGGAGGTCGGAGAGTCGGGAAGTCAGAAAGTCGAGTGGTCGGTAGGTCGGTGAGTCGGGAGGTCGGGAGGTCGGTGAGTCGGGAGGTCGGGAGACCGGTGAGTCGGGAGGCCGGTGAGTCGGGAGGTTGGGAGATCGGTGAGTCGGGAGATCGGTGAGTCGGGAGGTCAATGAGCCGGGAGTTCAGGAGGTCGGTGACTCGGGAGGTCGGTGAGTCGGGAGGTCAGGAGGTCGGGAGGTCGGGAGGTCGGTGAGTCGGGAGGTCAGAGGTTCCGAAGGTCGGAGAGTCGGGAAGTCGGAAGGTCGGGTTGTCGGGAGGTCGGTGAGTCAGGAGGTCGGTGATTCGGGATGTCGGGAGATCGGTGAGTCAGGAGGTCGGTGAATCGGGAGGTCGGGAGATCAGTGAGTCGGGAGGTCGGTGAGGCGGGAGGTCGGTGAGGCGGGAGGTCGGTGAGTCGGGAATTCGGGAGGTCGGTGAGTCGGGAATTCTGGAGGTCGGTGAGTCGGGAGGTCGGTGAGTCGGTAGGTCGGGAGATCGGTGAGTCAGGAGGTCGGGAGGTCGGCGAGTCGGGAGATCAGTAAGTCGGGAGGTCGGTGAGTCGGGAGGTCGGCGAGTCGGGAGGTCGGGAGGTCGGTGAGTCGGGAGGTCGGCGAGTCGGGAGGCAGAGAGGTCGGGAGGTCGGTGAGTCAGGAGGACGGCGAGTTGGGAGTTCGGTGAGTCGGGAGGTCTGGAGGTCGGGAGATCGGTAAGTCGGGAGGTCGGCGAGTCGGGAGGTCGGGAGCTTGGGGAGTCGGGAGCTTGGGGAGTCGGGAGCTTGGGGAGTCGGGAGCTTGGGGAGTCGGAAGGTTGGGGAGTTGGGAGGTCGGGAGGTCGGGAGGTCGGGAGATTGGCGAGTCGGGAGGTCAGGAGATCGGGAGGTCCTTGAGTCGGAAAATTGGGAGTTCGGCGAGTCTGGAGGTCGGGAGATCGGTGAGTCGGGAGGTCGGGAGGTCAGTAAGTTGGGAGGTCGTGAGGTCAGGAGGTCGGCGAGTCGGTGAGTCCGGAGGTCGGGAGGTCGTTGACTCGGCAGGTCGGTGACTCGGGAGGTCAGGAGGTCGGGAGGTCGGGAGGTCGGTGAGTCGGGAGGTCGGAGGTTCGGGAGGTCGGAGAGTCGGGAAGTCAGAAAGTCGAGTGGTCGGTAGGTCGGTGAGTCGGGAGGTCGGGAGGTCGGTGAGTCGGGAGGTCGGGAGACCGGTGAGTCGGGAGGCCGGTGAGTCGGGAGTTCGGGAGGTCGGTGAGTCAGGAGGTCGGTGAGTCGGGAGGTCGGTGAGTCGGGAATTCGGGAGGTCGGTGAGTCGGGAGGTCGGTGAGTCGGGAATTCGGGAGGTCGGTAAGTCGGGAGGTCGGTGAGTCGGGAGGTCGGGAGATCGGTGAGTCAGGAGGTCGGGAGGTCGGCAAGTCGGGAGATCGGTAAGTCGGGAGGTCGGTGAGTCGGGAGGTCGGCGAGTAGGGAGGCGAGAGGTCGGGAGGTCGGTGAGTCAGGAGGACGGCGAGTTGGGAGTTCGGTGAGTCGGGAGGTCTGGAGGTCGGGAGATCGGTAAGTCGGGAGGTCGTCGAGTCGGGAGGTCGGGAGCTTGGGGAGTCGGGAGCTTGGGGAGTCGGGAGCTTGGGGAGTCGGGAGCTTGGGGAGTCGGAAGGTTGGGGAGTTGGGAGGTCGGGAGGTCGGGAGGTCGGGAGATTGGCGAGTCGGGAGGTCAGGAGATCGGGAGGTCCTTGAGTCGGAAAATTGGGAGTTCGGCGAGTCTGGAGGTCTGGAGATCGGTGAGTCGGGAGGTCGGGAGGTCAGTAAGTTGGGAGGTCGTGAGGTCAGGAGGTCGGCGAGTCGGTGAGTCCGGAGGTCGGGAGGTCGTTGACTCGGCAGGTCGGTGACTCAGGAGGTCGGGAGGTCGGGAGGTCGGTGAGTCGGGAGGTCGGAGGTTCGGGAGGTCGGAGAGTCGGGAAGTCAAAAATTCGAGTGGTCGGTAGGTCGGTGAGTCGGGAGGTCGGGAGGTCGGTGAGTCGGGAGGTCGGGAGACCGGTGAGTCGGGAGGCCGGTGAGTCGGGAGGTTGGGTGATCGGTGAGTCGGGAGATCGGTGAGTCGGGAGGTCAATGAGCCGGGTGTTCAGGAGGTCGGTGACTCGGGAGGTCGGTGAGTCGGGAGGTCAGGAGGTCGGGAGGTCGGGAGGTCGGTGAGTCGGGAGGTCAGAGGTTCCGAAGGTCGGAGAGTCGGGAAGTCGGAAGGTCGGGTTGTCGGGAGGTCGGTGAGTCAGGAGGTCGGTGATTCGGGATGTCGGGAGATCGGTGAGTCAGGAGGTCGGTGAATCGGGAGGTCGGGAGATCAGTGAGTCGGGAGGTCGGTGAGTCGGGAGTTCGGGAGGTCGGTGAGGCGGGAGGTCGGTGAGGCGGGAGGTCGGTGAGTCGGGAATTCGGGAGGTCGGTGAGTCGGGAGGTCGGTGAGTCGGTAGGTCGGGAGATCGGTGAGTCAGGAGGTCGGGAGGTCGGCGAGTCGGGAGATCAGTAAGTCGGGAGGTCGGTGAGTCGGGAGGTCGGCGAGTCGGGAGGTCGGGAGGTCGGTGAGTCGGGAGGTCGGCGAGTCGGGAGGCAGAGAGGTCGGGAGGTCGGTGAGTCAGGAGGACGGCGAGTTGGGAGTTCGGTGAGTCGGGAGGTCTGGAGGTCGGGAGATCGGTAAGTCGGGAGGTCGGCGAGTCGGGAGGTCGGGAGCTTGGGGAGTCGGGAGCTTGGGGAGTCGGGAGCTTGGGGAGTCGGGAGCTTGGGGAGTCGGAAGGTTGGGGAGTTGGGAGGTCGGGAGGTCGGGAGGTCGGGAGATTGGCGAGTCGGGAGGTCAGGAGATCGGGAGGTCCTTGAGTCGGAAAATTGGGAGTTCGGCGAGTCTGGAGGTCGGGAGATCGGTGAGTCGGGAGGTCGGGAGGTCAGTAAGTTGGGAGGTCGTGAGGTCAGGAGGTCGGCGAGTCGGTGAGTCCGGAGGTCGGGAGGTCGTTGACTCGGCAGGTCGGTGACTCGGGAGGTCAGGAGGTCGGGAGGTCGGGAGGTCGATGAGTCGGGAGGTCGGAGGTTCGGGAGGTCGGAGAGTCGGGAAGTCAGAAAGTCGAGTGGTCGGTAGGTCGGTGAGTCGGGAGGTCGGGAGGTCGGTGAGTCGGGAGGTCGGGAGACCGGTGAGTCGGGAGGTCGGTGAGTCGGGAATTCGGGAGGTCGGTGAGTCGGGAGGTCGGTGAGTCGGGAGGTCGGGAGATCGGTGAGTCAGGAGGTCGGCAAGTCGGGAGATCGGTAAGTCGGGAGGTCGGTGAGTCGGGAGGTCGGCGAGTCGGGAGGCAGAGAGGTCGGGAGGTCGGTGAGTCAGGAGGACGGCGAGTTGGGAGTTCGGTGAGTCGGGAGGTCTGGAGGTCGGGAGATCAGTAAGTCGGGAGGTCGGCGAGTCGGGAGGTCGGGAGCTTGTGGAGTCGGGAGCTTGGGGAGTCGGGAGCTTGGGGAGTCGGAAGGTTGGGGAGTTGGGAGGTCGGGAGGTCGGGAGGTCGGGAGTTTGGCGAGTCGGGAGGTCAGGAGATCGGGAGGTCCTTGAGTCGGAAAATTGGGAGTTCGGCGAGTCTGGAGGTCGGGAGATCGGTGAGTCGGGAGGTCGGGAGGTCAGTAAGTTGGGAGGTCATGAGGTCAGGAGGTCGGTGAGTCCGGAGGTCGGGAGGTCGTTGACTCGGCAGGTCGGTGACTCGGGAGATCAGGAGGTCGGGAGGTCGGGAGGTCGGTGAGTCGGGAGGTCGGAGGTTCGGGAGGTCGGAGAGTCGGGAAGTCAGAAAGTCGAGTGGTCGGTAGGTCGGTGAGTCGGGAGGTCGGGAGGCCGTTGAGTCGGGAGTTCGGGAGGTCGGTGAGTCGGGAGGTCGGTGAGTCGGGAGGTCGGTGAGTCGGGAATTCGGGAGGTCGGTGAGTCGGGAGGTCGG
The DNA here is from genome assembly GCF_044704955.1 of Pristiophorus japonicus. Lineage (NCBI taxonomy): Eukaryota > Metazoa > Chordata > Chondrichthyes > Pristiophoridae > Pristiophorus > Pristiophorus japonicus. The sequence goes on along the minus strand of NC_091980.1, from coordinate 176,431,707 downwards.
TGAGTCGGGAGGCAGAGAGGTCGGGAGATCGGTGAGTCAGGAGGTCGGGAGGTCGGCAAGTCGGGAGATCGGTAAGTCGGGAGGTCGGTGAGTCGGGAGGTCGGCGAGTCGGGAGGCAGAGAGGTCGGGAGGTCGGTGAGTCAGGAGGACGGCGAGTTGGGAGTTCGGTGAGTCGGGAGGTCTGGAGGTCGGGAGATCGGTAAGTCGGGAGGTCGGCGAGTCGGGAGGTCGGGAGCTTGGGGAGTCGGGAGCTTGGGGAGTCGGGAGCTTGGGGAGTCGGGAGCTTGGGGAGTCGGAAGGTTGGGGAGTTTGGAGGTCGGGAGGTCGGGAGGTCGGGAGATTGGCGAGTCGGGAGGTCAGGAGATCGGGAGGTCCTTGAGTCGGAAAATTGGGAGTTCGGCGAGTCTGGAGGTCGGGAGATCGGTGAGTCGGGAGGTCGGGAGGTCAGTAAGTTGGGAGGTCGTGAGGTCAGGAGGTCGGCGAGTCGGTGAGTCCGGAGGTCGGGAGGTCGTTGACTCGGCAGGTCGGTGACTCAGGAGGTCGGGAGGTCGGGTGGTCGGTGAGTCGGGAGGTCGGAGGTTCGGGAGGTCGGAGAGTCGGGAAGTCAGAAAGTCGAGTGGTCGGTAGGTCGGTGAGTCGGGAGGTCGGGAGGTCGGTGAGTCGGGAGGTCGGGAGACCGGTGAGTCGGGAGGCCGGTGAGTCGGGAGGTTGGGAGATCGGTGAGTCGGGAGATCGGTGAGTCGGGAGGTCAATGAGCCGGGAGTTCAGGAGGTCGGTGACTCGGGAGGTCGGTGAGTCGGGAGGTCAGGAGGTCGGGAGGTCGGGAGGTCGGTGAGTCGGGAGGTCGGAGGTTCGGGAGGTCGGAGAGTCGGGAAGTCGGAAGGTCGGGTTGTCGGGAGGTCGGTGAGTCAGGAGGTCGGTGATTCGGGATGTCGGGAGATCGGTGAGTCAGGAGGTCGGTGAATCGGGAGGTCGGGAGATCAGTGAGTCGGGAGATCGGTGAGTCGGGAGTTCGGGAGGTCGGTGAGGCGGGAGGTCGGTGAGGCGGGAGGTCGGTGAGTCGGGAATTCGGGAGGTCGGTGAGTCGGGAATTCGGGAGGTCGGTGAGTCGGGAGGTCGGTGAGTCAGTAGGTCGGGAGATCGGTGAGTCAGGAGATCGGGAGGTCGGCGAGTCGGGAGATCAGTAAGTCGGGAGGTCGGTGAGTCGGGAGGTTGGCGAGTCGGGAGGTCGGGAGGTCGGTGAGTCGGGAGGTCGGCGAGTCGGGAGGCAGAGAGGTCGGGAGGTCGGTGAGTCAGGAGGAAGGCGAGTTGGGAGTTCGGTGAGTCGGGAGGTTGAGTGGTCGGGAGGTCGGGAGGTCGGTGAGTCGGGAGGTCGGGAGGTCGGGAGGTCGGTGAGTCGGGAGGTTGGTGATTCGGGAGCTCGGGAGGTCGGTGAGTCGGGAGGTCGGCGAGCCGGGAGGTTTGGAGCTTGGGGAGTCGGGAGCTTGGGGAGTCGGGAGGTTGGGGAGTCGGGAGGTCAAGAGGTCGGGAGATTGGCGAGTCGAGAGGTCAGGAGATCGGGAGGTCCTTGAGTCGGAAAGTTGGGAGTTCAGCGAGTCGGGAGGTCGGGAGATCGGTGAGTCGGGATGTCGGGAGGTCAGTAAGTTGGGAGGTCGTGAGGTCAGGAGGTCGGGAGGTCGGCGAGTCGGGAGATCGGTGAGTCGGGAGGTCGAGTGGTTGGGAGGTCTGGAGGTCGATGGGTCGGGAGGTAAGCGAGTCAGGAGGTCGGGAGGTCGGCGAGACGGGAAGTCGGCGAGTCGGGAGGTCGTGTGGTTGGGAGGTGGTGAGGTTGGGAGGTCGGTGAGTCGGGAGGTTGGTGAGTTGGTAGGTTGGGAGGTCGGGAGGTCGGCAAGTCGTGAGGTCATGAGATCGGGAGTTCGTTGAGTCGGGAAGTTGGGAGGTTGGCGAGTCCGAAGGTCAGCGAGTCAGGAGGTCGGGAGCTCGGCGAGTCGGGAGGTCGGAGGTTCGGGATGTCGGTGAGTCGGGAGGTCGGGAGGTCAGAAGGTCGTTGAGTCTGGAGGTAGGGCGGTCTGTGAGTCGGGAGGTCGGGAGGTTGTTGAGTTGGGAGGTCGGGAGGTCAGAGATTCGGGAGGTCGGAGAGTCTGGTGGTCGGGAGGTCGGAAGGCCGGTGGGTCGGGAGGTCGGTGAGTTGGGAGGTTGGTGAGTCAGGAGGTCGGGAGGTCGGGAGGTCAGCGAGTCGGGTGGTCGGAGTTGGGAGGGCGACGAGTCGGGAGGTCGGGAGGTTGGCGAGTCGGGAGGTAGGCAGGTCGGGAGGTCGGAGGTTCGGGAGGTCGGTGGTTCGGGAGGTCGGTGAGTCGGGAGGTCGGGAGGTCGGGAGATCGGTGAGTCGGGAGGTCGGTGAGTCGGGAGGTCAGCGAGTCGGGAGGTCGGGAGATCGGTAAGTCAGGAGGTCGGTGAGTCAGGAGGTCGGGAGGTCGGTGAGTCGGGATGTCGGTGAGTCGGGAGGTCGGAGGTTCGGGAGGTCGGTGAGTCGGGAGGTCAGCGAGTCGGGAGGTCGGGAGATCGGTAAGTCAGGAGGTCGGTGAGTCAGGAGGTCGGGAGGTCGGTGAGTCGGGATGTCGGTGAGTCGGGAGGTCGGAGGTTCGGGAGGTCGGTGAGTCGGGAGGTCGGGAGGTCAGAAGGTCGTTGAGTCTGGAGGTAGGGCGGTCTGTGAGTCGGGAGGTTGTTGAGTTGGGAGGTCGGGAGGTCAGAGATTCGGGAGGTCGGAGAGTCTGGTGGTCGGGAGGTCTGCAGGCCGGTGGGTCGGGAGGTCGGTGAGTTGGGAGGTCGGAGTTGGGAGGGCGACGAGTCGGGAGGTCGGGAGGTCGGGAGGTTGGCGAGTCGGGAGGTAGGCAGGTCGGGAGGTCGGAGGTTCGGGAGGTCGGTGGTTCGGGAGGTCGGTGAGTCGGGACGTCGGTGAGTCGGGAGGTTGGAGGTTCGGGAGCTCGTTGAGTTGGGAGGTCGTTGAGTCAGATGGTCGTTGAGTCGGGAGGTTGGTAGGTCGGTGAGTCGGGTGGTCGGTGAGTCGGGAGGTCGGCGAGTTGGGAGTTCGGTGAGTCGTGAGGTTCAGTGGTCGGGAGGTCTGGTGGTTGGTGAGTCGGGAGGTCGGGAGGTCGCGAGATCGGTGAGTCGGGAGGTCGGTGAGTCGGGAGGTTGGAGGTTCGGGAGGTCGTTGAGTCAGATGGTCGTTGAGTCGGGAGGTTGGGAGGTCGGTGAGTCAGGAGGACGGCGAGTTGGGAGTTCGGTGAGTCGTGAGGTTCAGTGGTCGGGAGGTCTGGTGGTTGGTGAGTCGGGAGGTCGGGAGGTCAGTCAGTTGGGAGGTCGGGAGGTCGGCGAGTCGGGAGGTCGGGAAGTCGGCGAGTCGTGAGGTCAGGAGGTCAGCGTGTCGGTGAGTCCGGAGGTCGGGAGGTCGGTGAGTCGGCAGGTCGGTGACTCGGGAGGTCTGGAGGTCTGGAGGTCGGGAGGTCGTTGAGTCAGGAGGTCGGAGGTTCGGGAGGTCGGAGGTTCGGGAAGTCGGAAGGTCGGGTTGTCGGGAGGTCGGTGAGTCGGGAGGTCGGGAGATCGGTGAGTCAGGAGGTCGGAGGTTCGGGAGGTCGGAGGGTCGGGAAGTCGGAAGGTCGGGTTGTCGGGATGTCGGTGAGTTGGGAGGTCGGTGAGTTGGGAGGTCGGTGAGTCGGGAGGTCGGTGAGTCGGGAGGTCGGTGAGTCGGGAATTCGGGAGGTCGGTGAGTCGGGAGGTCGGGAGGTCGATGAGTCAAGAGGTCAGGAGATCGGGAGGTCCTTGAGTCGTAAAGTTGGGAGTTCGGCGAGTCGGGAGGTCGGGAGATCGGTGAGTCGGTAGGTCGGGAGGTCAGTAAGTTGGGAGGTCGTGAGGTCAGGAGGTTGGGAGGTCGGCGAGTCGGGAGGTCGGTGAGTCGGGAGGTCGAGTGGTCGGGAGGTCTGGAGGTCGGTGGGTCGGGAGGTAAGCGAGTCAGGAGGTCGGCGAGACGGGAAGTCGGCGAGTCGTGAGGTCGTGAGGTTGGGAGGTCGTGAGGTTGGGAGGTCGGTGAGTCGGGAGGTCGGTGAGTCGGTAGGTTGGGAGGTCGGGAGGTCGGTAAGTCGGGAGGTCAGGAGATCGGGAGGTCGTTGAGTCGGGAAGTTGGGAGTTCGGCGAGTTCGGAGGTTGGGAGGGCGGGAGGTTGGGAGGTCAGTTTGTAGGGAGGTCAGGAGGTCGGCAAGTCGGGAGGTCGATGAGTCGGGAGGTCGTTGAGTCGGGAGGTCGTTGAGTCAGGAGGTCGGCAAGTCGGGAGGACAGCAAGTCGCGAGGTCGGGAGTTCGGGAGGTCGATGAGTCGGGAGGTCGTTAAGTCGGGAGGTAGTTGAGTCGGGAGGTCAGGAGGTCAGAGATTCGGGAGGTCGGAGAGTCTGGTGGTCGGGAGGTCGGAAGGCTAGTGAGTCGGGAGGTCGGTGAGTTGGGAGGTTGGTGAGTCAGGAGGTCGGGAGGTCGGGAGGTCAGCGAGTCGGGTGGTCAGAGTTGGGAGGGCGACGAGTCGGGGGATCGGGAGGTCGGGAGGTTGGCGAGTTGGGAGGTCGGGAGGTCGGCGAGTCGGGAGGACAGCGAGTTGAGAGGTCGGGTGGTCTGTAGGTTGGGAGTCGGGAGGTCGGGAGGTCGGTGAGTCGGGAGGTCGGGAAGTTGGGAGTTCGGCGAGTTCGGAGGTTGGGAGGTCGGGAGGTTGGGAGGTCAGTTTGTTGGGAGGTCAGGAGGTCGGCAAGTCGGGAGGTCGTTGAGGCGGGAGGTCGTTGAGTCGGGAGGTCGTTGAGTCGGGAGCTCGGCAAGTCGGGAGGACAGCAAGTCGGGAGGCCGGGAGTTCGGGAGGTCGATGAGTCGGGAGGTCGTTGAGTCGGGAGGTAGTTGAGTCGGGAGGTCAGGAGGTCAGAGATTCGGGAGGTCGGAGAGTCTGGTGGTCAGGAGGTCGGAAGGCCGGTGAGTTGGGAGGTCGGTGAGTCGGGAGGTCGGTGAGTCGGGAGGTTGGTGAGTCAGGAGGTCGGGCGGTCGGGAGGTCAGCGAGTTGGGAGGTCGGAGTTGGGAGGGCGACGAGTCGGGAGGTCGGGAGGTCGTTGAGTCAGGAGGTCGGAGGTTCGGGAGGTCGGAGGGTCGGGAAGTCGGAAGGTCGGGTTGTCGGGATGTCGGTGAGTCGGGAGATCGGTGAGTCAGAAGGTCGGAGGTTCGGGAGGTCAGAGGGTCGGGAAGTCGGAAGGTCGGCGAGTCGGGAGGCAGAGAGGTCGGGAATTCGGGAGGTCGGTGAGTCGGGAGGTCGGCGAGTTAGGAGGTCGGTGAGTTGGGAGGTCGGTGAGTCGGGAGTTCGGGAGGTCGGTGAGTCGGGAGGTCGGTGAGTCGGGAATTCGGGAGGTCGGTGAGTTGGGAGGTCGACGAGTCGGGAGGTCGGGAGGTCGGTGAGTCGGGAGGTCGGCGAGTCGGGAGGCAGAGAGGTCGGGAGGTCGGTGAGTCAGGAGGACGGCGAGTTGGGAGTTCGGTGAGTCGGGAGGTTGAGTGGTCGGGAGGTCTGGAGGTTAGTGAGTCGGGAGGTCGGGAGGTCGGGAGGTCGGTGAGTCGGGAGGTCGGGAGGTCGGGAGGTCGGTGAGTCGGGAGGTCGGTGAGTCGGGAGTTCGGGAGGTCGGTGAGTCGGGAGGTCGGCGAGTCGGGAGGTTTGGAGCTTGGGGAGTCGGGAGCTTGGGGAGTCGGGAGGTTGGGGAGTCGGGAGGTCGGGAGGTCGGGAGATTGGCGAGTCGAGAGGTCAGGAGATCGGGAGGTCCTTGAGTCGGAAAGTTGGGAGTTCGGTGAGTCGGGAGGTCGGGAGGTCAGTAAGTTGGGAGGTCGTGAGGTCAGGAGGTCGGGAGGTCGGCGAGTCGAGAGATCGGTGAGTTGGGAGGTCGAGTGGTCGGGAGGTCTGGAGGTCGGTGGGTCGGGAGGTAAGCAAGTCAGGAGGTCGGGAGGTCGGCGAGACGGGAATTCGGCGAGTCGGGAGGTCGTGAGGTTGGGAGGTCGTGAGGTTGGGAGGTCGGTGAGTCGGGAGGTCGGTGAGTCGGTAGGTTGGGAGGTCGGGAGGTCGGCAAGTCGGGAGGTCAGGAGATCGGGAGGTCGTTGAGTCGGGAAGTTGGGAGTTCGGCGAGTTCGGAGGTTGGGAGCTTGGGAGGTTGGGAGGTCAGTTTGTTGGGAGGTCAGGTGGTCGGCAAGTCGGGAGGTCGTTGAGTCGGGAGGTCGTTGAGTCGGGAGGTCGTTGAGTCGGGAGGTCGGCAAGTCGGGAGGACAGCAAGTCGGGAGGTCGGGAGTTCGGGAGGTCGTTGACTCGGGAGGTCGTTGAGTCGGGAGGTAGTTGAGTCGGGAGGTCAGGAGGTCAGAGATTCGGGAGGTCGGAGAGTCTGGTGGTCGGGAGGTCGGAAGGCCGGTGAGTCGGAAGGCCGGTGAGTCGGGAGGTCGGTGAGTCGGGAGGTCGGTGAGTCGGGAGGTCGGTGAGTCGGGAGGTTGGTGAGTCAGGAGGTCGGGAGGTCGGGAGGTCAGCGAGTCGGGAGGTCGGAGTTGGGAGGGCGACGAGTCGGGAGGTCGGGAGGTCGGGAGGTTGGCGAGTTGGGAGGTCGAGAGGTCGGGAGGTCGGCGAGTCGGGAGGACAGCGAGTTGAGAGGTCGGGTGGTCTGCAGGTTGGGGAGTCGGGAGGTCGGGAGGTCGGTGAGTCGGGAGGTCGGTGAGTCGGGAGGTCGGGAGGTCGGTGAGTCGGGAGGTCGGTGAGTCGGGAGGTCGGGAGGTCGGTGAGTCGGGAGGTCGGTGAGTCGGGAGGTCGGTGAGTCGGGAGGTCGGTGAGTCGGGAGGTCGCGAGTCGGGAGATCGGTGAGTCGGGAGGTCGTTGAGTCGGGAGGTTGGTGAGTCAGGAGGTCGGGAGGTCGGGAGGTCAGTTTGTTGGGAGGTCAGGAGGTCGGCAAGTCGGGAGGTCGATGAGTCGGGAAGTCGATGAGTCGGGAGGTCGTTGAGTCGGGAGGTCGTTGTGTCGGGAAGTCGGCAAGTCGGGAGGACAGCAAGTCGGGAGGTCGGGAGTTCGGGAGGTCGATGAGTCGGGAGGTCGTTTAGTCGGGAGGTAGTTGAGTCGGGAGGTCAGGAGGTCAGAGATTCGGGAGGTCGGAGAGTCTGGTGGTCGGGAGGTCGGAAGGCCGGTGAGTCGGGAGGTCGGTGAGTCGGGAGGTTGGTGAGTCATGAGGTCGGGAGGTCGGGAGTTCAGCGAGTCGGGAGGTCGGAGTTGGGAGGGCGACGAGTCGGGAGGTCGGGAGGTCGGGAGGTCGGCGAGTCGGGAGGACAGCGAGTTGAGAGGTCGGGTGGTCTGTAGGTTGGGGAGTCGGGAGGTCGGGAGGTCGGTGAGTCGGAAGGTCGGTGAGTCGGGAGTTCGGAAGGTCGGTGAGTCGGGAAGTTAGCAGATCGGGAGGTCCTTGAGTCGGAAAGTTGGGAGTTCAGCGAGTCGGGAGGTCGGGAGATCGGTGAGTCGGGAGATCAGGAGGTCGGGAGGTCAGTCAGTTAGGAGGTCGGGATGTCGGCGAGTCGGGAGGTCGGGAGGTCAGCAAGTCGGGAGGTCGGTGTGTCGGGAGGTCGGGAAGTTGGTGAGTCGGGAGGTCGGGAGGTCGGTGAGTCGGGAGGTCGGAGGTTCGGGAGGCCGGTGAGTCGGGAGGTCGGCGAGTCGGGAGGTCGGCGAGTCGGGAGGTCGGGAAGTTGGTGAGTCGGGAGGTCGGGAGGTCGGTGAGTCGGGAGGTCGGAGGTTCGGGAGGCCGGTGAGTCGGGAGATCGGCGAGTCGGGAGGTGGGCGAGTCGGGAAGTTGGCGAGTCGGGAAGTTGGCGAGTCCGGATGTCAGCGAGTCGGGACGGCGGTGAGGCGAGAGGTTGGGGAGTCGGGAGGACGGGAGGTCGGGAGGTCGGCGAGTCCGGAGGTCGGCGAGTCGGGAGGTCAGGTGGTTGGGAGGTTGGTGAGTCGGGAGGTTGGGGAGTCGGGAGGTTGGGAGGTTGGGAGGTCGGGAGGTCGGTGAGTCGGGAGGTTAGGAGATCGGGAGGTCGGCGAGTCGGGAGGTCGGCGAGTCGGGAAGTTGGCGAGTCCGGAGGTCAGCGAGTCGGGACGGTGGTGAGGCGGAAGGTTGGGGAGTCGTGAGGACGGGAGGTCGGGAGGTCGGCGAGTCGGGAGGTCGGGTGGTTAGGAGTTCGGTGAGTCGGGAGGTCGGGAGGTCGGGAGGTCGGGAGGTCATTGACTCGGCAGGTCGGTGAGTCGGGAGCTCGGTGAGTCGGGAGTTCGTGAGGTCGGTGAGTCGGGAGATCGGTGAGTTGGGAGGTCGGTGAGTCGGGAGGTCGGGAGGTCGGTGAGTCGGGAGTTCGTGAGGTCGGTGAGTCGGGAGATCGGTGAGTTGGGAGGTCGGTGAGTCGGGAAGTCAGAAGGTCGGGTCGTCGGGAGATCGGTGAGTCAGGAGGTCGGGAGGTCGGCGAGTCGGGAGGTCGGCGAGTCGGGAGGTCGGGAGGTCGGGAGGTCGGCGAGTCGGGAGGTCGGCGAGTCGGGAAGTTTGGAGATCGGGTGGTTGGCGAGTTGGGAGGTCTGTGAGTCATGAGGTTGAGTGGTCGGGAGGTCTGGAGGTCGGTGGGTCGGGAGGTCGTGAGGTTGGGAGGTCGTGAGGTTGGGAGGTCAGTTTGTTGGGAGGTCGGGAGGTTGGCGAGGTCGGCAGGTCGGGAGGTCAATGAGTCGGGAGGTCGTTGAGTCGGGAGGTCGGCAAGTCGGGAGGTCAGCAAGTCGGGAGTTCGGGAGGTCGATGAGTCGGGAGGTCGATGAGTCGGGAGGTCGTTGAGTCGGGAGGTCGTTGAGTCGGGAGGTCAGGAGGTCAGAGATTCGGGAGGTCGGAGTTGGGAGGGCGACGAGTCGGAAGGTCGGGAGGTCGGGAGGTTGGCGAGTTGGGAGGTCGGGAGGTCGGCGAGTCGGGAGGACAGCGAGTTGAGAGGTCGGGTGGTCTGTAGGTTGGGGAGTCGGGAGGTCGGGAGGTCGGCGAGTCGGGAGGTCGGTGAGTCGGGAAGTTGGGGAGTCGGGAGGTCGGCGAGTTGGGAGGTCGGTGTGTCTGGAGGTCTGGAGGTCAGTGAGTCGGGAGGTCGGTGTGTCTGGAGGTCGGGAGGTTGATGAGTCGGGAAGTCGGCGAGTCGGGAGGTCGGGAGGTCGGCAAGTCGGGAGGTCGGTGTCTCTGGAGGTCTGGAGGTCGGTGAGTCGGGAAGTCGGCGAGTCGGGAGGTCGGGAGGTCGGTGAGTCGGGAGGACGGCGAGTTGAGAGGTCGGGTGGTCTGTAGGTTGGGGAGTCGGGAGGTCGGGAGGTCGGCGAGTCGGGAGGACGGCGAGTTGAGAGGTCGGGTGGTCTGTAGGTTGGGGAGTCGGGAGGTCGGGAGGTCGGCGAGTCGGGAGGTCGGTGAGTCGGGAAGTTGGGGAGTCGGGAGGTCGGCGAGTTGGGAGGTCGGTGTGTCTGGAGGTCTGGAGGTCAGTGAGTCGGGAGGTCGGTGTGTCTGGAGGTCGGGAGGTTGATGAGTCGGGAAGTCGGCGAGTCGGGAGGTCGGGAGGTCGGCAAGTCGGGAGGTCGGTGTCTCTGGAGGTCTGGAGGTCGGTGAGTCGGGAAGTCGGCGAGTCGGGAGGTCGGGAGGTCGGTGAGTCGGGAGGTCGGTGTGTTGGGAGGTCCGGAGGTCGGTGCGTCAGGAAGTCGGTGAGTCGGGAGGTCGGTGCGTCAGGAAGCCGGCGAGTCGGGAGGTCAGGAGGTCGGGAGGTCGGTGAGTCGGGAGGTCGGAAGGTCAGCGAGTCGGGAGGTTAGCAGATTGGGAGGTCCTTGAGTCGGAAAGTTGGGAGTTCAGCGAGTCGGGAGGTCAGGAGGTCGATGAGTCGGGAGATCAGGAGGACGGGAGGTCAGTCAGTTGGGAGGTCGGGATGTAGGCGAGTCGGGAGGTCGGGAGGTCGGCAAGTCTGGAGGTCGGGAGGTCGGTGTGTCGGGAGGTCGGTGAGTCGGGAGGTCGGTGAGTTGGGAGGTCGGAGGTTCGGGAGGCTGGTGAGTCGGAAGGTCGGCGAGTCAGGAGGTCGGCGAGTCGGGAGGTCGGAGGTTCGGGTGGTTGGGAGGTCGGTGAGTCGGGAGGTTGGGGAGTCGGGAGGTCGGGAGTTTGGTGAGTCGGGAGGTCGGGAGTTCGGTGAGTCGGGAGGTCAGGAGGTCGGGAAGTCTTTGAGTAGGGAGGTAGGGAGGTCAGTCAGTTGGGAGGTCGGGAGGTCGGTGAGTCGGGAAGTCGGAGATTCGGGAGGTCGGTGAGTTGCGAGGTCGGAGGTTCGGGAGGTCGTTGAGTCGGGAGGTCAGAGGTTCGGGAGGTCGGTGAGTCGAGAGGTCAGTGAGTCGGGAGGCCGGTGAGTCGGGAGGTCGGAGGTTCGGGAGGTCGGAGGTTCGGGAGGTCGGAGAGTCGCGAGGTCGTTGAGTCAGGAGGTCGGAGGTTCGGGAGGTCGGTGAGTCGGGAGGTCGGTGAGTCGGGAGGTCGGGAGGTCGGTGAGTCGGGAGGTCGGGAGGTCGGCGAGTCGGGAGGTCGGGTGGACGGGAGGTCTGGAGGTCGGCGAGTCGAGAGGTCGATGAGTCAAGAGATCGGGAGGTCGGTGAGTCGCAAGATCGGGAGGTCGGAGAGTCGGGAGGTCGATGAGTCGGGAGGTCAGGAGGTCGGTAGATCGGCGAGTCGGGAGGTCAGGATTCGGGAGGTCGGCGAGTCTGGAGGTCGGGAGGTCGGGAGGTCGGTGAGTCGGGAGGTCGGTGAATCAGGAGGTAGGCGAGTCTGGAGGTCGGCGAGTCGGGAGGTAGAGAGATCGGGAGGCCGGTGAGTCGGGAGGTCGGAGGTTCGGGAGGTCGGTGAGTCGCGAGGTCGGTGAGTCGGGAGGTCGGTGGTTCGGGAGGTCGGTGAGTCGAGAGGTCGGTGAGTCGGGAGGTCGGTGAGTCGGGAGGTCGGTGAGTCGGGAGATCGGAGGTTCGGGAGGTCGGAGGTTCGGGAGGTCGGTGAGTCGCGAGGTCGGGAGGTCGGCGAGTCGGGAAGTCGGTGAGTCAAGAGGTCGGGAGGTCGGTGAGTCGCAAGATCGGGAGGTCGGAGAGTCGGGAGGTCGATGAGTCGGGAGGTCAGGAGGTCGGTAGATCGGCGAGTCGGGAGGTCAGGATTCGGGAGGTCGGCGAGTCTGGAGGTCGGGAGGTCGGTGAATCGGGAGGTAGGGAGGTCAGTCAGTTGGGAGGTCGGGAGGTCGGTGAGTCGGGAAGTCAGAGATTCGGGAGGTCGGTGAGTTGCGAGGTCGGAGGTTCGGGAGGTCGGAGGTTCGGGAGGTCGGTGAGTCGCGAGGTCGTTGAGTCGGGAGGTCGGAGGTTCGGGAGGTCGGTGAGTCGAGAGGTCGGTGAGTCGGGAGGTCGGAGATTCGGGAGATCGGCGAGTCGGGAGGTCGGCGAGTCGGGAGGTCGGGAGGTCGGGAGGTCGGCGAGTCGGGAGGTCGGCGAGTCGGGAAGTTTGGAGATCGGGTGGTTGGCGAGTTGGGAGGTCTGTGAGTCATGAGGTTGAGTGGTTGGGAGGTCTGGAGGTCGGTGGGTCGGGAGGTCGTGAGGTTGGGAGGTCGTGAGGTTGGGAGGTCAGTTTGATGGGAGGTCGGGAGGTTGGCGAGGTCGGCAGGTCGGGAGGTCAATGAGTCGGGAGGTCGTTGAGTCGGGAGGTCGGCAAGTCGGGAGGTCAGCAAGTCGGGAGTTCGGGAGGTCGATGAGTCGGGAGGTCGATGAGTCGGGAGGTCGTTGAGTCGGGAGGTCGTTGAGTCGGGAGGTCAGGAGGTCAGAGATTCGGGAGGTCGGAGTTGGGAGGGCGACGAGTCGGAAGGTCGGGAGGTCGGGAGGTTGGCGAGTTGGGAGGTCGGGAGGTCGGCGAGTCGGGAGGACAGCGAGTTGAGAGGTCGGGTGGTCTGTAGGTTGGGGAGTCGGGAGGTCGGGAGGTCGGCGAGTCGGGAGGTCGGTGAGGCGGGAGGTCGTTGAGTCGGGAGGTCGTTGAGTCGGGAGCTCGGCAAGTCGGGAGGACAGCAAGTCGGGAGGCCGGGAGTTCGGGAGGTCGATGAGTCGGGAGGTCGTTGAGTCGGGAGGTAGTTGAGTCGGGAGGTCAGGAGGTCAGAGATTCGGGAGGTCGGAGAGTCTGGTGGTCAGGAGGTCGGAAGGCCGGTGAGTTGGGAGGTCGGTGAGTCGGGAGGCCGGTGAGTCGGGAGGTTGGTGAGTCAGGAGGTCGGGCGGTCGGGAGGTCAGCGAGTTGGGAGGTCGGAGTTGGGAGGGCGACGAGTCGGGAGGTCGGGAGGTCGTTGAGTCAGGAGGTCGGAGGTTCGGGAGGTCGGAGGGTCGGGAAGTCGGAAGGTCGGGTTGTCGGGATGTCGGTGAGTCGGGAGATCGGTGAGTCAGAAGGTCGGAGGGTCGGGAGGTCGGAGGGTCGGGAAGTCGGAAGGTCGGCGAGTCGGGAGGCAGAGAGGTCGGGAGGTCGGTGAGTCAGGAGGACGGCGAGTTGGGAGTTCGGTGAGTCGGGAGGTTGAGTGGTCGGGAGGTCTGGAGGTTGGTGAGTCGGGAGGTCGGGAGGTCGGGAGGTCGGTGAGTCGGGAGGTCGGGAGGTCGGGAGGTCGGTGAGTCGGGAGGTCGGTGAGTCGAGAGTTCGGGAGGTCGGTGAGTCGGGAGGTCGGCGAGTCAGGAGGTCGGTGAGTCGGGAGGTCGGTGAGTCGGGAGTTCGGGAGGTCGGTGAGTCGGGAGGTCGGTGAGTCGGGAATTCGGGAGGTCGGTGAGTTGGGAGGTCGGCAAGTCGGGAGGTCGGGAGGTCGGTGAGTCGGGAGGTCGGCGAGTCGGGAGGCAGAGAGGTCGGGAGGTCGGTGAGTCAGGAGGACGGCGAGTTGGGAGTTCGGTGAGTCGGGAGGTTGAGTGGTCGGGAGGTCTGGAGGTTGGTGAGTCGGGAGGTCGGGAGGTCGGGAGGTCGGTGAGTCGGGAGGTCGGGAGGTCGGGAGGTCGGTGAGTCGGGAGGTCGGTGAGTCGAGAGTTCGGGAGGTCGGTGAGTCGGGAGGTCGGCGAGTCAGGAGGTCGGTGAGTTGGGAGGTCGGTGAGTCGGGAGTTCGGGAGGTCGGTGAGTCGGGAGGTCGGTGAGTCGGGAATTCGGGAGGTCGGTGAGTTGGGAGGTCGGCGAGTCGGGAGGTCGGGAGGTCGGTGAGTCGGGAGGTCGGCGAGTCGGGAGGCAGAGAGGTCGGGAGGTCGGTGAGTCAAGAGGACGGCGAGTTGGGAGTTCGGTGAGTCGGGAGGTTGAGTGGTCGGGAGGTCTGGAGGTTGGTGAGTCGGGAGGTCGGGAGGTCGGGAGGTCGGTGAGTCGGGAGGTCGGGAGGTCGGGAGGTCGGTGAGTCGGGAGGTCGGTGAGTCGGGAGTTCGGGAGGTCGGTGAGTCGGGAGGTCGGCGAGTCGGGAGGTTTGGAGCTTGGGGAGTCGGGAGCTTGGGGAGTCGGGAGGTTGGGGAGTCGGGAGGTCGGGAGGTCGGGAGATTGGCGAGTCGAGAGGTCAGGAGATCGGGAGGTCCTTGAGTCGGAAAGTTGGGAGTTCGGTGAGTCGGGAGGTCGGGAGGTCAGTAAGTTGGGAGGTCGTGAGGTCAGGAGGTCGGGAGGTCGGCGAGTCGAGAGATCGGTGAGTTGGGAGGTCGAGTGGTCGGGAGGTCTGGAGGTCGGTGGGTCGGGAGGTAAGCGAGTCAGGAGGTCGGGAGGTCGGCGAGACGGGAATTCGGCGAGTCGGGAGGTCGTGAGGTTGGGAGGTCGTGAGGTTGGGAGGTCGGTGATCGGGAGGTCGGTGAGTCGGTAGGTTGGGAGGTCGGGAGGTCGGCAAGTCGGGAGGTCAGGAGATCGGGAGGTCGTTGAGTCGGGAAGTTGGGAGTTCGGCGAGTTCGGAGGTTGGGAGCTTGGGAGGTTGGGAGGTCAGTTTGTTGGGAGGTCGGGAGGTCGTTGAGTCGGGAGGTCGTTGAGTCGGGAGGTCGTTGAGTCGGGAGGTCGGCAAGTCGGGAGGACAGCAAGTCGGGAGGTCGGGAGTTCGGGAGGTCGTTGAGTCGGGAGGTCGTTGAGTCGGGAGGTAGTTGAGTCGGGAGGTCAGGAGGTCAGAGATTCGGGAGGTCGGAGAGTCTGGTGGTCGGGAGGTCGGAAGGCCGGTGAGTCGGAAGGCCGGTGAGTCGGGAGGTCGGTGAGTCGGGAGGTCGGTGAGTCGGGAGGTCGGTGAGTCGGGAGGTTGGTGAGTCAGGAGGTCGGGAGGTCGGGAGGTCAGCGAGTCGGGAGGTCGGAGATGGGAGGGTGACGAGTCGGGAGGTCGGGAGGTTGGCGAGTTGGGAGGTCGGGAGGTCGGGAGGTCGGCGAGTCGGGAGGACAGCGAGTTGAGAGGTCGGGTGGTCTGCAGGTTGGGGAGTCGGGAGGTCGGGAGGTCGGTGAGTCGGGAGGTCGGTGAGTCGGGAGGTCGGGAGGTCGGTGAGTCGGGAGGTCGGTGAGTCGGGAGGTCGGGAGGTCGGTGAGTCGGGAGGTCGGTGAGTCGGGAGGTCGGTGAGTCGGGAGGTCGGTGAGTCGGGAGGTCGCGGGTCGGGAGATCGGTGAGTCGGGAGGTCGTTGAGTCGGGAGGTTGGTGAGTCAGGAGGTCGGGAGGTCGGGAGGTCAGTTTGTTGGGAGGTCAGGAGGTCGGCAAGTCGGGAGGTCGATGAGTCGGGAAGTCGATGAGTCGGGAGGTCGTTGAGTCGGGAGGTCGTTGTGTCGGGAAGTCGGCAAGTCGGGAGGACAGCAAGTCGGGAGGTCGGGAGTTCGGGAGGTCGATGAGTCGGGAGGTCGTTGAGTCGGGAGGTAGTTGAGTCGGGAGGTCAGGAGGTCAGAGATTCGGGAGGTCGGAGAGTCTGGTGGTCGGGAGGTCGGAAGGCCGGTGAGTCGGGAGGTCGGTGAGTCGGGAGGTTGGTGAGTCATGAGGTCGGGAGGTCGGGAGTTCAGCGAGTCGGGAGGTCGGAGTTGGGAGGGCGACGAGTCGGGAGGTCGGGAGGTCGGGAGGTCGGCGAGTCGGGAGGACAGCGAGTTGAGAGGTCGGGTGGTCTGTAGGTTGGGGAGTCGGGAGGTCGGGAGGTCGGTGAGTCGGAAGGTCGGTGAGTCGGGAGTTCGGAAGGTCGGTGAGTCGGGAGGTTAGCAGATCGGGAGGTCCTTGAGTCGGAAAGTTGGGAGTTCAGCGAGTCGGGAGGTCGGGAGATCGGTGAGTCGGGAGATCAGGAGGTCGGGAGGTCAGTCAGTTAGGAGGTCGGGATGTCGGCGAGTCGGGAGGTCGGGAGGTCAGCAAGTCGGGAGGTCGGTGTGTCGGGAGGTCGGGAAGTTGGTGAGTCGGGAGGTCGGGAGGTCGGTGAGTCGGGAGGTCGGAGGTTCGGGAGGCCGGTGAGTCGGGAGGTGGGCGAGTCGGGAGGTGGGCGAGTCGGGAAGTTGGCGAGTCGGGAAGTTGGCGAGTCCGGATGTCAGCGAGTCGGGACGGCGGTGAGGCGAGAGGTTGGGGAGTCGGGAGGACGGGAGGTCGGGAGGTCGGCGAGTCCGGAGGTCGGCGAGTCGGGAGGTCAGGTGGTTGGGAGGTCGGTGAGTCGGGAGGTTGGGGAGTCGGGAGGTTGGGAGGTTGGGAGGTCGGGAGGTCGGTGAGTCGGGAGGTTAGGAGATCGGGAGGTCGGCGAGTCGGGAGGTCGGCGAGTCGGGAAGTTGGCGAGTCCGGAGGTCAGCGAGTCGGGACGGCGGTGAGGCGGAAGGTTGGGGAGTCGTGAGGACGGGAGGTCGGGAGGTCGGCGAGTCGGGAGGTCGGGTGGTTAGGAGTTCGGTGAGTCGGGAGGTCGGGAGGTCGGGAGGTCGGGAGGTCATTGACTCGGCAGGTCGGTGAGTCGGGAGCTCGGTGAGTCGGGAGTTCGTGAGGTCGGTGAGTCGGGAGATCGGTGAGTTGGGAGGTCGGTGAGTCGGGAAGTCAGAAGGTCGGGTCGTCGGGAGATCGGTGAGTCAGGAGGTCGGGAGGTCGGCGAGTCGGGAGGTCGGCGAGTCGGGAGGTCGGGAGGTCGGGAGGTCGGCGAGTCGGGAGGTCGGCGAGTCGGGAAGTTTGGAGATCGGGTGGTTGGCGAGTTGGGAGGTCTGTGAGTCATGAGGTTGAGTGGTCGGGAGGTCTGGAGGTCGGTGGGTCGGGAGGTCGTGAGGTTGGGAGGTCGTGAGGTTGGGAGGTCAGTTTGTTGGGAGGTCGGGAGGTTGGCGAGGTCGGCAGGTCGGGAGGTCAATGAGTCGGGAGGTCGTTGAGTCGGGAGGTCGGCAAGTCGGGAGGTCAGCAAGTCGGGAGTTCGGGAGGTCGATGAGTCGGGAGGTCGATGAGTCGGGAGGTCGTTGAGTCGGGAGGTCGTTGAGTCGGGAGGTCAGGAGGTCAGAGATTCGGGAGGTCGGAGTTGGGAGGGCGACGAGTCGGAAGGTCGGGAGGTCGGGAGGTTGGCGAGTTGGGAGGTCGGGAGGTCGGCGAGTCGGGAGGACGGCGAGTTGAGAGGTCGGGTGGTCTGTAGGTTGGGGAGTCGGGAGGTCGGGAGGTCGGCGAGTCGGGAGGTCGGTGAGTCGGGAAGTTGGGGAGTCGGGAGGTCGGCGAGTTGGGAGGTCGGTGTGTCTGGAGGTCTGGAGGTCAGTGAGTCGGGAGGTCGGTGTGTCTGGAGGTCGGGAGGTTGATGAGTCGGGAAGTCGGCGAGTCGGGAGGTCGGGAGGTCGGCAAGTCGGGAGGTCGGTGTCTCTGGAGGTCTGGAGGTCGGTGAGTCGGGAAGTCGGCGAGTCGGGAGGTCGGGAGGTCGGTGAGTCGGGAGGTCGGTGTGTTGGGAGGTCCGGAGGTCGGTGCGTCAGGAAGTCGGTGAGTCGGGAGGTCGGTGCGTCAGGAAGTCGGCGAGTCGGGAGGTCAGGAGGTCGGGAGGTCGGTGAGTCGGGAGGTCGGAAGGTCGGCGAGTCGGGAGGTTAGCAGATTGGGAGGTCCTTGAGTCGGAAAGTTGGGAGTTCAGCGAGTCGGGAGGTCAGGAGGTCGGTGAGTCGGGAGATCAGGAGGACGGGAGGTCAGTCAGTTGGGAGGTCGGGATGTTGGCGAGTCGGGAGGTCGGGAGGTCGGCAAGTCTGGAGGTCGGGAGGTTGGTGTGTCGGGAGGTCGGTGAGTCGGGAGGTCGGTGAGTTGGGAGGTCGGAGGTTCGGGAGGCCGGTGAGTCGGAAGGTCGGCGAGTCAGGAGGTCGGCGAGTCGGGAGGTCGGAGGTTCGGGTGGTTGGGAGGTCGGTGAGTCGGGAGGTTGGGGAGTCGGAAGGTCGGGAGTTCGGTGAGTCGGGAGGTCAGGAGGTCGGGAAGTCGTTGAGTAGGGAGGTAGGGAGGTCAGTCAGTTGGGAGGTCGGGAGGTCGGTGAGTCGGGAAGTCGGAGATTCGGGAGGTCGGTGAGTTGCGAGGTCGGAGGTTCGGGAGGTCGGAGGTTCGGGAGGTCAGAGGTTCGGGAGGTCGGTGAGTCGAGAGGTCAGTGAGTCGGGAGGTCGGTGAGTCGGGAGGTCAGAGGTTCGGGAGGTCGGTGAGTCGAGAGGTCAGTGAGTCGGGAGGTCGGTGAGTCGGGAGGTCAGAGGTTCGGGAGGTCGGTGAGTCGAGAGGTCAGTGAGTCGGGAGGTCGTTGAGTCGGGAGGTCAGATGTTCGGGAGGTCGGTGAGTCGAGAGGTCAGTGAGTCGGGAGGTCGGTGAGTCGGGAGGTCGGAGGTTCGGGAGGTCGGAGGTTCGGGAGGTCGGAGAGTCGCGAGGTCGTTGAGTCGGGAGGTCGGAGGTTCGGGAGGTCGGGAGGTCGGTGAGTCGGGAGGTCGGGAGGTCGGCGAGTCGGGAGGTCGGGTGGACGGGAGGTCTGGAGGTCGGCGAGTCGAGAGGTCGGTGAGTCAAGAGATCGGGAGGTCGGTGAGTCGCAAGATCGGGAGGTCGGAGAGTCGGGAGGTCGATGAGTCGGGAGGTCAGGAGGTCGGTAGATCGGCGAGTCGGGAGGTCAGGATTCGGGAGGTCGGCGAGTCTGGAGGTCGGGAGGTCGGGAGGTCGGTGAGTCGTGAGGTCGGTGAATCAGGAGGTAGGCGAGTCTGGAGGTCGGCGAGTCGGTAGGTCGGCGAGTCGGGAGGTCGGTGAGTCGCGAGGTCGGTGAGTCGGGAGGTCGGAGGTTCGGGAGGTCGGTGAGTCGGGAGATCGGAGGTTCGGGAGGTCGGAGGTTCGGGAGGTCGGTGAGTCGCGAGGTCGGGAGGTCGGCGAGTCGGGAGGTCGGTGAGTCAAGAGGTCGGGAGGTCGGTGAGTCGCAAGATCGGGAGGTCGGAGAGTCGGGAGGTCGATGAGTCGGGAGGTCAGGAGGTCGGTAGATCGGCGAGTCGGGAGGTCAGGATTCGGGAGGTCAGCGAGTCTGGAGGTCGGGAGGTCGGTGAGTCGGGAGGTAGGGAGGTCAGTCAGTTGGGAGGTCGGGAGGTCGGTGAGTCGGGAAGTCAGAGATTCGGGAGGTCGGTGAGTTGCGAGGTCGGAGGTTCGGGAGGTCGGAGGTTCGGGAGGTCGGTGAGTCGGGAGGTCGGAGGTTCGGGAGGTCGGTGAGTCGAGAGGTCGGTGAGTTGGGAGGTCTGAGGTTCGGGAGGTCGGCGAGTCGGGAGGTCGGTGAGTCAAGAGGTCGGGAGGTCAGTGAGTCGCAAGATCGGGAGGTCGGAGAGTCGGGAGGTCGATGAGTTGGGAGGTCAGGAGGTCGGTAGATCGGCGAGTCGGGAGGTCAGGATTCGGGAGGTCGGCGAGTCTGGAGGTCGGGAGGTCGGGAGGTCGGTGAGTCGGGAGGTCGGTGAATCAGGAGGTAGGCGAGTCTGGAGGTCGGCGAGTCGGGAGGTAGAGAGATCGGGAGGCCGGTGAGTCGGGAGGTCGGAGGTTCGGGAGGTCGGTGAGTCGCGAGGTCGGTGAGTCGGGAGGTCGGTGATTCGGGAGGTCGGTAAGTCGAGAGGTCGGTGAGTCGGGAGGTCGGTGAGTCGGGAGATCGGAGGTTCGGGAGGTCGGATGTTCGGGAGGTCGGTGAGTCGCGAGGTCGGGAGGTCGGCGAGTCGGGAGGTCGGTGAGTCAAGAGGTCGGGAGGTCGGTGAGTCGCAAGATCGGGAGGTCGGAGAGTCGGGAGGTCGATGAGTCGGGAGGTCAGGAGGTCGGTAGATCGGCGAGTCGGGAGGTCAGGATTCGGGAGGTCGGCGAGTCTGGAGGTCGGGAGGTCGGCGAGTCTGGAGGTCGGGAGGTCGGTGAGTTGGGAGGTCGGGAGGTCGATGAGTCGGGAAGTCAGAGATTCGGGAGGTCGGTGAGTTGCGAGGTCGGAGGTTCGGGAGGTCGGAGGTTCGGGAGGCCGGTGAGTCGGGAGGTCGGAGGTTCGGGAGGTCGGTGAATCGCGAGGTCGTTGAGTCGGGAGGTCGGAGGTTCGGGAGGTCGGTGAGTCGAGAGGTCGGTGAGTCGGGAGGTCGGAGATTCGGGAGGTCGGCGAGTCGGGAGGTCGGTGAGTCAAGAGGTCGGGAGGTCGGTGAGTCGCAAGATCGGGAGGTCGGAGAGTCGGGAGGTCGATGAGTCAGGAGGTCAGGAGGTCGGTAGATCGGCGAGTCGGGAGGTCGGGATTCGGGAGGTCGGCGAGTCTGGAGGTCGGGAGGTCGGTGAGTCGGGAGGTCGGTGTGTTGGGAGGTCCGGAGGTCGGTGCGTCAGGAAGTCGGTGAGTCGGGAGGTCGGTGCGTCAGGAAGTCGGCGAGTCGGGAGGTCAGGAGGTCGGGAGGTCGGTGAGTCGGGAGGTCGGAAGGTCGGCGAGTCGGGAGGTTAGCAGATTGGGAGGTCCTTGAGTCGGAAAGTTGGGAGTTCAGCGAGTCGGGAGGTCAGGAGGTCGGTGAGTCGGGAGATCAGGAGGACGGGAGGTCAGTCAGTTGGGAGGTCGGGATGTTGGCGAGTCGGGAGGTCGGGAGGTCGGCAAGTCTGGAGGTCGGGAGGTTGGTGTGTCGGGAGGTCGGTGAGTCGGGAGGTCGGTGAGTTGGGAGGTCGGAGGTTCGGGAGGCCGGTGAGTCGGAAGGTCGGCGAGTCAGGAGGTCGGCGAGTCGGGAGGTCGGAGGTTCGGGTGGTTGGGAGGTCGGTGAGTCGGGAGGTTGGGGAGTCGGAAGGTCGGGAGTTCGGTGAGTCGGGAGGTCAGGAGGTCGGGAAGTCGTTGAGTAGGGAGGTAGGGAGGTCAGTCAGTTGGGAGGTCGGGAGGTCGGTGAGTCGGGAAGTCGGAGATTCGGGAGGTCGGTGAGTTGCGAGGTCGGAGGTTCGGGAGGTCGGAGGTTCGGGAGGTCAGAGGTTCGGGAGGTCGGTGAGTCGAGAGGTCAGTGAGTCGGGAGGTCGGTGAGTCGGGAGGTCAGAGGTTCGGGAGGTCGGTGAGTCGAGAGGTCAGTGAGTCGGGAGGTCGGTGAGTCGGGAGGTCAGAGGTTCGGGAGGTCGGTGAGTCGAGAGGTCAGTGAGTCGGGAGGTCGTTGAGTCGGGAGGTCAGATGTTCGGGAGGTCGGTGAGTCGAGAGGTCAGTGAGTCGGGAGGTCGGTGAGTCGGGAGGTCGGAGGTTCGGGAGGTCGGAGGTTCGGGAGGTCGGAGAGTCGCGAGGTCGTTGAGTCGGGAGGTCGGAGGTTCGGGAGGTCGGGAGGTCGGTGAGTCGGGAGGTCGGGAGGTCGGCGAGTCGGGAGGTCAGGTGGACGGGAGGTCTGGAGGTCGGCGAGTCGAGAGGTCGGTGAGTCAAGAGATCGGGAGGTCGGTGAGTCGCAAGATCGGGAGGTCGGAGAGTCGGGAGGTCGATGAGTCGGGAGGTCAGGAGGTCGGTAGATCGGCGAGTCGGGAGGTCAGGATTCGGGAGGTCGGCGAGTCTGGAGGTCGGGAGGTCGGGAGGTCGGTGAGTCGGGAGGTCGGTGAATCAGGAGGTAGGCGAGTCTGGAGGTCGGCGAGTCGGTAGGTCGGCGAGTCGGGAGGTCGGTGAGTCGCGAGGTCGGTGAGTCGGGAGGTCGGAGGTTCGGGAGGTCGGTGAGTCGGGAGATCGGAGGTTCGGGAGGTCGGAGGTTCGGGAGGTCGGTGAGTCGCGAGGTCGGGAGGTCGGCGAGTCGGGAGGTCGGTGAGTCAAGAGGTCGGGAGGTCGGTGAGTCGCAAGATCGGGAGGTCGGAGAGTCGGGAGGTCGATGAGTCGGGAGGTCAGGAGGTCGGTAGATCGGCGAGTCGGGAGGTCAGGATTCGGGAGGTCAGCGAGTCTGGAGGTCGGGAGGTCGGTGAGTCGGGAGGTAGGGAGGTCAGTCAGTTGGGAGGTCGGGAGGTCGGTGAGTCGGGAAGTCAGAGATTCGGGAGGTCGGTGAGTTGCGAGGTCGGAGGTTCGGGAGGTCGGAGGTTCGGGAGGTCGGTGAGTCGGGAGGTCGGAGGTTCGGGAGGTCGGTGAGTCGAGAGGTCGGTGAGTTGGGAGGTCGGAGGTTCGGGAGGTCGGCGAGTCGGGAGGTCGGTGAGTCAAGAGGTCGGGAGGTCAGTGAGTCGCAAGATCGGGAGGTCGGAGAGTCGGGAGGTCGATGAGTTGGGAGGTCAGGAGGTCGGTAGATCGGCGAGTCGGGAGGTCAGGATTCGGGAGGTCGGCGAGTCTGGAGGTCGGGAGGTCGGGAGGTCGGTGAGTCGGGAGGTCGGTGAATCAGGAGGTAGGCGAGTCTGGAGGTCGGCGAGTCGGGAGGTAGAGAGATCGGGAGGCCGGTGAGTCGGGAGGTCGGAGGTTCGGGAGGTCGGTGAGTCGCGAGGTCGGTGAGTCGGGAGGTCGGTGATTCGGGAGGTCGGTAAGTCGAGAGGTCGGTGAGTCGGGAGGTCGGTGAGTCGGGAGATCGGAGGTTCGGGAGGTCGGATGTTCGGGAGGTCGGTGAGTCGCGAGGTCGGGAGGTCGGCGAGTCGGGAGGTCGGTGAGTCAAGAGGTCGGGAGGTCGGTGAGTCGCAAGATCGGGAGGTCGGAGAGTCGGGAGGTCGATGAGTCGGGAGGTCAGGAGGTCGGTAGATCGGCGAGTCGGGAGGTCAGGATTCGGGAGGTCGGCGAGTCTGGAGGTCGGGAGGTCGGCGAGTCTGGAGGTCGGGAGGTCGGTGAGTTGGGAGGTCGGGAGGTCGATGAGTCGGGAAGTCAGAGATTCGGGAGGTCGGTGAGTTGCGAGGTCGGAGGTTCGGGAGGTCGGAGGTTCGGGAGGCCGGTGAGTCGGGAGGTCGGAGGTTCGGGAGGTCGGTGAATCGCGAGGTCGTTGAGTCGGGAGGTCGGAGGTTCGGGAGGTCGGTGAGTCGAGAGGTCGGTGAGTCGGGAGGTCGGAGATTCGGGAGGTCGGCGAGTCGGGAGGTCGGTGAGTCAAGAGGTCGGGAGGTCGGTGAGTCGCAAGATCGGGAGGTCGGAGAGTCGGGAGGTCGATGAGTCAGGAGGTCAGGAGGTCGGTAGATCGGCGAGTCGGGAGGTCGGGATTCGGGAGGTCGGCGAGTCTGGAGGTCGGGAGGTCGGGAGGTCGGTGAGTCGGGAGGTCGGTGAATCAGGAGGTAGGCGAGTCTGGAGGTCGGCGAGTCTGGAGGTAGAGAGATCGGGAGGCCGGTGAGTCGGGAGGTCGGTGAGTCGGGAGGTCGGTGAGTCGGGAGGTCGGGAGGTCGGAGAGTCAGGAGGTCGGCGAGTCGGGAGGTCGGGAGGTCAGAGAGTCGGGAGGTCGGTGAGTCGGGAAGTCGGGAGGTCGGCGGGTTGGGAGGTCGGCGAGTCGGGAGTTCGGCAAGTCCGGAGGTCGGTGGGTCGGGAGGTCGGGTGATCGGGAGGTCGGGATATCGGGAGGTCGGGAAGTCAGGAGGTCGGTAGGTTGGGAGGTTGGCGAGTCGGGAGGTCGGGTGGTCGGGAGGTATGGAGGTCGGTGAGTCGGGAGGTCGGGAGGTCGACAAGTCGGGAGGTCAGGAGGTCGGGAGGTCGGATAAACGGGAGGTTAGGAGATCGGGACGTCGGCGAGTCGGGAGGTCGGGAGGTCGGGAGGTCTGTGAGTCGGGAGGTCGAGTGGTCGGGTTGTCTGGAGGTCGGCGAGTCAGGAGGCCGGGAGGTTGGTGAGTCGGAAGTTCGGAGGTTCGGGAGGTCGGTGAGTCGGGAGGTCGGTGAGTCGGGAGGTCGGGAGGTTGTTGAGTTGGGAGGTCGTTGAGTCGGATGGTCGTTGAGTCGGGACGTTGGGAGGTCGGTGAGTCAAGAGGTCGGGAGGTCGGTGAGTCGAGAGGTCGGGAGGTCGGGAGTCCGATGAGTCGGGAGGTCGGGAGTTCGGTGAGTCGGGAGGTCGGGAGTTCGGGAGTTCGGTGAGTCGGGAGGTCGGGAGGTCGGGAGTTCGGTGAGTCGGGAGGTCGGGAGTTCGGTGAGTCGGGAGGTCGGGAGGTCGGGAGTCCGGTGAGTCGGGAGGTCGGGAGTCCGGTGAGTCGGGAGTTCGGTGAGTCGGGAGGTCGGGAGTTCGGTGAGTCGGGAGGTCGGGAGTTCGGTGAGTCGGGAGGTCGGGAGTTCGGTGAGTCGGGAGGTCGGGAGTTCGGTGAGTCGGGAGGTCGGGAGGTCGGGAGTTCGGTGGGTCGGGAGGTAAGCGAGTCGGGAGGTCGGCGAGTCGGGAGGTTGGAGTCGGGAGGTCAGTGAGTCGGAAGGTCGGGAGGTCGGGTGGTTGGGAGATCGGTGAGTCTGGAGGTCGGTGAGTCGGGAGGTCGGTGAGTCGGGAGGTCGGAAGGTCGGCGAGTTGGGAGGTTAGCAGATCGGGAGGTCCTTGAGTCGGAAAGTTGGGAGTTCAGCGAGTCGGGAGATCAGGAGGTCGGGAGGTCAGTCAGTTGGGAGGTCGGAATGTCGGCAAGTCTGGATGTTGGGAGGTCGGTGTGTCGGGAGTTCGGGAGGTCGGTGTGTCGGGAGGTCGGTGAGTCGGGAGGTCGGAGGTTCGGGAGGCCGGTGAGTCGGGAGGTCGGCGAGTCGGGAGGTCGGGAGGTCGGGAGGTCTGTGAGTCGGGAGGTCGAGTGGTCGGGTTGTCTGGAGGTCGGCGAGTCAGGAGGCCGGGAGGTTGGTGAGTCGGAAGTTCGGAGGTTCGGGAGGTCGGTGAGTCGGGAGGTCGGTGAGTCGGGAGGTCGGGAGGTTGTTGAGTTGGGAGGTCGTTGAGTCGGATGGTCGTTGAGTCGGGACGTTGGGAGGTCGGTGAGTCAAGAGGTCGGGAGGTCGGTGAGTCGAGAGGTCGGGAGGTCGGGAGTCCGATGAGTCGCGAGGTCGGGAGTTCGGTGAGTCGGGAGGTCGGGAGTTCGGGAGTTCGGTGAGTCGGGAGGTCGGGAGGTCGGGAGTTCGGTGAGTCGGGAGGTCGGGAGTTCGGTGAGTCGGGAGGTCGGGAGGTCGGGAGTCCGGTGAGTCGGGAGGTCGGGAGTCCGGTGAGTCGGGAGTTCGGTGAGTCGGGAGGTCGGGAGTTCGGTGAGTCGGGAGGTCGGGAGTTCGGTGAGTCGGGAGGTCGGGAGTTCGGTGAGTCGGGAGGTCGGGAGTTCGGTGAGTCGGGAGGTCGGGAGGTCGGGAGTTCGGTGGGTCGGGAGGTAAGCGAGTCGGGAGGTCGGCGAGTCGGGAGGTTGGAGTCGGAAGGTCAGTGAGTCGGAAGGTCGGGAGGTCGGGTGGTTGGGAGATCGGTGAGTCTGGAGGTCGGTGAGTCGGGAGGTCGGTGAGTCGGGAGGTCGGAAGGTCGGCGAGTTGGGAGGTTAGCAGATCGGGAGGTCCTTGAGTCGGAAAGTTGGGAGTTCAGCGAGTCGGGAGATCAGGAGGTCGGGAGGTCAGTCAGTTGGGAGGTCGGAATGTCGGCAAGTCTGGATGTTGGGAGGTCGGTGTGTCGGGAGTTCGGGAGGTCGGTGTGTCGGGAGGTCGGTGAGTCGGGAGGTCGGTGAGTCGGGAGGTCGGAGGTTCGGGAGGCCGGTGAGTCGGGAGGTCGGCGAGTCGGGAGGTCGGAGGTTCGGGAGGTCGGCGAGTCGGGAGGTTGGCGAGTCAGGAGGTCGGCGAGTCGGGAGGTCGGGAGGTCGGCGAGTCGGGATTTCGGTGAGGCGGGAGGTTGGGGAGTCGGGAGGTTAGGAGCTCGGGATGTCGGCGAGACGGGAGGCCGGCGAGTCGGGAGGTCGGGAGGTCGGCGAGTCGGGAAGTTGGCGAGTCCGGAGGTCAGCGAGTCAGGAGGTCGGGAGGTCGGCGAGTCGGGATTTCGGTGAGGCGGGAGGTTGGGGAGTCGGGAGGTTAGGAGCTCGGGATGTCGGCGAGACGGGAGGCCGGCGAGTCGGGTGGTCGGGAGGTCGGGTGGTTGGGAGGTCGGTGAGTCGGGAGGTTGGGGAGTCGGGATGTCGGGAGTTCGGTGAGTCGGGAGGTCGGGAGTTCGGAGAGTCGGGAGGTCGGGAGGTCGGGAAGTCGTTGAGTCGGGAGGTAGGGAGGTCAGTCAGTTGGGAGGTCGGGAGGTCGGTGAGTCGGGAAGTCGGAGATTCGGGAGGTCGGTGAGTCGCGAGGTCGGAGGTTCGGGAGGTCGGTGAGTCGCAAGGTCGGAGGTTCGGGAGGTCGGTGAGTCGCGAGGTCGGTGAGTCGGGAGGTCAGAGGTTCGGGAGGTCGGTGAGTCGAGAGGTCAGTGAGTCAGGAGGTCGGTGAGTCGGGAGGTCGGTGAGTCGGGAGGTCGGTGAGTCGGGAGGTCGGAGGTTCGGGAGGTCGGTGAGTCGAGAGGTCGGTGAGTCGGGAGGTCGGTGAGTCGCGAGGTCGGTGAGTCGGGAGGTCGGTGAGTCGGGAGGTCGGAGGTTCGGGAGGTCGGAGGTTCGGGAGGTCGGTGAGTCGCGAGGTCGTTGAGTCGGGATGTCGGAGGTTCGGGAGGTCGGTGAGTCGAGAGGTCGGTGAGTCGGGAGGTCGGGAGGTCGGAGGTTCGGGAGGTCGGTGAGTCGGGAGGTCGGGAGGTTGGGAGGTCGTTGAATCGGGAGGTAGGGAGGTCGGTGAGTCGGGAGGTCGGAGCTTCGGGAGGTCGGAGCTTCGGGAGGTCAGTGAGTCGGGAGGTCAGAGGTTCGGGAGGTCGGTGAGTCGGGAGGTCGGGAGGTCGGGAGGTCGGTGAGTCGGGAGGTCGGGAGGTCGGCGAGTCGGGAGGTCGGGTGGTCGGGAGGTCGGGAGGTTGGCGAGTCGGGAGGTCGGTGAGTCAAGAGGTCGGGAGGTCGGTGAGTCGCAAGATCGGGAGGTCGGAGAGTCGGGAGGTCGATGAGTCGGGAGGTCAGGAGGTCTGTAGGTCGGCGAGTCGGGAGGTCAGGATTCGGGAGTTCGGTGAGTTGGGAGGGCGGGAGGTCGGAGAGTCGGGCAGTCGGGACGTCGGTGAATCAGGAGGTCGGCTTGTCTGGAGGTCGGCGAGTCTGGAGGTCGGGAGATCGGGAGGTCGGTGAATCAGGAGGTGGGCGAGTCTGGAGGTCGGCGAGTCTGGAGGTAGAGAGATCGGGAGGCCGGTGAGTCGGGAGGTCGGAGAGTCGGGAGGTCGGTGAGTTGGGAGGTCGGGAGGTCGGAGAGTCAGGAGGTCGGAGAGTCGGGAGGTCGGTGAGTCGGGAAGTCGGGTGGTCGGCGAGTCGGGAGGTCGGCACGTCCGGAGGTTGGCGGGTCAGGAGGTCGGGTGATCGGGAGGTCGGGATGTCGGGAGGTCGGGAGGTCAGGAGGTCGGTCGGTTGGGAGGTCGGCGAGTCGGGAGGTCGGGTGGTCGGGAGGTCGGTGAGTCGGGAGGTCGGTGAATCAGGAGGTAGGCGAGTCTGGAGGTCGGCGAGTCTGGAGGTAGAGAGATCGGGAGGCCGGTGAGTCGGGAGGCCGGTGAGTCGGGAGGTCGGAGAGTCGGGAGGTCGGTGAGTCGGGAAGTCGGGAGGTCGGCGGGTTGGGAGGTCGGCGAGTCGGGAGGTCGGCAAGTCCGGAGGTTGGCGGGTCGGGAGGTCGGGTGATCGGGAGGTCAGGATGTCGGGAGGTCGGGAGGTCAGGAGGTCGGTAGGTTGGGAGGTCAGCGAGTCGGGAGGTCGGGTGGTCGGGAGGTCTGGAGGTCGGTGAGTCGGGAGGTCGGGAGGTCGGCAAGTCGGGAGGTCAGGAGGCCGGGAGGTCGGCGAAACGGGAGATCGGGAGGTCGGGAGGTCTGTGAGTTGGAAGGTCGAGTGGTCGGGTTGTCTGGAGGTCGGCGAGTCGGGAGGCCGGGAGGTCGGAAGTTCGGAGGTTCGGGAGGTCGGTGATTCGGGAGGTCGGTGAGTCGGGAGGTCGGGAGGTTGTTGAGTTGGGAGGTCGTTGAGTCGGATGGTCGTTGAGTCGGGAGGTTGGGAGGTCGGTGAGTCGGGAGGTCGGTGAGTCAGGAGGTCGGGAGGTCGGGAGGTCGGAGGCTCAAGACGTCGGGAGGTCGGAGGTTCGGGAGGTCGGTGAGTCAGGAGGTCGGGAGGTCGGGAGGTCGGAGGCTCAAGACGTCGGGAGGTCGGAGGTTCGGGAGGTCGGTGAGTCGGGAGGTCGGGAGGTAGGGAGGTCGGAGGCTCAGGACGTCGTGAGGTCGGAGGTTCGGGAGGTCGGTGAGTCGGGAGGTCGGGAGGTCATTGAGTCGGGAGGTAGGGAGGTCGGTGAGTCAGGAGGTCGGGAGGTAGGGAGGTCGGTGAGTCGGGAGGTCGGGAGGTCATTGAGTCGGGAGGTAGGGAGGTCGGTGAGTCAGGAGGTCGGGAGGTAGGGAGGTCGGTGAGTCGGGAGGTCGGAGGTTCGGGAGGTCGGTGAGTCGGGAGGTCGGGAGGTCATTGAGCCGGGAGGTAGGGAGGTCGGTGAGTCGGGAGGTCGGAGCTTCTGGAGGTCGGAGTTTCTGGAGGTCGGAGCTTCGGGAGGTCGGAGCTTCGGGAGGTCGGAGCTTCGGGAGGTTGGTGAGTTGGGAGGTCGGTGTGTCGGGAGGTCGGAGGTTCGGGAGGTCGGTGAGTCGGGAGGTCGGGAGGTCGGGAGGTCGTTGTGTCGCAAGGTAGGGAGGTCGGTGAGTCGGGAGGTGGTTGAGTCGGATGATTGTTGAGTTGTGAGGTCGGGAGGTCGGTCAGTCGGGAGGTCGGGTGGTCGGGAGGTCGGGACGTCGGCGAGTCGGGAGGTCGGTGAGTCAAGAGGTCGGAAGATCGGTGAGTCGCAAGATCGGGAGGTCGGAGAGTCGGGAGGTCGATGAGTCGGGAGATCGGGAGGTTGGAGAGTCAGGAGGTCCGTGAGTCAGGAGGTCGGGAGGTCGGTGAGTTGGGAGGTCGGTGAGTCTGGCGGTCGGCGAGTCGGGAGGTCGGCGAGTCGGGAGGTCGGCGAGTTGGGAGGTCGGCGAGTTGGGAGGTCGGCGAGTCGGGAGGTCGGCAAGTCCGGAGGTCGGCGGGTCGGGAGGTCGGGTGATCGGGAGGTCGGGATATCGGGAGGTCGGGAGGTCAGGAGGTTGGTAGTTTGGGAGGTCGGCGAGTCGGGAGGTCGGGAGGTCGGGAGGTCTGGAGGTCGGTGAGTCGGGAGGTCGGGAGGTCGGCAAGCCGGGAGGTCAGGAGATCGGGAGGAAGGCGAAACGGGAGGTTAGGAGATCGGGAGGTCAGCGAGTCGGGAGGTTAGGAGGTCGGGAGGTCTGTGAGTCGGGCGGTCGGGAGGTCGGGAGGTCTGTGAGTCGGGAGGTCGAGTGGTCGGGTTGTCTGGAGGTCGGCGAGTCGGGAGGTCGGGAGGTCGGTGAGTCGGGAGGTCGGAGGTCGGGAGTTCGGTGAGTCGGGAGGTCGGGAGGTCTGGAGGTCGGTGAGTCGGGAGGTCAGGAGTTCGGGAGGTCGGCGAAACGGGAGGTTAGGAGATCGGGAGGTCGGCGAGTCGGGCGGTCGGGAGGTCGGGAGGTCTGTGAGTCGGGAGGTCGAGTGGTCGGGTTGTCTGGAGGTCGGCGAGCCGGGAGGTCGGGAGGTCGGTGAGTCGGAAGGTCGGAGGTCGGGAGTTCGGTGAGTCGGGAGGTCGGGAGGTTGTTGAGTCGAGAGGTCGTTGAGTCGGGAGGTAGGGAGGTTGGTGAGTCGGGAGGTCGTTGAATTGGGAGGTCGGAGAGTCTGGAGGTCGATGAGTCGGAAGGTCGGAGGTCGGGAGTTCGGTGAGTCGGGAGGTCGGGAGGTTGTTGAGTCGAGAGGTCGTTGAGTCGGGAGGTAGGGAGGTTGGTGAGTCGGGGGGTCGGTGAGTCAGGAGGTCGGTGAGTCGGGAGGTCGGTGAGTCGGGAGGTCGGTGAGTCGGGAGGTCGGTGAGTCAGGAGGTCGGTGAGTCGAGAGGTCGGTGAGTCGGGAGATCGGTGAGTCAAGAGGTCGGTGAGTCGGGAGGTCGGTGAGTTGGGAGGTCGTTGAGTCGGGAGGTCGGTGAGTCGGGAGGTCGGTGAGTCGGGAGGTCGATGAGTCGGGAGGTCGGAGGTTCGGGAGGTCGGAGGTTCGGGAGGTCAGAGGTTCGGGAGGTCGGTGAGTCGCGAGGTCGGTGAGTCGGGAGGTCGGGAGGTCGGAGGTTCGGGAGGTCGGTGAGCCGGGAGGTCGGGAGGTCGTTGAGTCGGGAGGTAGGGAGGTCGGTGAGTCGGGAGGTCGGAGCTTCGGGAGGTCGGAGAGTCGGGAGGTCGGTGAGTCGGGAGATCGGAGGTTCGGGAGGTCGGTGAGTCGGGAGGTCGGGAGGTCGTTGTGTCGGGAGGTAGGGAGGTCGGTGAGTCGGGACGTCGGTGGTTGTTGAGTTGGGAGGTCGTTGAGTCGGATGATCGTTGAGTCGGGAGGTTGAGATCGGGGAGGTCGGGAGGTCGGCGAGTCGGGAGGTCGGGTGGTCGGGAGGTCTGGAGGTCGGCGAGTCGGGAGGTCGGTGAGTCAAGAGGTCGGGAGGTCGGTGAGTCGCAAGATCGGGAGGTCGGAGAGTCGGGAGGTCAATGAGTCGGGAGGTCAGGAGGTCGGTAGATCGGCGAGTCGGGAGGTCAGGATTCGGGAGGTCGGCGAGTCTGGAGGTCGGGAGATCGGGAGGTCGGTGAGTCGGGAGGTCGGTGAATCAGGAGGTAGAGAGATCGGGAGGCCGGTGAGTCGGGAGGTCGGAGGTTCGGGAGGTCGGTGAGTCGAGAGGTCGGTGAGTCGGGAGGTCGGTGAGTTGGGAGATCGGAGGTTCGGGAGGTCGGAGGTTCGGGAGGTCGGTAGTCGCGAGGTCGTTGAGTCGGGATGTCGGAGGTTCGGGAGGTCGGTGAGTCGATAGGTCGGTGAGTCGGGAGGTCGGGAGGTCGGTGAGTCGGGAGGTCGGGAGGTTGGGAGGTCGTTGAATCGGGAGGTAGGGAGGTCGGTGAGTCGGGAGGTCGGAGCTTCAGGAGGTCGGAGCTTCGGGAGGTCAGTGAGTCGGGAGGTCGGTGAGTCGGGAGGTCGGTGAGTCGGGAGGTCGGGAGGTCGGGAGGTCGTTGAGTCGGGAGGTCGGTGAGTCAGGATGTCGGGAGGTCGGGAGGTCGGAGGCTCAAGACGTCGGGAGGTCGGAGGTTCGGGAGGTCGGTGAGTCGGGAGGTCGGGAGGTAGGGAGGTCGGAGGCTCAGGACGTCGTGAGGTCGGAGGTTCGGGAGGTCGGTGAGTCGGGAGGTCGGGAGGTCATTGAGTCGGGAGGTAGGGAGGTCGGTGAGTCAGGAGGTCGGGAGGTAGGGAGGTCGGTGAGTCGGGAGGTCGGGAGGTCATTGAGTCGGGAGGTAGGGAGGTCGGTGAGTCAGGAGGTCGGGAGGTAGGGAGGTCGGTGAGTCGGGAGGTCGGGAGGTCATTGAGCCGGGAGGTAGGGAGGTCGGTGAGTCAGGAGGTCGGGAGGTAGGGAGGTCGGTGAGTCGGGAGGTCGGGAGGTCATTGAGTCGGGAGGTAGGGAGGTCGGTGAGTCGGGAGGTCGGAGCTTCTGGAGGTCGGAGCTTCGGGAGGTCGGAGCTTCGGGAGGTCGGAGCTTCGGGAGGTCGGAGCTTCGGGAGGTTGGTGAGTTGGGAGGTCGGTGTGTCGGGAGGTCGGAGGTTCGGGAGGTCGGTGAGTCGGGAGGTCGGGAGGTCGGGAGGTCGTTGTGTCGGGAGGTAGGGAGGTCGGTGAGTCGGGAGGTGGTTGAGTCGGATGATTGTTGAGTTGTGAGGTCGGGAGGTCGGTCGGTCGGGAGGTCGGGACGTCGGCGAGTCGGGAGGTCGGTGAGTCAAGAGGTCGGAAGATCGGTGAGTCGCAAGATCGGGAGGTCGGAGAGTCGGGAGGTCGATGAGTCGGGAGATCAGGAGGTCTGTAGGTCGGCGAGTCGGGAGGTCAGGATTCGGGATTTCGGTGAGTCGGGAGGGCGGGAGGTCGGAGACTCGGGCAGTCGGGACGTCGGTGAATCAGGAGGTCGGCTTGTCTGGAGGTCGGCGAGTCTGGAGGTCGGGAGGTCGGGAGGTGGGAGAGTCGGGAGGTCGGTGAGTCGGGAGGTCGGGAGGTCGGAGAGTCAGGAGGTCCGTGAGTCGGGAGGTCGGGAGGTCGGTGAGTCGGGAGGTCGGTGAGTCGGGAGGTCGGTGAGTCGGGAGGTCGGTGAGTCGGGAGGTCGGTGAGTCGGGAGGTCGGTGAGTCGGGAGGTCGGGAGGTCGGTGAGTCTGGAGGTCGGCGAGTCGGGAGGTCGGTGAGTCGGGAGGTCGGTGAGTCGGGAGGTTGGTGAGTCGGGAGGTCGGGTGATCGGGAGGTCGGCGAGTCGGGAGGTCGGGAAGTCGGGAGGTCGGCGAGTTGGGAGGTCGGCGAGTCGGGAGGTCGGCAAGTCCGGAGGTTGGTGGGTCGGGAGGTCGGGTGATCGGGAGGTCGGGATATCGGGAGGTCGGGAGGTCAGGAGGTCGGTAGTTTGGGAGGTCGGCGAGTCGGGAGGTCGGGTGGTCGGGAGGTCTGGAGGTCGGTGTGTCGGGAGGTCGGGAGGTCGGCAAGTCGGGAGGTCAGGAGATCGGGAGGAAGGCGAAACGGGAGGTTAGGAGATCGGGAGGTCAGCGAGTCGGGAGGTTAGGAGATCGGGAGGTCTGTGAGTCGGGAGGTCGGGAGGTCGGGAGGTCTGTGAGTCGGGAGGTCGAGTGGTCGGGTTGTCTGGAGGTCGGCGAGTCGGGAGGTCGGGAGGTCGGTGAGTCGGGAGGTCGGGAGGTCTGGAGGTCGGTGAGTCGGGAGGTCAGGAGTTCGGGAGGTCGGCGAAACGGGAGGTTAGGAGATCGGGAGGTCGGCGAGTCAGGCGGTCGGGAGGTCGGGAGGTCTGTGAGTCGGGAGGTCGAGTGGTCGGGTTGTCTGGAGGTCGGCGAGTCGGGAGGTCGGTGGGTCGGAAGGTCGGAGGTCGGGAGTTCGGTGAGTCGGGAGGTCGGGAGGTTGTTGAGTCGAGAGGTCGTTGAGTCGGGAGGTAGGGAGGTTGGTGAGTCGGGAGGTCATTGAATTGGCAGGTCGGAGAGTCTGGAGGTCGATGAGTCGGGAGGTCAGGAGGTCGGTAGGTCGGCGAGTCGGGAGGTCAGGATTCGGGAGTTCGGTGAGTTGGGAGGGCGGTAGGTCGGAGAGTCGGGCAGTCGGGACGTCGGTGAATCAGGAGGTCGGCTTGTCTGGAGGTTGGCGAGTCTGGAGGTCGGGAGGTCGGGAGGTCGGTGAGTCGGGAGGTCGGTGAATCAGGAGGTAGGCGAGTCTGGAGGTCGGCGAGTCGGGAGGTAGAGAGATCGGGAGGCCGGTGAGTCGGGAGGTCGGAGGTTCGGGAGGTCGGTGAGTCGCGAGGTCGGTGAGTCGGGAGGTCGGAGGTTCGGGAGGTCGGTGAGTCGAGAGGTCGGTGAGTCAAGAGGTCGGTGAGTCGGGAGGTCGGTGAGTCGGGAGGTCGGTGAGTCGGGAGGTCGGAGGTTCGGGAGGTCGGAGGTTCGGGAGGTCGGTGAGTCGCGAGGTCGTTGAGTCAGGAGGTCGGAGGTTCGGGAGGTCGGTGAGTCGAGAGGTCGGTGAGTCGGGAGGTCGGGAGGTCGGAGGTTCGGGAGGTCAGTGAGTCGGGAGGTCGGGAGGTCGTTGAATCGGGAGGTAGGGAGGTCGGTGAGTCGGGAGGTCGGAGCTTCAGGAGGTCGGAGCTTCGGGAGGTCGGTGAGTCGGGAGGTCGGTGAGTCGGGAGGTCGGTGAGTCTGTAGGTCGGAGGTTCGGGAAGTCGGTGAGTCGGGAGGTCGGGAGGTCGTTGTGTCTGGAGGTAGGGAGGTCGGTGAGTCGGGAGGTCGGTGGTTGTTGAGTTGGGAGGTCGTTGAGTCGGATGATCGTTGAGTCGGGAGGTCGGGAGGTCGGTGAGTTGGGAGGTCGGGAGGTCGGCGAGTCAGGAGGTCGGGTGGTCGGGAGGTCGGGACGTCGGCGAGTCGAGAGGTCGGTGAGTCAAGAGGTCGGGAGGTCGGTGAGTCGCAAGATCAGGAGGTCGGAGAGTCGGGAGGTCGATGAGTCGGGAGGTCAGGAGGTCGGTAGGTCGGCGAGTCGGGAGGTTAGGATTCGGGAGTTCGGTGAGTTGGGAGGGCGGGAGGTCGGAGAGTCGGGCAGTCGGGACGTTGGTGAATCAGGAGGTCGGCTTGTCTGGAGGTCGGCGAGTCTGGAGGTCGGGAGGTCGGGAGGTCGGTGAGTCGGGAGGTCGGTGAATCAGGAGGTAGGCGAGTCTGGAGGTCGGCGAGTCTGGAGGTAGAGAGATCGGGA
Organism: Pristiophorus japonicus; assembly: GCF_044704955.1. NCBI lineage: Eukaryota > Metazoa > Chordata > Chondrichthyes > Pristiophoridae > Pristiophorus > Pristiophorus japonicus. The sequence goes on along the minus strand of NC_091980.1, from coordinate 176,397,967 downwards.
GGCCGGTGAGTCGGGAGGTCGGAGAGTCGGGAGGTCGGTGAGTCGGGAGGTCGGGAGGTCGGAGAGTCAGGAGGTCGGAGAGTCGGGAGGTCGGTGAGTCGGGAAGTCGGGAGGTCGGCGGGTTGGGAGGTCGGCGAGTCGGGAGGTCGGCAAGTCCGGAGGTTGGCGGGTCGGGAGGTCAGGTGATCGGGAGGTCGGGATGTCGGGAGGTCGGCGAAACGGGAGGTCGGCAAGTCCGGAGGTTGGCGGGTCGGGAGATCGGGTGATCGGGAGGTCGGGATATCGGGAGGTCGGGAGGTCAGGAGGTCGGTAGGTTGGGAGGTCGGTGAGTCGGGAGGTCGGGTGGTCGGGAGGTCTGGAGGTCGGTGAGTCGGGAGGTCGGGAGGTCGGCAAGTCGGGAGGTCAGGAGGTCCGGAGGTCGGCGAAACGGGAGGTTAGGAGATCGGGAGGTCAGCGAGTCGGGAGGTCGGGAGTTCGGGAGGTCTGTGAGTCGGGAGGTCGAGTGGTCGGGTTGTCTGGAGGTCGGCGAGTCGGGAGGCCGGGAGGTCGGTGAATCGGAAGTTCGGAGGTTTGGGAGGTCGGTGAGTCGGGAGGTCGGTGAGTCGGGAGGTCGGGAGGTTGTTGAGTTGGGAGGTCGTTGAGTCGGATGGTCGTTGAGTCGGGAGGTCGGGAGGTCGGTGAGTCGGTAGATCGCGAGGTCGTTGAGTTGGGAGGTCGTTGAGTCGGATGGTCGTTGAGTCGGGAGGTCGGGAGGTCGGTGAGTCGGTCGATCGCGAGGTCGTTGAGTTGGGAGGTCGTTGAGTCGGATGGTCGTTGAGTCGGGAGGTTGGGAGGTCGGTGAGTCGGGAGGTCGGTGAGTCAGGAGGTCGGAGGTTCGGGAGGTCGGCGAGTCGGGAGGTCGGTGAGTCAAGAGGTCGGGAGGTCAGTGAGTCGCAAGATCGGGAGGTCGGAGAGTCGGGAGGTCGATGAGTTGGGAGGTCAGGAGGTCGGTAGATCGGCGAGTCGGGAGGTCAGGATTCGGGAGGTCGGCGAGTCTGGAGGTCGGGAGGTCGGGAGGTCGGTGAGTCGGGAGGTCGGTGAATCAGGAGGTAGGCGAGTCTGGAGGTCGGCGAGTCGGGAGGTAGAGAGATCGGGAGGCCGGTGAGTCGGGAGGTCGGAGGTTCGGGAGGTCGGTGAGTCGCGAGGTCGGTGAGTCGGGAGGTCGGTGATTCGGGAGGTCGGTAAGTCGAGAGGTCGGTGAGTCGGGAGGTCGGTGAGTCGGGAGATCGGAGGTTCGGGAGGTCGGATGTTCGGGAGGTCGGTGAGTCGCGAGGTCGGGAGGTCGGCGAGTCGGGAGGTCGGTGAGTCAAGAGGTCGGGAGGTCGGTGAGTCGCAAGATCGGGAGGTCGGAGAGTCGGGAGGTCGATGAGTCGGGAGGTCAGGAGGTCGGTAGATCGGCGAGTCGGGAGGTCAGGATTCGGGAGGTCGGCGAGTCTGGAGGTCGGGAGGTCGGCGAGTCTGGAGGTCGGGAGGTCGGTGAGTTGGGAGGTCGGGAGGTCGATGAGTCGGGAAGTCAGAGATTCGGGAGGTCGGTGAGTTGCGAGGTCGGAGGTTCGGGAGGTCGGAGGTTCGGGAGGCCGGTGAGTCGGGAGGTCGGAGGTTCGGGAGGTCGGTGAATCGCGAGGTCGTTGAGTCGGGAGGTCGGAGGTTCGGGAGGTCGGTGAGTCGAGAGGTCGGTGAGTCGGGAGGTCGGAGATTCGGGAGGTCGGCGAGTCGGGAGGTCGGTGAGTCAAGAGGTCGGGAGGTCGGTGAGTCGCAAGATCGGGAGGTCGGAGAGTCGGGAGGTCGATGAGTCAGGAGGTCAGGAGGTCGGTAGATCGGCGAGTCGGGAGGTCGGGATTCGGGAGGTCGGCGAGTCTGGAGGTCGGGAGGTCGGGAGGTCGGTGAGTCGGGAGGTCGGTGAATCAGGAGGTAGGCGAGTCTGGAGGTCGGCGAGTCTGGAGGTAGAGAGATCGGGAGGCCGGTGAGTCGGGAGGTCGGTGAGTCGGGAGGTCGGTGAGTCGGGAGGTCGGGAGGTCGGAGAGTCAGGAGGTCGGCGAGTCGGGAGGTCGGGAGGTCAGAGAGTCGGGAGGTCGGTGAGTCGGGAAGTCGGGAGGTCGGCGGGTTGGGAGGTCGGCGAGTCGGGAGTTCGGCAAGTCCGGAGGTCGGTGGGTCGGGAGGTCGGGTGATCGGGAGGTCGGGATATCGGGAGGTCGGGAAGTCAGGAGGTCGGTAGGTTGGGAGGTTGGCGAGTCGGGAGGTCGGGTGGTCGGGAGGTATGGAGGTCGGTGAGTCGGGAGGTCGGGAGGTCGACAAGTCGGGAGGTCAGGAGGTCGGGAGGTCGGATAAACGGGAGGTTAGGAGATCGGGACGTCGGCGAGTCGGGAGGTCGGGAGGTCGGGAGGTCTGTGAGTCGGGAGGTCGAGTGGTCGGGTTGTCTGGAGGTCGGCGAGTCAGGAGGCCGGGAGGTTGGTGAGTCGGAAGTTCGGAGGTTCGGGAGGTCGGTGAGTCGGGAGGTCGGTGAGTCGGGAGGTCGGGAGGTTGTTGAGTTGGGAGGTCGTTGAGTCGGATGGTCGTTGAGTCGGGACGTTGGGAGGTCGGTGAGTCAAGAGGTCGGGAGGTCGGTGAGTCGAGAGGTCGGGAGGTCGGGAGTCCGATGAGTCGGGAGGTCGGGAGTTCGGTGAGTCGGGAGGTCGGGAGTTCGGGAGTTCGGTGAGTCGGGAGGTCGGGAGGTCGGGAGTTCGGTGAGTCGGGAGGTCGGGAGTTCGGTGAGTCGGGAGGTCGGGAGGTCGGGAGTCCGGTGAGTCGGGAGGTCGGGAGTCCGGTGAGTCGGGAGTTCGGTGAGTCGGGAGGTCGGGAGTTCGGTGAGTCGGGAGGTCGGGAGTTCGGTGAGTCGGGAGGTCGGGAGTTCGGTGAGTCGGGAGGTCGGGAGTTCGGTGAGTCGGGAGGTCGGGAGGTCGGGAGTTCGGTGGGTCGGGAGGTAAGCGAGTCGGGAGGTCGGCGAGTCGGGAGGTTGGAGTCGGGAGGTCAGTGAGTCGGAAGGTCGGGAGGTCGGGTGGTTGGGAGATCGGTGAGTCTGGAGGTCGGTGAGTCGGGAGGTCGGTGAGTCGGGAGGTCGGAAGGTCGGCGAGTTGGGAGGTTAGCAGATCGGGAGGTCCTTGAGTCGGAAAGTTGGGAGTTCAGCGAGTCGGGAGATCAGGAGGTCGGGAGGTCAGTCAGTTGGGAGGTCGGAATGTCGGCAAGTCTGGATGTTGGGAGGTCGGTGTGTCGGGAGTTCGGGAGGTCGGTGTGTCGGGAGGTCGGTGAGTCGGGAGGTCGGAGGTTCGGGAGGCCGGTGAGTCGGGAGGTCGGCGAGTCGGGAGGTCGGGAGGTCGGGAGGTCTGTGAGTCGGGAGGTCGAGTGGTCGGGTTGTCTGGAGGTCGGCGAGTCAGGAGGCCGGGAGGTTGGTGAGTCGGAAGTTCGGAGGTTCGGGAGGTCGGTGAGTCGGGAGGTCGGTGAGTCGGGAGGTCGGGAGGTTGTTGAGTTGGGAGGTCGTTGAGTCGGATGGTCGTTGAGTCGGGACGTTGGGAGGTCGGTGAGTCAAGAGGTCGGGAGGTCGGTGAGTCGAGAGGTCGGGAGGTCGGGAGTCCGATGAGTCGCGAGGTCGGGAGTTCGGTGAGTCGGGAGGTCGGGAGTTCGGGAGTTCGGTGAGTCGGGAGGTCGGGAGGTCGGGAGTTCGGTGAGTCGGGAGGTCGGGAGTTCGGTGAGTCGGGAGGTCGGGAGGTCGGGAGTCCGGTGAGTCGGGAGGTCGGGAGTCCGGTGAGTCGGGAGTTCGGTGAGTCGGGAGGTCGGGAGTTCGGTGAGTCGGGAGGTCGGGAGTTCGGTGAGTCGGGAGGTCGGGAGTTCGGTGAGTCGGGAGGTCGGGAGTTCGGTGAGTCGGGAGGTCGGGAGGTCGGGAGTTCGGTGGGTCGGGAGGTAAGCGAGTCGGGAGGTCGGCGAGTCGGGAGGTTGGAGTCGGAAGGTCAGTGAGTCGGAAGGTCGGGAGGTCGGGTGGTTGGGAGATCGGTGAGTCTGGAGGTCGGTGAGTCGGGAGGTCGGTGAGTCGGGAGGTCGGAAGGTCGGCGAGTTGGGAGGTTAGCAGATCGGGAGGTCCTTGAGTCGGAAAGTTGGGAGTTCAGCGAGTCGGGAGATCAGGAGGTCGGGAGGTCAGTCAGTTGGGAGGTCGGAATGTCGGCAAGTCTGGATGTTGGGAGGTCGGTGTGTCGGGAGTTCGGGAGGTCGGTGTGTCGGGAGGTCGGTGAGTCGGGAGGTCGGTGAGTCGGGAGGTCGGAGGTTCGGGAGGCCGGTGAGTCGGGAGGTCGGCGAGTCGGGAGGTCGGAGGTTCGGGAGGTCGGCGAGTCGGGAGGTTGGCGAGTCAGGAGGTCGGCGAGTCGGGAGGTCGGGAGGTCGGCGAGTCGGGAGGTTGGCGAGTCAGGAGGTCGGCGAGTCGGGAGGTCGGGAGGTCGGCGAGTCGGGATTTCGGTGAGGCGGGAGGTTGGGGAGTCGGGAGGTTAGGAGCTCGGGATGTCGGCGAGACGGGAGGCCGGCGAGTCGGGAGGTCGGGAGGTCGGCGAGTCGGGAAGTTGGCGAGTCCGGAGGTCAGCGAGTCAGGAGGTCGGGAGGTCGGCGAGTCGGGATTTCGGTGAGGCGGGAGGTTGGGGAGTCGGGAGGTTAGGAGCTCGGGATGTCGGCGAGACGGGAGGCCGGCGAGTCGGGTGGTCGGGAGGTCGGGTGGTTGGGAGGTCGGTGAGTCGGGAGGTTGGGGAGTCGGGATGTCGGGAGTTCGGTGAGTCGGGAGGTCGGGAGTTCGGAGAGTCGGGAGGTCGGGAGGTCGGGAAGTCGTTGAGTCGGGAGGTAGGGAGGTCAGTCAGTTGGGAGGTCGGGAGGTCGGTGAGTCGGGAAGTCGGAGATTCGGGAGGTCGGTGAGTCGCGAGGTCGGAGGTTCGGGAGGTCGGTGAGTCGCAAGGTCGGAGGTTCGGGAGGTCGGTGAGTCGCGAGGTCGGTGAGTCGGGAGGTCAGAGGTTCGGGAGGTCGGTGAGTCGAGAGGTCAGTGAGTCAGGAGGTCGGTGAGTCGGGAGGTCGGTGAGTCGGGAGGTCGGTGAGTCGGGAGGTCGGAGGTTCGGGAGGTCGGTGAGTCGAGAGGTCGGTGAGTCGGGAGGTCGGTGAGTCGCGAGGTCGGTGAGTCGGGAGGTCGGTGAGTCGGGAGGTCGGAGGTTCGGGAGGTCGGAGGTTCGGGAGGTCGGTGAGTCGCGAGGTCGTTGAGTCGGGATGTCGGAGGTTCGGGAGGTCGGTGAGTCGAGAGGTCGGTGAGTCGGGAGGTCGGGAGGTCGGAGGTTCGGGAGGTCGGTGAGTCGGGAGGTCGGGAGGTTGGGAGGTCGTTGAATCGGGAGGTAGGGAGGTCGGTGAGTCGGGAGGTCGGAGCTTCGGGAGGTCGGAGCTTCGGGAGGTCAGTGAGTCGGGAGGTCAGAGGTTCGGGAGGTCGGTGAGTCGGGAGGTCGGGAGGTCGGGAGGTCGGTGAGTCGGGAGGTCGGGAGGTCGGCGAGTCGGGAGGTCGGGTGGTCGGGAGGTCGGGAGGTTGGCGAGTCGGGAGGTCGGTGAGTCAAGAGGTCGGGAGGTCGGTGAGTCGCAAGATCGGGAGGTCGGAGAGTCGGGAGGTCGATGAGTCGGGAGGTCAGGAGGTCTGTAGGTCGGCGAGTCGGGAGGTCAGGATTCGGGAGTTCGGTGAGTTGGGAGGGCGGGAGGTCGGAGAGTCGGGCAGTCGGGACGTCGGTGAATCAGGAGGTCGGCTTGTCTGGAGGTCGGCGAGTCTGGAGGTCGGGGGATCGGGAGGTCGGTGAATCAGGAGGTGGGCGAGTCTGGAGGTCGGCGAGTCTGGAGGTAGAGAGATCGGGAGGCCGGTGAGTCGGGAGGTCGGAGAGTCGGGAGGTCGGTGAGTTGGGAGGTCGGGAGGTCGGAGAGTCAGGAGGTCGGAGAGTCGGGAGGTCGGTGAGTCGGGAAGTCGGGTGGTCGGCGAGTCGGGAGGTCGGCACGTCCGGAGGTTGGCGGGTCAGGAGGTCGGGTGATCGGGAGGTCGGGATGTCGGGAGGTCGGGAGGTCAGGAGGTCGGTCGGTTGGGAGGTCGGCGAGTCGGGAGGTCGGGTGGTCGGGAGGTCGGTGAGTCGGGAGGTCGGTGAATCAGGAGGTAGGCGAGTCTGGAGGTCGGCGAGTCTGGAGGTAGAGAGATCGGGAGGCCGGTGAGTCAGGAGGCCGGTGAGTCGGGAGGTCGGAGAGTCGGGAGGTCGGTGAGTCGGGAAGTCGGGAGGTCGGCGGGTTGGGAGGTCGGCGAGTCGGGAGGTCGGCAAGTCCGGAGGTTGGCGGGTCGGGAGGTCGGGTGATCGGGAGGTCAGGATGTCGGGAGGTCGGGAGGTCAGGAGGTCGGTAGGTTGGGAGGTCAGCGAGTCGGGAGGTCGGGTGGTCGGGAGGTCTGGAGGTCGGTGAGTCGGGAGGTCGGGAGGTCGGCAAGTCGGGAGGTCAGGAGGCCGGGAGGTCGGCGAAACGGGAGATCGGGAGGTCGGGAGGTCTGTGAGTTGGAAGGTCGAGTGGTCGGGTTGTCTGGAGGTCGGCGAGTCGGGAGGCCGGGAGGTCGGAAGTTCGGAGGTTCGGGAGGTCGGTGATTCGGGAGGTCGGTGAGTCGGGAGGTCGGGAGGTTGTTGAGTTGGGAGGTCGTTGAGTCGGATGGTCGTTGAGTCGGGAGGTTGGGAGGTCGGTGAGTCGGGAGGTCGGTGAGTCAGGAGGTCGGGAGGTCGGGAGGTCGGAGGCTCAAGACGTCGGGAGGTCGGAGGTTCGGGAGGTCGGTGAGTCAGGAGGTCGGGAGGTCGGGAGGTCGGAGGCTCAAGACGTCGGGAGGTCGGAGGTTCGGGAGGTCGGTGAGTCGGGAGGTCGGGAGGTAGGGAGGTCGGAGGCTCAGGACGTCGTGAGGTCGGAGGTTCGGGAGGTCGGTGAGTCGGGAGGTCGGGAGGTCATTGAGTCGGGAGGTAGGGAGGTCGGTGAGTCAGGAGGTCGGGAGGTAGGGAGGTCGGTGAGTCGGGAGGTCGGGAGGTCATTGAGTCGGGAGGTAGGGAGGTCGGTGAGTCAGGAGGTCGGGAGGTAGGGAGGTCGGTGAGTCGGGAGGTCGGAGGTTCAGGAGGTCGGTGAGTCGGGAGGTCGGGAGGTCATTGAGCCGGGAGGTAGGGAGGTCGGTGAGTCGGGAGGTCGGAGCTTCTGGAGGTCGGAGTTTCTGGAGGTCGGAGCTTCGGGAGGTCGGAGCTTCGGGAGGTCGGAGCTTCGGGAGGTTGGTGAGTTGGGAGGTCGGTGTGTCGGGAGGTCGGAGGTTCGGGAGGTCGGTGAGTCGGGAGGTCGGGAGGTCGGGAGGTCGTTGTGTCGCAAGGTAGGGAGGTCGGTGAGTCGGGAGGTGGTTGAGTCGGATGATTGTTGAGTTGTGAGGTCGGGAGGTCGGTCAGTCGGGAGGTCGGGTGGTCGGGAGGTCGGGACGTCGGCGAGTCGGGAGGTCGGTGAGTCAAGAGGTCGGAAGATCGGTGAGTCGCAAGATCGGGAGGTCGGAGAGTCGGGAGGTCGATGAGTCGGGAGATCAGGAGGTCTGTAGGTCGGCGAGTCGGGAGGTCAGTATTCGGGATTTCGGTGAGTCGGGAGGGCGGGAGGTCGGAGAGTCGGGCAGTCGGGACGTCGGTGAATCAGGAGGTCGGCTTGTCTGGAGGTCGGCGAGTCTGGAGGTCGGGTGGTCGGGAGGTCGGAGAGTCGGGAGGTCGGTGAGTCGGGAGATCGGGAGGTTGGAGAGTCAGGAGGTCCGTGAGTCAGGAGGTCGGGAGGTCGGTGAGTTGGGAGGTCGGTGAGTCTGGCGGTCGGCGAGTCGGGAGGTCGGCGAGTCGGGAGGTCGGCGAGTTGGGAGGTCGGCGAGTTGGGAGGTCGGCGAGTCGGGAGGTCGGCAAGTCCGGAGGTCGGCGGGTCGGGAGGTCGGGTGATCGGGAGGTCGGGATATCGGGAGGTCGGGAGGTCAGGAGGTTGGTAGTTTGGGAGGTCGGCGAGTCGGGAGGTCGGGAGGTCGGGAGGTCTGGAGGTCGGTGAGTCGGGAGGTCGGGAGGTCGGCAAGCCGGGAGGTCAGGAGATCGGGAGGAAGGCGAAACGGGAGGTTAGGAGATCGGGAGGTCAGCGAGTCGGGAGGTTAGGAGGTCGGGAGGTCTGTGAGTCGGGAGGTCGGGAGGTCGGGAGGTCTGTGAGTCGGGAGGTCGAGTGGTCGGGTTGTCTGGAGGTCGGCGAGTCGGGAGGTCGGGAGGTCGGTGAGTCGGGAGGTCGGAGGTCGGGAGTTCGGTGAGTCGGGAGGTCGGGAGGTCTGGAGGTCGGTGAGTCGGGAGGTCAGGAGTTCGGGAGGTCGGCGAAACGGGAGGTTAGGAGATCGGGAGGTCGGCGAGTCGGGCGGTCGGGAGGTCGGGAGGTCTGTGAGTCGGGAGGTCGAGTGGTCGGGTTGTCTGGAGGTCGGCGAGCCGGGAGGTCGGGAGGTCGGTGAGTCGGAAGGTCGGAGGTCGGGAGTTCGGTGAGTCGGGAGGTCGGGAGGTTGTTGAGTCGAGAGGTCGTTGAGTCGGGAGGTAGGGAGGTTGGTGAGTCGGGAGGTCGTTGAATTGGGAGGTCGGAGAGTCTGGAGGTCGATGAGTCGGAAGGTCGGAGGTCGGGAGTTCGGTGAGTCGGGAGGTCGGGAGGTTGTTGAGTCGAGAGGTCGTTGAGTCGGGAGGTAGGGAGGTTGGTGAGTCGGGGGGTCGGTGAGTCAGGAGGTCGGTGAGTCGGGAGGTCGGTGAGTCGGGAGGTCGGTGAGTCGGGAGGTCGGTGAGTCAGGAGGTCGGTGAGTCGAGAGGTCGGTGAGTCGGGAGATCGGTGAGTCAAGAGGTCGGTGAGTCGGGAGGTCGGTGAGTTGGGAGGTCGTTGAGTCGGGAGGTCGGTGAGTCGGGAGGTCGGTGAGTCGGGAGGTCGATGAGTCGGGAGGTCGGAGGTTCGGGAGGTCGGAGGTTCGGGAGGTCAGAGGTTCGGGAGGTCGGTGAGTCGCGAGGTCGGTGAGTCGGGAGGTCGGGAGGTCGGAGGTTCGGGAGGTCGGTGAGCCGGGAGGTCGGGAGGTCGTTGAGTCGGGAGGTAGGGAGGTCGGTGAGTCGGGAGGTCGGAGCTTCGGGAGGTCGGAGAGTCGGGAGGTCGGTGAGTCGGGAGATCGGAGGTTCGGGAGGTCGGTGAGTCGGGAGGTCGGGAGGTCGTTGTGTCGGGAGGTAGGGAGGTCGGTGAGTCGGGACGTCGGTGGTTGTTGAGTTGGGAGGTCGTTGAGTCGGATGATCGTTGAGTCGGGAGGTTGAGATCGGGGAGGTCGGGAGGTCGGCGAGTCGGGAGGTCGGGTGGTCGGGAGGTCTGGAGGTCGGCGAGTCGGGAGGTCGGTGAGTCAAGAGGTCGGGAGGTCGGTGAGTCGCAAGATCGGGAGGTCGGAGAGTCGGGAGGTCAATGAGTCGGGAGGTCAGGAGGTCGGTAGATCGGCGAGTCGGGAGGTCAGGATTCGGGAGGTCGGCGAGTCTGGAGGTCGGGAGATCGGGAGGTCGGTGAGTCGGGAGGTCGGTGAATCAGGAGGTAGAGAGATCGGGAGGCCGGTGAGTCGGGAGGTCGGAGGTTCGGGAGGTCGGTGAGTCGAGAGGTCGGTGAGTCGGGAGGTCGGTGAGTTGGGAGATCGGAGGTTCGGGAGGTCGGAGGTTCGGGAGGTCGGTAGTCGCGAGGTCGTTGAGTCGGGATGTCGGAGGTTCGGGAGGTCGGTGAGTCGATAGGTCGGTGAGTCGGGAGGTCGGGAGGTAGGGAGGTCGGTGAGTCGGGAGGTCGGAGCTTCAGGAGGTCGGAGCTTCGGGAGGTCAGTGAGTCGGGAGGTCGGTGAGTCGGGAGGTCGGTGAGTCGGGAGGTCGGGAGGTCGGGAGGTCGTTGAGTCGGGAGGTCGGTGAGTCAGGATGTCGGGAGGTCGGGAGGTCGGAGGCTCAAGACGTCGGGAGGTCGGAGGTTCGGGAGGTCGGTGAGTCGGGAGGTCGGGAGGTAGGGAGGTCGGAGGCTCAGGACGTCGTGAGGTCGGAGGTTCGGGAGGTCGGTGAGTCGGGAGGTCGGGAGGTCATTGAGTCGGGAGGTAGGGAGGTCGGTGAGTCAGGAGGTCGGGAGGTAGGGAGGTCGGTGAGTCGGGAGGTCGGGAGGTCATTGAGTCGGGAGGTAGGGAGGTCGGTGAGTCAGGAGGTCGGGAGGTAGGGAGGTCGGTGAGTCGGGAGGTCGGGAGGTCATTGAGCCGGGAGGTAGGGAGGTCGGTGAGTCAGGAGGTCGGGAGGTAGGGAGGTCGGTGAGTCGGGAGGTCGGGAGGTCATTGAGTCGGGAGGTAGGGAGGTCGGTGAGTCGGGAGGTCGGAGCTTCTGGAGGTCGGAGCTTCGGGAGGTCGGAGCTTCGGGAGGTCGGAGCTTCGGGAGGTCGGAGCTTCGGGAGGTTGGTGAGTTGGGAGGTCGGTGTGTCGGGAGGTCGGAGGTTCGGGAGGTCGGTGAGTCGGGAGGTCGGGAGGTCGGGAGGTCGTTGTGTCGGGAGGTAGGGAGGTCGGTGAGTCGGGAGGTGGTTGAGTCGGATGATTGTTGAGTTGTGAGGTCGGGAGGTCGGTCGGTCGGGAGGTCGGGACGTCGGCGAGTCGGGAGGTCGGTGAGTCAAGAGGTCGGAAGATCGGTGAGTCGCAAGATCGGGAGGTCGGAGAGTCGGGAGGTCGATGAGTCGGGAGATCAGGAGGTCTGTAGGTCGGCGAGTCGGGAGGTCAGGATTCGGGATTTTGGTGAGTCGGGAGGGCGGGAGGTCGGAGACTCGGGCAGTCGGGACGTCGGTGAATCAGGAGGTCGGCTTGTCTGGAGGTCGGCGAGTCTGGAGGTCGGGAGGTCGGGAGGTGGGAGAGTCGGGAGGTCGGTGAGTCGGGAGGTCGGGAGGTCGGAGAGTCAGGAGGTCCGTGAGTCGGGAGGTCGGGAGGTCGGTGAGTCGGGAGGTCGGTGAGTCGGGAGGTCGGTGAGTCGGGAGGTCGGTGAGTCGGGAGGTCGGTGAGTCGGGAGGTCGGTGAGTCGGGAGGTCGGGAGGTCGGTGAGTCTGGAGGTCGGCGAGTCGGGAGGTCGGTGAGTCGGGAGGTCGGTGAGTCGGGAGGTTGGTGAGTCGGGAGGTCGGGTGATCGGGAGGTCGGCGAGTCGGGAGGTCGGGAAGTCGGGAGGTCGGCGAGTTGGGAGGTCGGCGAGTCGGGAGGTCGGCAAGTCCGGAGGTTGGTGGGTCGGGAGGTCGGGTGATCGGGAGGTCGGGATATCGGGAGGTCGGGAGGTCAGGAGGTCGGTAGTTTGGGAGGTCGGCGAGTCGGGAGGTCGGGTGGTCGGGAGGTCTGGAGGTCGGTGTGTCGGGAGGTCAGGAGATCGGGAGGAAGGCGAAACGGGAGGTTAGGAGATCGGGAGGTCAGCGAGTCGGGAGGTTAGGAGATCGGGAGGTCTGTGAGTCGGGAGGTCGGGAGGTCGGGAGGTCTGTGAGTCGGGAGGTTGAGTGGTCGGGTTGTCTGGAGGTCGGCGAGTCGGGAGGTCGGGAGGTCGGTGAGTCGGGAGGTCGGGAGGTCTGGAGGTCGGTGAGTCGGGAGGTCAGGAGTTCGGGAGGTCGGCGAAACGGGAGGTTAGGAGATCGGGAGGTCGGCGAGTCAGGCGGTCGGGAGGTCGGGAGGTCTGTGAGTCGGGAGGTCGAGTGGTCGGGTTGTCTGGAGGTCGGCGAGTCGGGAGGTCGGTGGGTCGGAAGGTCGGAGGTCGGGAGTTCGGTGAGTCGGGAGGTCGGGAGGTTGTTGAGTCGAGAGGTCGTTGAGTCGGGAGGTAGGGAGGTTGGTGAGTCGGGAGGTCGTTGAATTGGCAGGTCGGAGAGTCTGGAGGTCGATGAGTCGGGAGGTCAGGAGGTCGGTAGGTCGGCGAGTCGGGAGGTCAGGATTCGGGAGTTCGGTGAGTTGGGAGGGCGGTAGGTCGGAGAGTCGGGCAGTCGGGACGTCGGTGAATCAGGAGGTCGGCTTGTCTGGAGGTTGGCGAGTCTGGAGGTCGGGAGGTCGGGAGGTCGGTGAGTCGGGAGGTCGGTGAATCAGGAGGTAGGCGAGTCTGGAGGTCGGCGAGTCGGGAGGTAGAGAGATCGGGAGGCCGGTGAGTCGGGAGGTCGGAGGTTCGGGAGGTCGGTGAGTCGCGAGGTCGGTGAGTCGGGAGGTCGGAGGTTCGGGAGGTCGGTGAGTCGAGAGGTCGGTGAGTCAAGAGGTCGGTGAGTCGGGAGGTCGGTGAGTCGGGAGGTCGGTGAGTCGGGAGGTCGGAGGTTCGGGAGGTCGGAGGTTCGGGAGGTCGGTGAGTCGCGAGGTCGTTGAGTCAGGAGGTCGGAGGTTCGGGAGGTCGGTGAGTCGAGAGGTCGGTGAGTCGGGAGGTCGGG